>NC_082728.1:46322466-46642902 GCF_030144855.1 Hypanus sabinus
CAAATAGCAAGTCCTGGCTCTGAGGTTCAAATATCCAGTCCAGGCTCTGAGCTTCTAATATCAAGCCCTGACTCCGAGGTTCCAGTATCAAGAACTGGCTCCGAGGTTCCAGTATCAAGTCCTTGCTCTGAGGTTCCAGTATCAAGTCCCGGCTCCGAGGTTCAGTATCAAGTCCCGGCTCCGAGGTTCCAGTATCAAGTCCTGGCTCCGAGGTTCCAGTATCAAGTCCTGGCTCCAAGGTTCCAGTATCAAGCCCTGGCTCCAAGTTTCAAACATCAAGTCCTGGCTACGAGGTTCCAGCATCGAGTCTTGGCTCCGAGGTTCCAGTATCGAATTCTGGCTCCGATGTTCCAGTAGCAAGTCCTGGCTCTGAGGTTCCAGTATCAAGTCCTGGCTCCGAGGTTCCAGTATCAAGTCCTGGCTCCGAGGTTCCAGTATCAAGTCCAGGCTCCGAGTTTCAAATATCAAGTCCTGGCTCTGAGGTTCAAATATCAAGTCCTGGCTCTGAGCTTCTAATCTCAAGCCCTGACTCCGAGGTTCCAGTATCAAGAACTGGCTCCGAGGTTCCAGTATCAAGTCCTTGCTCTGAGGTTCCAGTATCAAGTCCTGGCTCCGAGGTTCCAGTATCAAGTCCTGGCTCCGAGGTTCCAGTATCAAGTCCTGGCTCCGATGTTCCAGTAGCAAGTCCTGTCTCCGAGGTTCCAGTATCAAGTCCTGGCTCCGATGTTCCAGTATCAAGTCCTGGCTCCGAGGTTCCAGTATCAAGTCATGGCTCCGATGTTCCAGTAGCAAGTCCTGGCTCCGAGGTTGCAGTATCAAGTCCTGGCTCCGAGGTTCCGGTATCAAGTCCTGGCTCCGATGTTCCAGTAGCAAGTCCTGGCTCCGAGGTTCCAGTATCAACTCCTGGCTCCGAGGTTCCAGTATCAAGTCCTGGCTCCGATGTTCCAGTAGCAAGTCCTGGCTCCGAGGTTCCAGTATCAAGTCCTGGCTCCGAGGTTCCAGTATCATGTCCTGGCTCCGATGTTCCAGTAGCAAGTCCTGGCTCCGAGATTCCAGTATCAAGTCCTGGCTCCGAGGTTCCAGTATCAAGTCCTGGCTCCGATTTTCCAGTAGCAAGTCCTGGCTCCGATGTTCCAGTATCAAGTCCTGTCTCCGAGGTTCCAGTATCAAGTCAAGGCTCCAGGTTTCAAATATCAAGTCCTGGCTCTGAGGTTCAAATATCAATTCCAGGCTCCGAGTTTCAAATATAAAGTCCAGGCTCCGAGTTTCAAATATTAAGTCCTGGCTCCGAGGTTCCAGTATCAAGTAGTGGCTCCGAGTTTCAAATATCAAGTCCAGGCTCCGATGTTCCAGTAGCAAGTCCTGGCTCCGAGGTTCCAGTATCAAGTCCAGGCTCCGAGCTTCCAGTATCAAGTCCTGGCTCCGATGTTCCAGTAGCAAGTCCTGGCTCCGATGTTCCATTATCAATTCCTGGCTCCGAGGTTCCAGTATCAAGTCCTGACTCCGAGGTTCCAGTAACAAGTCCTGGCTCCGAGGTTCCAATATCAAGTCCTGGCTCCGAGGTTCCAGTAACAAGTCCTGGCTCCGAGGTTCCAGTATCAAGTCCTGTCTCCGATGTTCCAGTATCAAGTCCTGACTCCGAGGTTCAAATATCAAGTCCTAGCTCCGAGGTTCCAGTTTCAAGTCCTGGCTCCGAGGTTCCAGTAACAAGTCCTGGCTCGGAGGATCCAGTATCAAGTCCTGTCTCCGATGTTCCAGTATCAAGTCCTAGCTCCGAGGTTCCAGTATGAAGTCCTGGCTCCGAGGTTCAGTATCAAGTCCGGGCCCGGAGGTTCCAGTATCAATTCCTGGCTCCAAGGTTCCAGTATCAAGCCCTGGCTCCAAGTTTCAAACATCAAGTCCTGGCTACGAGGTTCCAGTATTGAATTCTGGCTCCGATGTTCCAGTAGCAAGTCCTGACTCCGAGGTTCCAGTAGCAAGTCCTGGCTCCGAGGTTCCAGTATCAAGTCCAGGCTCCGAGTTTCAAATAGCAAGTCCTGGCTCTGAGGTTCAAATATCCAGTCCAGGCTCTGAGCTTCTAATATCAAGCCCTGACTCCGAGGTTCCAGTATCAAGAACTGGCTCCGAGGTTCCAGTATCAAGTCCTTGCTCTGAGGTTCCAGTATCAAGTCCCGGCTCCGAGGTTCAGTATCAAGTCCCGGCTCCGAGTTTCCAGTATCAAGTCCTGGCTCCGAGGTTCCAGTATCAAGTCCTGGCTCCAAGGTTCCAGTATCAAGCCCTGGCTCCAAGTTTCAAACATCAAGTCCTGGCTACGAGGTTCCAGCATCGAGTCTTGGCTCCGTGGTTCCAGTATCGAATTCTGGCTCCGATGTTCCAGTAGCAAGTCCTGGCTCTGAGGTTCCAGTATCAAGTCCTGGCTCCGAGGTTCCAGTATCAAGTCCTGGCTCCGAGGTTCCAGTATCAAGTCCAGGCTCCGAGTTTCAAATATCAAGTCCTGGCTCTGAGGTTCAAATATCAAGTCCTGGCTCTGAGCTTCTAATCTCAAGCCCTGATTCCGAGGTTCCAGTATCAAGAACTGGCTCCGAGGTTCCAGTATCAAGTCCTTGCTCTGAGGTTCCAGTATCAAGTCCTGGCTCCGAGGTTCCAGTATCAAGTCCTGGCTCCGAGGTTCCAGTATCAAGTCCTGGCTCCGATGTTCCAGTAGCAAGTCCTGTCTCCGAGGTTCCAGTATCAAGTCCTGGCTCCGATGTTCCAGTATCAAGTCCTGGCTCCGAGGTTCCAGTATCAAGTCATGGCTCCGATGTTCCAGTAGCAAGTCCTGGCTCCGAGGTTGCAGTATCAAGTCCTGGCTCCGAGGTTCCGGTATCAAGTCCTGGCTCCGATGTTCCAGTAGCAAGTCCTGGCTCCGAGGTTCCAGTATCAACTCCTGGCTCCGAGGTTCCAGTATCAAGTCCTGGCTCCGATGTTCCAGTAGCAAGTCCTGGCTCCGAGGTTCCAGTATCAAGTCCTGGCTCCGAGGTTCCAGTATCATGTCCTGGCTCCGATGTTCCAGTAGCAAGTCCTGGCTCCGAGATTCCAGTATCAAGTCCTGGCTCCGAGGTTCCAGTATCAAGTCCTGGCTCCGATTTTCCAGTAGCAAGTCCTGGCTCCGATGTTCCAGTATCAAGTCCTGGCTCCGAGGTTCCAGTATCAAGTGAAGGCTCCAGGTTTGAAATATCAAGTCCTGGCTCTGAGGTTCAAATATCAATTCCAGGCTCCGAGTTTCAAATATAAAGTCCAGGCTCCGAGTTTCAAATATTAAGTCCTGGCTCCGAGGTTCCAGTATCAAGTACTGGCTCCGAGTTTCAAATATCAAGTCCAGGCTCCGATGTTCCAGTAGCAAGTCCTGGCTCCGAGGTTCCAGTATCAAGTCCAGGCTCCGAGCTTCCAGTATCAAGTCCTGGCTCCGATGTTCCAGTAGCAAGTCCTGGCTCCGATGTTCCATTATCAATTCCTGGCTCCGAGGTTCCAGTATCAAGTCCTGACTCCGAGGTTCCAGTAACAAGTCCTGGCTCCGAGGTTCCAATATCAAGTCCTGGCTCCGAGGTTCCAGTAACAAGTCCTGGCTCCGAGGTTCAGGTATCAAGTCCTGTCTCCGATGTTCCAGTATCAAGTCCTGACTCCGAGGTTCAAATATCAAGTCCTAGCTCCGAGGTTCCAGTTTTAAGTCCTGGCTCCGAGGTTCCAGTAACAAGTCCTGGCTCGGAGGATCCAGTATCAAGTCCTGTCTCCGATGTTCCAGTATCAAGTCCTAGCTCCGAGGTTCCAGTATGAAGTCCTGGCTCCGAGGTTCAGTATCAAGTCCGGGCCCGTAGGTTCCAGTATCAATTCCTGGCTCCAAGGTTCCAGTATCAAGCCCTGGCTCCAAGTTTCAAACATCAAGTCCTGGCTACGAGGTTCCAGTATTGAATTCTGGCTCCGATGTTCCAGTAGCAAGTCCTGACTCCAAGGTTCCAGTAGCAAGTCCTGGCTCCGAGGTTCCAGTATCAAATCCAGGCTCCGAGTTTCAAATAGCAAGTCCAGGCTCTGAGGTTCAAATATCAAGTCCAGGCTCTGAGCTTCTAATATCAAGCCCTGACTCCGAGGTTCCAGTATCAAGTCATGCCTCCGAGGTTCCAGTATCAAGTCCTTGCTCTGAGGTTCCAGTATTAAGTCCAAGCTCTGAGTTTCAAATATCAAGTCCTGGCTCTGAGGTTCAAATATCAAGTCTTGGCTCCGAGGTTCCAGTATCAAGTCCAGGCTCCGAGTTTCAAATATCAAGTCCTGGCTACGAGGTTCCAGTATTGAATTCTGGCTCCGATGTTCCAGTAGCAAGTCCTGACTCCGAGGTTCCAGTAGCAAGTCCTTGCTCTGAGGTTCCAGTATCAAGTCCAAGCTCCGAGTTTCAAATATCAAGTCCAGGCTCTGAGCTTCAAATATCAAGTCCAGGCTCTGAGCTTCTAATATCAAGCCCTGACTCCGAGGTTCCAGTATCAAGTCATGCCTCCGAGGTTCCAGTATCAAGTCCTTGCTCTGAGGTTCCAGTATTAAGTCCAAGCTCTGAGTTTCAAATATCAAGTCCTGGCTCTGAGGTTCAAATATCAAGTCTTGGCTCCGAGGTTCCAGTATCAAGTCCCGGCTCCGAGGTTCAGTATCAAGTCCCGGCTCCGAGGTTCCAGTATCAAGTCCTGGCTCCGAGGTTCCAGTATCAAGTCCTGGCTCCAAGGTTCCTGTATCAAGCCCTGGCTCCAAGTTTCAAACATCAAGTCCTGGCTACGAGGTTCCAGCATCGAGTCTTGGCTCCGAGGTTCCAGTATCGAATTCTGGCTCCGATGTTCCAGTAGCAAGTCCTGGCTCTGAGGTTCCAGTATCAAGTCCTGGCTCCGAGGTTCCAGTATCAAGTCCTGGCTCCGAGGTTCCAGTATCAAGTCCAGGCTCCGAGTTTCAAATATCAAGTCCTGGCTCTGAGGTTCAAATATCAAGTCCTGGCTCTGAGCTTCTAATCTCAAGCCCTGACTCCGAGGTTCCAGCATCAAGAACTGGCTCCGAGGTTCCAGTATCAAGTCCTTGCTCTGAGGTTCCAGTATCAAGTCCTGGCTGCGAGGTTCCAGTATCAAGTCCTGGCTCCGAGGTTCCAGTATCAAGTCCTGGCTCCGATGTTCCAGTAGCAAGTCCTGTCTCCGAGGTTCCAGTATCAAGTCCTGGCTCCGATGTTCCAGTATCAAGTCCTGGCTCCGAGGTTCCAGTATCAAGTCATGGCTCCGATGTTCCAGTAGCAAGTCCTGGCTCCGAGGTTGCAGTATCAAGACCTGGCTCCGAGGTTCCGGTATCAAGTCCTGGCTCCGATGTTCCAGTAGCAAGTCCTGGCTCCGAGGTTCCAGTATCAACTCCTGGCTCCGAGGTTCCAGTATCAAGTCCTGGCTCCGATGTTCCAGTAGCAAGTACTGGCTCCGAGGTTCCAGTATCAAGTCCTGGCTCCGAGGTTCCAGTATCATGTCCTGGCTCCGATGTTCCAGTAGCAAGTCCTGGCTCCGAGATTCCAGTATCAAGTCCTGGCTCCGAGGTTCCAGTATCAAGTCCTGGCTCCGATTTTCCAGTAGCAAGTCCTGGATCCGATGTTCCAGTATCAAGTCCTGGCTCCGAGGTTCCAGTATCAAGTCAAGGCTCCAGGTTTCAAATATCAAGTCCTGGCTCTGAGGTTCAAATATCAATTCCAGGCTCCGAGTTTCAAATATAAAGTCCAGGCTCCGAGTTTCAAATATTAAGTCCTGGCTCCGAGGTTCCAGTATCAAGTAGTGGCTCCGAGTTTCAAATATCAAGTCCAGGCTCCGATGTTCCAGTAGCAAGTCCTGGCTCCGAGGTTCCAGTATCAAGTCCAGGCTCCGAGCTTCCAGTATCAAGTCCTGGCTCCGATGTTCCAGTAGCAAGTCCTGGCTCCGATGTTCCATTATCAATTCCTGGCTCCGAGGTTCCAGTACCAAGTCCTGACTCCGAGGTTCCAGTAACAAGTCCTGGCTCCGAGGTTCCAATATCAAGTCCTGGCTCCGAGGTTCCAGTAACAAGTCCTGGCTCCGAGGTTCCAGTATCAAGTCCTGTCTCCTATGTTCCAGTAACAAGTCCTGACTCCGAGGTTCAAATATCAAGTCCTAGCTCCGAGGTTCCAGTTTCAAGTCCTGGCTCCGAGGTTCCAGTAACAAGTCCTGGCTCGGAGGATCCAGTATCAAGTCCTGTCTCCGATGTTCCAGTATCAAGTCCTAGCTCCGAGTTTCCAGTATGAAGTCCTGGCTCCGAGGTTCAGTATCAAGTCCGGGCCCGGAGGTTCCAGTATCAATTCCTGGCTCCAAGGTTCCAGTATCAAGCCCTGGCTCCAAGTTTCAAACATCAAGTCCTGGCTACGAGGTTCCAGTATTGAATTTTGGCTCCGATGTTCCAGTAGCAAGTCCTGACTCCGAGGTTCCAGTAGCAAGTCCTGGCTCCGAGGTTCCAGTATCAAGTCCAGGCTCCGAGTTTCAAATAGCAAGTCCTGGCTCTGAGGTTCAAATATCCAGTCCAGGCTCTGAGCTTCTAATATCAAGCCCTGACTCCGAGGTTCCAGTATCAAGAACTGGCTCCGAGGTTCCAGTATCAAGTCCTTGCTCTGAGGTTCCAGTATCAAGTCCAAGCTCCGAGTTTCAAATATCAAGTCCAGGCTCTGAGGTTCAAATATCAAGTCCAGGCTCTGAGCTTCTAATATCAAGCCCTGACTCCGAGGTTCCAGTATCAAGTCATGCCTCCGAGGTTCCAGTATCAAGTCCTTGCTCTGAGGTTCCAGTATTAAGTCCAAGCTCTGAGTTTCAAATATCAAGTCCTGGCTCTGAGGTTCAAATATCAAGTCTTGGCTCCGAGGTTCCAGTATCAAGTCCAGGCTCCGAGTTTCAAATATCAAGTCCTGGCTCTGAGGTTCAAATATCAAGTCCAGGCTCTGAGCTTCTAATATCAAGCCCTGACTCCGAGGTTCCAGTATCAAGAACTGGCTCCGAGGTTCCAGTATCAAGTCCTTGCTCTGAGGTTCCAGTATCAAGTCCAAGCTCCGAGTTTCAAATATCAAGTCCTGGCTCAGAATTTCAAATATCAAGTCCTGGCTCCGAGTTTCAAATATAAAGTCCTGGCTCCGAGTTTCCAATATCAAGTCCTGCCTCCGAGGTTCCAGTATCAAGTACAGACTCCGAGGTTCCAGTATCAAGTCCTGGCTCGGAGGATCCAGTATCAAGTCCTGGCTCCGAGGTTCAAATATTAAATCCCAGTCCCGAGGTTCCAGTATCAATTCCTGGCTCCGAGGTTCCAGTATCAAGTCCTGGCTCCGAGGTTCCAGTATCAAGTCCAGGCTCCAAGTTTCAAATATCAAGTCCTGGCTCTGTTCAAATATCAAGTCCAGGCTCCGAGTTTCAAATATCAAGTCCCCACTCCGAGGTTCCAGTATCAGGAACTGGCTCCGAGGTTGCAGTATCAAGTCCTTGCTCTGAGGTTCCAGTATCAAGTCCAAGCTCCGAGTTTCAAATATCAAGTCCTGGCTCAGAGTTTCAAATATCAAGTCCAGGCTCTGAGCTTCTAATATCAAGCCCTGACTCCGAGGTTCCAGTATCAAGTCCTGCCTCCGAGGTTCCAGTATCAAGTCCTGGCTCGGAGGGTCCAGTATCAAGTCCTGGCTCCGAGGTTCCAGTATCAAGTCCTGGCTCCGAGGTTCCACTATCAAGTCCTGGCTACGAGGTTCCAGTATCGAGTCCTGGCTCCGAGGATCCAGCATCGAATTCTGGCTCCGATGTTCCAGTAGCAAGTCCTGGCTCCGAGGTTCCAGTATCAAGTCCTGGCTCCGAGGTTCCACTATCAAGTCCTGGCTACGAGGTTCCAGTATCGAGTCCTGGCTCCGAGGATCCAGCATCGAATTCTGGCTCCGATGTTCCAGTAGCAAGTCCTGGCTCCGAGGTTCCAGTATCAAGTCCAGGCTCCAAGTTTCAAATATCAAGTCCTGGCTGTGAGGTTCAAATATCAAGTCCAGGCTCCGAGTTTCAAATATCAAGTCCTCACTCCGAGGTTCCAGTATCAGGAACTGGCTCCGAGGATCCAGTATCAAGTCCTGGCTCTGAGGTTCCAGTATCAAGTCCAGGCTCCGAGTTTCAGATATCAAGTCCTGGCTCTGAGGTTCAAATATCAAGTGCTGGCTCCGAGGTTCCAGTATCAAGTCCTGGCTCAGAGTTTCAAATATCAGGTCCTGGCTCCGAGTTTCAAATATAAATCCTGGCTCCGAGTTTCAAATATAAAGTCCAGGCTCCGAGTTCCAAATATCAGTCCTGGATCCAAGGTTCCAGTATCAAGTCGTGGCTCCGAGTTTCAAATATCAAGTCCTGGCTCTGAGGTTCAAATATCAAGTCCTGGCTCTGAGGTTCCAGTATCAAGAACTGGCTCCGAGGTTCCAGTATCAAGTCCTTGCTCTGAGGTTCCAGTATCAAGTCCAGGCTCCGAGTTTCAAATATCAAGCCCTGACTCCGAGGTTCCAGTATCAATTCCTGGCTCCGAGGTTCCAGTATCAAGTCCTGGCTCCGAGGTTCCAGTCTCAAGTCCTGGCTCCGATGTTCCAGTAACAAGTCCTGGCTCCGAGGTTCCAGTAACAAGCCCTGGCTCCGAGGTTCCAGTATCAAGTCCTGTCTCCGATGCTCCAGTAACAAGTCCTGGCTCCGAGGTTCCAGTATTAAGTCCTTGCTCTGAGGTTCCAGTATCAAGTCCAGGCTCTGAGTTGCAAACATCAAGTCCTGGCTACGAGGTTCCAGTATCAAGTCCTGGCTCCGAGGTTCAAATATCAAGTCCTAGCTCCGAGGTTTCAGTATCGTCCTGGCTCAGAGGTTCCAGTATCAAGTCCTGGCTCCGAGGTCCCAGTATGAAGTCCCGGCTCCGAGGTTCAGTATCAAGTCCCGGCTCCGAGGTTCCAGTATCAAGTCCTGGCTCCGAGGTTCCAGTATCAAGTCCTGGCTCCGAGGTTCCAGTATCAAGTCCTGGCTCCGAGGTTCCAGTATCAAGTCCTGGCTCCGAGGTTCCAGTATCAAGTCCTGGCTCCGAGGTTCCAGTCTCAAGTCCTGGCTCCGATGTTCCAGTAACAAGTCCTGGCTCCGAGGTTCCAGTAACAAGTCCTGGCTCCTATGTTCCAGTATCAAGTCCTGGCTCCGAGGTTCCAGTATCAAGTCCTGGCTCCGAGGTTCCACTATCAAGTCCTGGCTACGAGGTTCCAGTATCGAGTCCTGGCTCCGAGGATCCAGCATCGAATTCTGGCTCCGATGTTCCAGTAGCAAGTCCTGGCTCCGAGGTTCCAGTATCAAGTCCTGGCTCCGAGGTTCCACTATCAAGTCCTGGCTACGAGGTTCCAGTATCGAGTCCTGGCTCCGAGGATCCAGCATCGAATTCTGGCTCCGATGTTCCAGTAGCAAGTCCTGGCTCCGAGGTTCCAGTATCAAGTCCAGGCTCCAAGTTTCAAATATCAAGTCCTGGCTGTGAGGTTCAAATATCAAGTCCAGGCTCCGAGTTTCAAATATCAAGTCCTCACTCCGAGGTTCCAGTATCAGGAACTGGCTCCGAGGATCCAGTATCAAGTCCTGGCTCTGAGGTTCCAGTATCAAGTCCAGGCTCCGAGTTTCAGATATCAAGTCCTGGCTCTGAGGTTCAAATATCAAGTGCTGGCTCCGAGGTTCCAGTATCAAGTCCTGGCTCAGAGTTTCAAATATCAGGTCCTGGCTCCGAGTTTCAAATATAAATCCTGGCTCCGAGTTTCAAATATAAAGTCCAGGCTCCGAGTTCCAAATATCAAGTCCTGGATCCAAGGTTCCAGTATCAAGTCGTGGCTCCGAGTTTCAAATATCAAGTCCTGGCTCTGAGGTTCAAATATCAAGTCCTGGCTCTGAGGTTCCAGTATCAAGAACTGGCTCCGAGGTTCCAGTATCAAGTCCTTGCTCTGAGGTTCCAGTATCAAGTCCAGGCTCCGAGTTTCAAATATCAAGCCCTGACTCCGAGGTTCCAGTATCAATTCCTGGCTCCGAGGTTCCAGTATCAAGTCCTGGCTCCGAGGTTCCAGTCTCAAGTCCTGGCTCCGATGTTCCAGTAACAAGTCCTGGCTCCGAGGTTCCAGTAACAAGCCCTGGCTCCGAGGTTCCAGTATCAAGTCCTGTCTCCGATGCTCCAGTAACAAGTCCTGGCTCCGAGGTTCCAGTATTAAGTCCTTGCTCTGAGGTTCCAGTATCAAGTCCAGGCTCTGAGTTGCAAACATCAAGTCCTGGCTACGAGGTTCCAGTATCAAGTCCTGGCTCCGAGGTTCAAATATCAAGTCCTAGCTCCGAGGTTTCAGTATCGTCCTGGCTCAGAGGTTCCAGTATCAAGACCTGGCTCCGAGGTCCCAGTATGAAGTCCCGGCTCCGAGGTTCAGTATCAAGTCCCGGCTCCGAGGTTCCAGTATCAAGTCCTGGCTCCGAGGTTCCAGTATCAAGTCCTGGCTCCGAGGTTCCAGTATCAAGTCCTGGCTCCGAGGTTCCAGTATCAAGTCCTGGCTCCGAGGTTCCAGTATCAAGTCCTGGCTCCGAGGTTCCAGTCTCAAGTCCTGGCTCCGATGTTCCAGTAACAAGTCCTGGCTCCGAGGTTCCAGTAACAAGTCCTGGCTCCGAGGTTCCAGTATCAAGTCCTGTCTCCGATGCTCCAGTAACAAGTCCTGGCTCCGAGGTTCCAGTATTAAGTCCTTGCTCTGAGGTTCCAGTATCAAGTCCAGGCTCTGAGTTGCAAACATCAAGTCCTGGCTACGAGGTTCCAGTATCAAGTCCTGGCTCCGAGGTTCAAATATCAAGTCCTAGCTCCGAGGTTTCAGTATCGTCCTGGCTCAGAGGTTCCAGTATCAAGTCCTGGCTCCGAGGTCCCAGTATGAAGTCCCGGCTCCGAGGTTCAGTATCAAGTCCCGGCTCCGAGGTTCCAGTATCAAGTCCTGGCTCCGAGGTTCCAGTATCAAGTCCTGGCTCCGAGGTTCCAGTATCAAGTCCTGGCTCCGATGTTCCAGTAGGAAGTCCTGGCTCCGAGGTTCCAGTATCAAGTCCTGGCTCCGATGTTCCAGTATCAAGTCCTGGCTCCGAGTTTCCAGTATCAAGTCCTGGCTCCGATGTTCCAGTAGCAAGTCCTGGCTCCGAGGTTGCAGTATCAAGTCCTGGCTCCGAGGTTCCGGTATCAAGTCCTGGCTCCGATGTTCCAGTAGCAAGTCCTGGCTCCGAGGTTCCAGTATCAAGTCCTGGCTCCGAGGTTCCAGTATCAAGTCCTGGCTCCGAGGTTCCAGTATCAAGTCCTGGCTCCGATGTTCCAGTTGCAAGTCCTGGCTCCGAGATTCCAGTATCAAGTCCTGGCTCCGAGGTTCCAGTATCAAGTCCTGGCTCCGATGTTCCAGTAGCAAGTCCTGGCTCCGATTTTCCAGTATCAAGTCCTGGCTCCGAGGTTCCAGTATCCAGTCCAGGCTCCAAGTTTTAAATATCAAGTCCTGGCTCTGAGGTTCAAATATCAAGTCCAGGCTCCGAGGTTCCAGTATCAAGTCCTGGCTCCGAGGTTCCAGTATCAAGTCCAGGCTCCAAGTTTCAAATATCAAGTCCTGGCTCCGAGTTTCAAATATAAATCCTGGCTCCGAGTTTCAAATATAAAGTCCAGGCTCCGAGTTTCAAATATCAAGTCCTGGCTCCGAGGTTCCAGTATCAAGTACTGGCTCCGAGTTTCAAATATCAAGTCCTGGCTCCGATGTTCCAGTAGCAAGTCCTGGCTCCGAGGTTCCACTATCAAGTCCAGGCTCCGAGGTTCCAGTATCAAGTCCTGGCTCCGATGTTCCAGTAGCAAGTCCTGGCTCCGATGTTCCAGTATCAATTCCTGGCTCCGAGGTTCCAGTATCAAGTCCTGACTCCGAGGTTCCAGTAACATGTCCTGGCTCCGAGGTTACAGTATCAAGTCCTGGCTCCGAGGTTCCAGTAACAAGTCCTGGCTCCAAGGTTCCAGTATCAAGTCCTGTCTCCGATGTTCCAGTATCAAGTCCTGACTCCGAGGTTCAAATATCAAGTCCTAGCTCCGAGGTTCCAGTATCAAGTCCTGGCTCCGAGGTTCCAGTAACAAGTCCTGGCTCGGAGGTTCCAGTATCAAGTCCTGTCTCCGATGTTCCAGTATCAAGTCCTGGCTCCGAGGTTCCAGTAACAAGTCCTGGCTCCGATGTTCCAGTATCAAGTCCTGTCTCCGATGTTCCAGTATCAAGTCCTGGCTCCGAGGTTCCAGTAACAAGTCCTGGCTCCGAGGTTCCAGTATCAAGTCCTGTCTCCGATGTTCCAGTATCAAGTCCTGGCTCTGAGGTTCAAATATCAAGTCCTAGCACCGAGGTTCCAGTATGAAGTCCTGGCTCCGAGGTTCAGTATCAAGTCCCGGCCCCGAGGTTCCAGTATCAATTCCTGGCTCCAAGGTTCCAGTATCAAACCCTGGCTCCATGTTTCAAACATCAAGTCCTGGCTACGAGGTTCCAGTATTGAATTCTGGCTCCGACGTTCCAGTATCAAGTCCTGTCTCCGATGTTCCAGTATCAAGTCCTGGCTCCGAGGTTCCAGTATCAAGTCCTGTCTCCGATGCTCCAGTAACAAGTCCTGGCTCCGAGGTTCCAGTATCAAGTCCTTGCTCTGAGGTTCCAGTATCAAGTCCAGGCTCTGAGTTTCAAACATCAAGTCCTGGCTACGAGGTTCCAGTATCAAGTCCTGGCTCCGAGGTTCAAATATCAAGTCCTAGCTCCGAGGTTCCAGTATCGTCCTGGCTCCGAGGTTCCAGTATCAAGTCCTGGCCCCGAGGTTCCAGTATGAAGTCCCGGCTCCGAGGTTCAGTATCAAGTCCCGGCTCCGAGGTTCCAGTATCAAGTCCTGGCTCCGAGGTTCCAGTATCAAGTCCTGGCTCCGAGGTTCCAGTATCAAGTCCTGGCTCCGATGTTCCAGTAGGAAGTCCTGGCTCCGAGGTTCCAGTATCAAGTCCTGGCTCCGATGTTCCAGTATCAAGTCCTGGCTCCGAGGTTCCAGTATCAAGTCCTGGCTACGATGTTCCAGTAGCAAGTCCTGGCTCCGAGGTTGCAGTATCAGGTCCTGGCTCCGAGGTTCCGGTATCAAGTCCTGGCTCCGATGTTCCAGTAGCAAGTCCTGGCTCCGAGGTTCCAGTATCAAGTCCTGGCTCCGAGGTTCCAGTATCAAGTCCTGGCTCCGAGGTTCCAGTATCAAGTCCTGGCTCCGATGTTCCAGTTGCAAGTCCTGGCTCCGAGATTCCAGTATCAAGTCCTGGCTCCGAGGTTCCAGTATCAAGTCCTGGCTCCGATGTTGCAGTAGCAAGTCCTGGCTCCGATGTTCCAGTATCAAGTCCTGGCTCCGAGGTTCCAGTATCAAGTCCAGGCTCCAAGTTTTAAATATCAAGTCCTGGCTCTGAGGTTCAAATATCAAGTCCAGGCTCCGAGTTTCAAATATCAAGTCCTCACTCCGAGGTTCCAGTATCAAGTCCTGGCTCCGAGGTTCCAGTATCAAGTCCTGGCTCAGAGTTTCAAATATCAAGTCCTGGCTCCGAGTTTCAAATGTAAATCCTGGCCCCGAGTTTCAAATATAAAGTCCAGGCTCCGAGTTTCAAATATCAAGTCCTGGCTCCGAGGTTCCAGTATCAAGTACTGGCTCCGAGTTTCAAATATCAAGTCCTGGCTCCGATGTTCCAGTAGCAAGTCCTGGCTCCGAGGTTCCACTATCAAGTCCAGGCTCCGAGGTTCCAGTATCAAGTCCAGGCTCTGAGTTTCAAACATCAAGTCCTGGCTACGAGGTTCCAGTATCAAGTCCTGGCTCCGAGGTTCAAATATCAAGTCCTAGCTCCGAGGTTCCAGTATCGTCCTGGCTCCGAGGTTCCAGTATCAAGTCCTGGCCCCGAGGTTCCAGTATGAAGTCCCGGCTCCGAGGTCCAGTATCAAGTCCTGGCTCCGAGGTTCCAGTATCAAGTCCTGGCTCCGAGGTTCCAGTATCAAGTCCTGGCTCCGAGGTTCCAGTATCAAGTCCTGGCTCCGATGTTCCAGTAGGAAGTCCTGGCTCCGAGGTTGCAGTATCAGGTCCTGGCTCCGAGGTTCCGGTATCAAGTCCTGGCTCCGATGTTCCAGTAGCAAGTCCTGGCTCCGAGGTTCCAGTATCAAGTCCTGGCTCCGAGGTTCCAGTATCAAGTCCTGGCTCCGAGGTTCCAGTATCAAGTCCTGGCTCCGATGTTCCAGTTGCAAGTCCTGGCTCCGAGATTCCAGTATCAAGTCCTGGCTCCGAGGTTCCAGTATCAAGTCCTGGCTCCGATGTTGCAGTAGCAAGTCCTGGCTCCGATGTTCCAGTATCAAGTCCAGGCTCCAAGTTTTAAATATCAAGTCCTGGCTCTGAGGTTCAAATATCAAGTCCAGGCTCCGAGTTTCAAATATCAAGTCCTCACTCCGAGGTTCCAGTATCAAGTCCTGGCTCCGAGGTTCCAGTATCAAGTCCTGGCTCAGAGTTTCAAATATCAAGTCCTGGCTCCGAGTTTCAAATGTAAATCCTGGCCCCGAGTTTCAAATATAAAGTCCAGGCTCCGAGTTTCAAATATCAAGTCCTGGCTCCGAGGTTCCAGTATCAAGTACTGGCTCCGAGTTTCAAATATCAAGTCCTGGCTCCGATGTTCCAGTAGCAAGTCCTGGCTCCGAGGTTCCACTATCAAGTCCAGGCTCCGAGGTTCCAGTATCAAGTCCTGGCTCCGATGTTCCAGTAGCAAGTCCTGGCTCCGATGTTCCAGTATCAATTCCTGGCTCCGAGGTTCCAGTATCAAGTCCTGACTCCGAGGTTCCAGTAACATGTCCTGGCTCCGAGGTTACAGTATCAAGTCCTGGCTCCGAGGTTCCAGTAACAAGTCCTGGCTCCGAGGTTCCAGTATCACGTCCTGTCTCCGATGTTCCAGTATCAAGTCCTGACTCCGAGGTTCAAATATCAAGTCCTAGCTCCGAGGTTCCAGTATCAAGTCCTGGCTCCGAAGTTCCAGTAACAAGTCCTGGCTCGGAGGTTCCAGTATCAAGTCCTGTCTCCGATATTCCAGTATCAAGTCCTGGCTCCGAGGTTCCAGTAACAAGTCCTGGCTCCGAGGTTCCAGTATCAAGTCCTGTCTCCGATGTTCCAGTATCAAGTCCTGTCTCCGATGTTCCAGTATCAAGTCCTGGCTCTGAGGTTCAAATATCAAGTCCAGGCTCTGAGCTTCTAATATCAAGCCCTGACTCCGAGGTTCCAGTATCAAGAACTGGCTCCGAGGTTCCAGTATCAAGTCCTTGCTCTGAGGTTCCATTATCAAGTCCAAGCTCCGAGTTTCAAATATCAAGTCCAGGCTCTGAGGTTCAAATATCAAGTCCAGGCTCTGAGCTTCTAATATCAAGCCCTGACTCCGAGGTTCCAGTATCAAGTCCTGCCTCCGAGGTTCCAGTATCAAGTCCTTGCTCTGAGGTTCCAGTATTAAGTCCAAGCTCTGAGTTTCAAATATCAAGTCCTGGCTCTGAGGTTCAAATATCAAGTCTTGGCTCCGAGGTTCCAGTATCAAGTCCAGGCTCCGAGTTTCAAATATCAAGTCCTGGCTCTGAGGTTCAAATATCAAGTCCAGGCTCTGAGCTTCTAATATCAAGCCCTGACTCCGAGGTTCCAGTATCAAGAACTGGCTCCGAGGTTCCAGTATCAAGTCCTTGCTCTGAGGTTCCAGTATCAAGTCCAAGCTCCGAGTTTCAAATATCAATTCCTGGCTCAGAGTTTCAAATATCAAGTCCTGGCTCCGAGTTTCAAATATAAAGTCCTGGCTCCGAGTTTCCAATATCAAGTCCTGCCTCCGAGGTTCCAGTATCAAGTACAGACTCCGAGGTTCCAGTATCAAGTCCTGGCTCGGAGGTTCCAGTATCAAGTCCTGGCTCTGAGGTTCAAATATCAATTCCAGGCTCCGAGTTTCAAATATAAAGTCCAGGCTCCGAGTTTCAAATATTAAGTCCTGGCTCCGAGGTTCCAGTATCAAGTAGTGGCTCCGAGTTTCAAATATCAAGTCCAGGCTCCGATGTTCCAGTAGCAAGTCCTGGCTCCGAGGTTCCAGTATCAAGTCCAGGCTCCGAGCTTCCAGTATCAAGTCCTGGCTCCGATGTTCCAGTAGCAAGTCCTGGCTCCGATGTTCCATTATCAATTCCTGGCTCCGAGGTTCCAGTATCAAGTCCTGACTCCGAGGTTCCAGTAACAAGTCCTGGCTCCGAGGTTCCAATATCAAGTCCTGGCTCCGAGGTTCCAGTAACAAGTCCTGGCTCCGAGGTTCCAGTATCAAGTCCTGTCTCCGATGTTCCAGTATCAAGTCCTGACTCCGAGGTTCAAATATCAAGTCCTAGCTCCGAGGTTCCAGTTTCAAGTCCTGGCTCCGAGGTTCCAGTAACAAGTCCTGGCTCGGAGGATCCAGTATCAAGTCCTGTCTCCGATGTTCCAGTATCAAGTCCTAGCTCCGAGGTTCCAGTATGAAGTCCTGGCTCCGAGGTTCAGTATCAAGTCCGGGCCCGGAGGTTCCAGTATCAATTCCTGGCTCCAAGGTTCCAGTATCAAGCCCTGGCTCCAAGTTTCAAACATCAAGTCCTGGCTACGAGGTTCCAGTATTGAATTCTGGCTCCGATGTTCCAGTAGCAAGTCCTGACTCCGAGGTTCCAGTAGCAAGTCCTGGCTCCGAGGTTCCAGTATCAAGTCCAGGCTCCGAGTTTCAAATAGCAAGTCCTGGCTCTGAGGTTCAAATATCCAGTCCAGGCTCTGAGCTTCTAATATCAAGCCCTGACTCCGAGGTTCCAGTATCAAGAACTGGCTCCGAGGTTCCAGTATCAAGTCCTTGCTCTGAGGTTCCAGTATCAAGTCCAAGCTCCGAGTTTCAAATATCAAGTCCAGGCTCTGAGGTTCAAATATCAAGTCCAGGCTCTGAGCTTCTAATATCAAGCCCTGACTCCGAGGTTCCAGTATCAAGTCATGCCTCCGAGGTTCCAGTATCAAGTCCTTGCTCTGAGGTTCCAGTATTAAGTCCAAGCTCTGAGTTTCAAATATCAAGTCCTGGCTCTGAGGTTCAAATATCAAGTCTTGGCTCCGAGGTTCCAGTATCAAGTCCAGGCTCCGAGTTTCAAATATCAAGTCCTGGCTCTGAGGTTCAAATATCAAGTCCAGGCTCTGAGCTTCTAATATCAAGCCCTGACTCTGAGGTTCCAGTATCAAGAACTGGCTCCGAGGTTCCAGTATCAAGTCCTTGCTCTGAGGTTCCAGTATCAAGTCCAAGCTCCGAGTTTCAAATATCAAGTCCTGGCTCAGAGTTTCAAATATCAAGTCCTGGCTCCGAGTTTCAAATATAAAGTCCTGGCTCCGAGTTTCCAATATCAAGTCCTGCCTCCGAGGTTCCAGTATCAAGTACAGACTCCGAGGTTCCAGTATCAAGTCCTGGCTCGGAGGATCCAGTATCAAGTCCTGTCTCCGATGTTCCAGTATCAAGTCCTAGCTCCGAGGTTCCAGTATGAAGTCCTGGCTCCGAGGTTCAGTATCAAGTCCGGGCCCGGAGGTTCCAGTATCAATTCCTGGCTCCAAGGTTCCAGTATCAAGCCCTGGCTCCAAGTTTCAAACATCAAGTCCTGGCTACGAGGTTCCAGTATTGAATTCTGGCTCCGATGTTCCAGTAGCAAGTCCTGACTCCGAGGTTCCAGTAGCAAGTCCTTGCTCCGAGGTTCCAGTATCAAGTACAGACTCCGAGGTTCCAGTATCAAGTCCTGGCTCGGAGGATCCAGTATCAAGTCCTGGCTCCGAGGTTCAAATATTAAGTCCCAGACCCGAGGTTCCAGTATCAATTCCTGGCTCCGAGGTTCCAGTATCAAGTCCTGGCTCCGAGGTTCCAGTAACAAGTCCTGGCTCGGAGGATCCAGTATCAAGTCCTGTCTCCGATGTTCCAGTATCAAGTCCTAGCTCCGAGGTTCCAGTATGAAGTCCTGGCTCCGAGGTTCAGTATCAAGTCCGGGCCCGGAGGTTCCAGTATCAATTCCTGGCTCCAAGGTTCCAGTATCAAGCCCTGGCTCCAAGTTTCAAACATCAAGTCCTGGCTACGAGGTTCCAGTATTGAATTCTGGCTCCGATGTTCCAGTAGCAAGTCCTGACTCCGAGGTTCCAGTAGCAAGTCCTTGCTCTGAGGTTCCAGTATCAAGTCCAAGCTCCGAGTTTCAAATATCAAGTCCAGGCACTGAGGTTCAAATATCAAGTCCAGGCTCTGAGCTTCTAATATCAAGCCCTGACTCCGAGGTTCCAGTATCAAGTCATGCCTCCGAGGTTCCAGTATCAAGTCCTTGCTCTGAGGTTCCAGTATTAAGTCCAAGCTCTGAGTTTCAAATATCAAGTCCTGGCTCTGAGGTTCAAATATCAAGTCTTGGCTCCGAGGTTCCAGTATCAAGTCCAGGCTCCGAGTTTCAAATATCAAGTCCTGGCTCTGAGGTTCAAATATCAAGTCCAGGCTCTGAGCTTCTAATATCAAGCCCTGACTCCGAGGTTCCAGTATCAAGAACTGGCTCCGAGGTTCCAGTATCAAGTCCTTGCTCTGAGGTTCCAGTATCAAGTCCAAGCTCCGAGTTTCAAATATCAATTCCTGGCTCAGAGTTTCAAATATCAAGTCCTGGCTCCGAGTTTCAAATATAAAGTCCTGGCTCCGAGTTTCCAATATCAAGTCCTGCCTCCGAGTTTCCAGTATCAAGTACAGACTCCGAGGTTCCAGTATCAAGTCCTGGCTCGGAGGTTCCAGTATCAAGTCCTGGCTCTGAGGTTCAAATATCAATTCCAGGCTCCGAGTTTCAAATATAAAGTCCAGGCTCCGAGTTTCAAATATTAAGTCCTGGCTCCGAGGTTCCAGTATCAAGTAGTGGCTCCGAGTTTCAAATATCAAGTCCAGGCTCCGATGTTCCAGTAGCAAGTCCTGGCTCCGAGGTTCCAGTATCAAGTCCAGGCTCCGAGCTTCCAGTATCAAGTCCTGGCTCCGATGTTCCAGTAGCAAGTCCTGGCTCCGATGTTCCATTATCAATTCCTGGCTCCGAGGTTCCAGTATCAAGTCCTGACTCCGAGGTTCCAGTAACAAGTCCTGGCTCCGAGGTTCCAATATCAAGTCCTGGCTCCGAGGTTCCAGTAACAAGTCCTGGCTCCGAGGTTCCAGTATCAAGTCCTGTCTCCGATGTTCCAGTATCAAGTCCTGACTCCGAGGTTCAAATATCAAGTCCTAGCTCCGAGGTTCCAGTTTCAAGTCCTGGCTCCGAGGTTCCAGTAACAAGTCCTGGCTCGGAGGATCCAGTATCAAGTCCTGTCTCCGATGTTCCAGTATCAAGTCCTAGCTCCGAGGTTCCAGTATGAAGTCCTGGCTCCGAGGTTCAGTATCAAGTCCGGGCCCGGAGGTTCCAGTATCAATTCCTGGCTCCAAGGTTCCAGTATCAAGCCCTGGCTCCAAGTTTCAAACATCAAGTCCTGGCTACGAGGTTCCAGTATTGAATTCTGGCTCCGATGTTCCAGTAGCAAGTCCTGACTCCGAGGTTCCAGTAGCAAGTCCTGGCTCCGAGGTTCCAGTATCAAGTCCAGGCTCCGAGTTTCAAATAGCAAGTCCTGGCTCTGAGGTTCAAATATCCAGTCCAGGCTCTGAGCTTCTAATATCAAGCCCTGACTCCGAGGTTCCAGTATCAAGAACTGGCTCCGAGGTTCCAGTATCAAGTCCTTGCTCTGAGGTTCCAGTATCAAGTCCAAGCTCCGAGTTTCAAATATCAAGTCCAGGCTCTGAGGTTCAAATATCAAGTCCAGGCTCTGAGCTTCTAATATCAAGCCCTGACTCCGAGGTTCCAGTATCAAGTCATGCCTCCGAGGTTCCAGTATCAAGTCCTTGCTCTGAGGTTCCAGTATTAAGTCCAAGCTCTGAGTTTCAAATATCAAGTCCTGGCTCTGAGGTTCAAATATCAAGTCTTGGCTCCGAGGTTCCAGTATCAAGTCCAGGCTCCGAGTTTCAAATATCAAGTCCTGGCTCTGAGGTTCAAATATCAAGTCCAGGCTCTGAGCTTCTAATATCAAGCCCTGACTCTGAGGTTCCAGTATCAAGAACTGGCTCCGAGGTTCCAGTATCAAGTCCTTGCTCTGAGGTTCCAGTATCAAGTCCAAGCTCCGAGTTTCAAATATCAAGTCCTGGCTCAGAGTTTCAAATATCAAGTCCTGGCTCCGAGTTTCAAATATAAAGTCCTGGCTCCGAGTTTCCAATATCAAGTCCTGCCTCCGAGGTTCCAGTATCAAGTACAGACTCCGAGGTTCCAGTATCAAGTCCTGGCTCGGAGGATCCAGTATCAAGTCCTGTCTCCGATGTTCCAGTATCAAGTCCTAGCTCCGAGGTTCCAGTATGAAGTCCTGGCTCCGAGGTTCAGTATCAAGTCCGGGCCCGGAGGTTCCAGTATCAATTCCTGGCTCCAAGGTTCCAGTATCAAGCCCTGGCTCCAAGTTTCAAACATCAAGTCCTGGCTACGAGGTTCCAGTATTGAATTCTGGCTCCGATGTTCCAGTAGCAAGTCCTGACTCCGAGGTTCCAGTAGCAAGTCCTTGCTCCGAGGTTCCAGTATCAAGTACAGACTCCGAGGTTCCAGTATCAAGTCCTGGCTCGGAGGATCCAGTATCAAGTCCTGGCTCCGAGGTTCAAATATTAAGTCCCAGACCCGAGGTTCCAGTATCAATTCCTGGCTCCGAGGTTCCAGTATCAAGTCCTGGCTCCGAGGTTCCAGTAACAAGTCCTGGCTCGGAGGATCCAGTATCAAGTCCTGTCTCCGATGTTCCAGTATCAAGTCCTAGCTCCGAGGTTCCAGTATGAAGTCCTGGCTCCGAGGTTCAGTATCAAGTCCGGGCCCGGAGGTTCCAGTATCAATTCCTGGCTCCAAGGTTCCAGTATCAAGCCCTGGCTCCAAGTTTCAAACATCAAGTCCTGGCTACGAGGTTCCAGTATTGAATTCTGGCTCCGATGTTCCAGTAGCAAGTCCTGACTCCGAGGTTCCAGTAGCAAGTCCTTGCTCTGAGGTTCCAGTATCAAGTCCAAGCTCCGAGTTTCAAATATCAAGTCCAGGCACTGAGGTTCAAATATCAAGTCCAGGCTCTGAGCTTCTAATATCAAGCCCTGACTCCGAGGTTCCAGTATCAAGTCATGCCTCCGAGGTTCCAGTATCAAGTCCTTGCTCTGAGGTTCCAGTATTAAGTCCAAGCTCTGAGTTTCAAATATCAAGTCCTGGCTCTGAGGTTCAAATATCAAGTCTTGGCTCCGAGGTTCCAGTATCAAGTCCAGGCTCCGAGTTTCAAATATCAAGTCCTGGCTCTGAGGTTCAAATATCAAGTCCAGGCTCTGAGCTTCTAATATCAAGCCCTGACTCTGAGGTTCCAGTATCAAGAACTGGCTCCGAGGTTCCAGTATCAAGTCCTTGCTCTGAGGTTCCAGTATCAAGTCCAAGCTCCGAGTTTCAAATATCAAGTCCTGGCTCAGAGTTTCAAATATCAAGTCCTGGCTCCGAGTTTCAAATATAAAGTCCTGGCTCCGAGTTTCCAATATCAAGTCCTGCCTCCGAGGTTCCAGTATCAAGTACAGACTCCGAGGTTCCAGTATCAAGTCCTGGCTCGGAGGATCCAGTATCAAGTCCTGGCTCCGAGGTTCAAATATTAAATCCCAGTCCCGAGGTTCCAGTATCAATTCCTGGCTCCGAGGTTCCAGTATCAAGTCCTGGCTCCGAGGTTCCAGTATCAAGTCCAGGCTCCAAGGTTCAAATATCAAGTCCTGGCTCTGAGGTTCAAATATCAAGTTCAGGCTCCGAGTTTCAAATATCAAGTCCCCACTCCGAGGTTCCAGTATCAGGAACTGGCTCCGAGGTTGCAGTATCAAGTCCTTGCTCTGAGGTTCCAGTATCAAGTCCAAGCTCCGAGTTTCAAATATCAAGTCCTGGCTCAGAGTTTCAAATATCAAGTCCAGGCTCTGAGCTTCTAATATCAAGCCCTGACTCCGAGGTTCCAGTATCAAGTCCTGCCTCCGAGGTTCCAGTATCAAGTCCTGGCTCGAAGGGTCCAGTATCAAGTCCTGGCTCCGAGGTTCAAATATTTAGTCCCAGTCCCGAGGTTCCACTATCAATTCCTGGCTCCGAGGTTCCAGTATCAAGTCCTGGCTCCGAGGTTCCAGTATCAAGTCCTGGCTACGAGGTTCCAGTATCGAGTCCTGGCTCCGAGGATCCAGCATCGAATTCTGGCTCCGATGTTCCAGTAGCAAGTCCTGGCTCCGAGGTTCCAGTATCAAGTCCAGGCTCCAAGTTTCAAATATCAAGTCCTGGCTGTGAGGTTCAAATATCAAGTCCAGGCTCCGAGTTTCAAATATCAAGTCCTCACTCCGAGGTTCCAGTATCAGGAACTGGCTCCGAGGATCCAGTATCAAGTCCTGGCTCTGAGGTTCCAGTATCAAGTCCAGGCTCCGAGTTTCAGATATCAAGTCCTGGCTCTGAGGTTCAAATATCAAGTGCTGGCTCCGAGGTTCCAGTATCAAGTCCTGGCTCAGAGTTTCAAATATCAGGTCCTGGCTCCGAGTTTCAAATATAAATCCTCGCTCCGAGTTTCAAATATAAAGTCCAGGCTCCGAGTTTCAAATATCAAGTCCTGGATCCAAGGTTCCAGTATCAAGTCGTGGCTCCGAGTTTCAAATATCAAGTCCTGGCTCTGAGGTTCAAATATCAAGTCCTGGCTCTGAGGTTCCAGTATCAAGAACTGGCTCCGAGGTTCCAGTATCAAGTCCTTGCTCTGAGGTTCCAGTATCAAGTCCAGGCTCCGATGTTCCAGTATCAAGTCCTAGCTCCGAGGTTCCAGTATGAAGTCCTGGCTCCGAGGTTCAGTATCAAGTCCGGGCCCGGAGGTTCCAGTATCAATTCCTGGCTCCAAGGTTCCAGTATCAAGCCCTGGCTCCAAGTTTCAAACATCAAGTCCTGGCTACGAGGTTCCAGTATTGAATTCTGGCTCCGATGTTCCAGTAGCAAGTCCTGACTCCGAGGTTCCAGTAGCAAGTCCTGGCTCCGAGGTTCCAGTATCAAGTCCAGGCTCCGAGTTTCAAATAGCAAGTCCTGGCTCTGAGGTTCAAATATCCAGTCCAGGCTCTGAGCTTCTAATATCAAGCCCTGACTCCGAGGTTCCAGTATCAAGAACTGGCTCCGAGGTTCCAGTATCAAGTCCTTGCTCTGAGGTTCCAGTATCAAGTCCAAGCTCCGAGTTTCAAATATCAAGTCCAGGCTCTGAGGTTCAAATATCAAGTCCAGGCTCTGAGCTTCTAATATCAAGCCCTGACTCCGAGGTTCCAGTATCAAGTCATGCCTCCGAGGTTCCAGTATCAAGTCCTTGCTCTGAGGTTCCAGTATTATGTCCAAGCTCTGAGTTTCAAATATCAAGTCCTGGCTCTGAGGTTCAAATATCAAGTCTTGGCTCCGAGGTTCCAGTATCAAGTCCAGGCTCCGAGTTTCAAATATCAAGTCCTGGCTCTGAGGTTCAAATATCAAGTCCAGGCTCTGAGCTTCTAATATCAAGCCCTGACTCTGAGGTTCCAGTATCAAGAACTGGCTCCGAGGTTCCAGTATCAAGTCCTTGCTCTGAGGTTCCAGTATCAAGTCCAAGCTCCGAGTTTCAAATATCAAGTCCTGGCTCAGAGTTTCAAATATCAAGTCCTGGCTCCGAGTTTCAAATATAAAGTCCTGGCTCCGAGTTTCCAATATCAAGTCCTGCCTCCGAGGTTCCAGTATCAAGTACAGACTCCGAGGTTCCAGTATCAAGTCCTGGCTCGGAGGATCCAGTATCAAGTCCTGTCTCCGATGTTCCAGTATCAAGTCCTAGCTCCGAGGTTCCAGTATGAAGTCCTGGCTCCGAGGTTCAGTATCAAGTCCGGGCCCGGAGGTTCCAGTATCAATTCCTGGCTCCAAGGTTCCAGTATCAAGCCCTGGCTCCAAGTTTCAAACATCAAGTCCTGGCTACGAGGTTCCAGTATTGAATTCTGGCTCCGATGTTCCAGTAGCAAGTCCTGACTCCGAGGTTCCAGTAGCAAGTCCTTGCTCCGAGGTTCCAGTATCAAGTACAGACTCCGAGGTTCCAGTATCAAGTCCTGGCTCGGAGGATCCAGTATCAAGTCCTGGCTCCGAGGTTCAAATATTAAGTCCCAGACCCGAGGTTCCAGTATCAATTCCTGGCTCCGAGGTTCCAGTATCAAGTCCTGGCTCCGAGGTTCCAGTAACAAGCCCTGGCTCGGAGGATCCAGTATCAAGTCCTGTCTCCGATGTTCCAGTATCAAGTCCTAGCTCCGAGGTTCCAGTATGAAGTCCTGGCTCCGAGGTTCAGTATCAAGTCCGGGCCCGGAGGTTCCAGTATCAATTCCTGGCTCCAAGGTTCCAGTATCAAGCCCTGGCTCCAAGTTTCAAACATCAAGTCCTGGCTACGAGGTTCCAGTATTGAATTCTGGCTCCGATGTTCCAGTAGCAAGTCCTGACTCCGAGGTTCCAGTAGCAAGTCCTTGCTCTGAGGTTCCAGTATCAAGTCCAAGCTCCGAGTTTCAAATATCAAGTCCAGGCACTGAGGTTCAAATATCAAGTCCAGGCTCTGAGCTTCTAATATCAAGCCCTGACTCCGAGGTTCCAGTATCAAGTCATGCCTCCGAGGTTCCAGTATCAAGTCCTTGCTCTGAGGTTCCAGTATTAAGTCCAAGCTCTGAGTTTCAAATATCAAGTCCTGGCTCTGAGGTTCAAATATCAAGTCTTGGCTCCGAGGTTCCAGTATCAAGTCCAGGCTCCGAGTTTCAAATATCAAGTCCTGGCTCTGAGGTTCAAATATCAAGTCCAGGCTCTGAGCTTCTAATATCAAGCCCTGACTCTGAGGTTCCAGTATCAAGAACTGGCTCCGAGGTTCCAGTATCAAGTCCTTGCTCTGAGGTTCCAGTATCAAGTCCAAGCTCCGAGTTTCAAATATCAAGTCCTGGCTCAGAGTTTCAAATATCAAGTCCTGGCTCCGAGTTTCAAATATAAAGTCCTGGCTCGGAGTTTCCAATATCAAGTCCTGCCTCCGAGGTTCCAGTATCAAGTACAGACTCCGAGGTTCCAGTATCAAGTCCTGGCTCGGAGGATCCAGTATCAAGTCCTGGCTCCGAGGTTCAAATATTAAATCCCAGTCCCGAGGTTCCAGTATCAATTCCTGGCTCCGATTTTCCAGTATCAAGTCCTGGCTCCGAGGTTCCAGTATCAAGTCCAGGCTCCAAGGTTCAAATATCAAGTCCTGGCTCTGAGGTTCAAATATCAAGTTCAGGCTCCGAGTTTCAAATATCAAGTCCCCACTCCGAGGTTCCAGTATCAGGAACTGGCTCCGAGGTTGCAGTATCAAGTCCTTGCTCTGAGGTTCCAGTATCAAGTCCAAGCTCCGAGTTTCAAATATCAAGTCCTGGCTCAGAGTTTCAAATATCAAGTCCAGGCTCTGAGCTTCTAATATCAAGCCCTGACTCCGAGGTTCCAGTATCAAGTCCTGCCTCCGAGGTTCCAGTATCAAGTCCTGGCTCGAAGGGTCCAGTATCAAGTCCTGGCTCCGAGGTTCAAATATTTAGTCCCAGTCCCGAGGTTCCACTATCAATTCCTGGCTCCGAGGTTCCAGTATCAAGTCCTGGCTCCGAGGTTCCAGTATCAAGTCCTGGCTACGAGGTTCCAGTATCGAGTCCTGGCTCCGAGGATCCAGCATCGAATTCTGGCTCCGATGTTCCAGTATCAGGAACTGGCTCCGAGGATCCAGTATCAAGTCCTGGCTCTGAGGTTCCAGTATCAAGTCCAGGCTCCGAGTTTCAGATATCAAGTCCTGGCTCTGAGGTTCAAATATCAAGTGCTGGCTCCGAGGTTCCAGTATCAAGTCCTGGCTCAGAGTTTCAAATATCAGGTCCTGGCTCCGAGTTTCAAATATAAATCCTCGCTCCGAGTTTCAAATATAAAGTCCAGGCTCCGAGTTTCAAATATCAAGTCCTGGATCCAAGGTTCCAGTATCAAGTCGTGGCTCCGAGTTTCAAATATCAAGTCCTGGCTCTGAGGTTCAAATATCAAGTCCTGGCTCTGAGGTTCCAGTATCAAGAACTGGCTCCGAGGTTCCAGTATCAAGTCCTTGCTCTGAGGTTCCAGTATCAAGTCCAGGCTCCGAGTTTCAAATATCAAGCCCTGACTCCGAGGTTCCAGTATCAATTCCTGGCTCCGAGGTTCCAGTATCAAGTCCTGGCTCCGAGGTTCCAGTCTCAAGTCCTGGCTCCGATGTTCCAGTAACAAGTCCTGGCTCCGAGGTTCCAGTAACAAGTCCTGGCTCCGAGGTTCCAGTATCAAGTCCTGTCTCCGATGCTCCAGTAACAAGTCCTGGCTCCGAGGTTCCAGTATTAAGTCCTTGCTCTGAGGTTCCAGTATCAAGTCCAGGCTCTGAGTTGCAAACATCAAGTCCTGGCTACGAGGTTCCAGTATCAAGTCCTGGCTCCGAGGTTCAAATATCAAGTCCTAGATCCGAGGTTTCAGTATCGTCCTGGCTCAGAGGTTCCAGTATCAAGTCCTGGCTCCGAGGTCCCAGTATGAAGTCCCGGCTCCGAGGTTCAGTATCAAGTCCCGGCTCCGTGGTTCCAGTATCAAGTCCTGGCTCCGAGGTTCCAGTATCAAGTCCTGGCTCCGAGGTTCCAGTATCAAGTCCTGGCTCCGATGTTCCAGTAGGAAGTCCTGGCTCCGAGGTTCCAGTATCAAGTCCTGGCTCCGATGTTCCAGTATCAAGTCCTGGCTCCGAGGTTCCAGTATCAAGTCCTGGCTCCGATGTTCCAGTAGCAAGTCCTGGCTCCGAGGTTGCAGTATCAAGTCCTGGCTCCGAGGTTCCGGTATCAAGTCCTGGCTCCGATGTTCCAGTATCAAGTCCTGGCTCCGAGGTTCCAGTATCAAGTCCTGGCTCCGATGTTCCAGTTGCAAGTCCTGGCTCCGAGATTCCAGTATCAAGTCCTGGCTCCGAGGTTCCAGTATCAAGTCCTGGCTCCGATGTTCCAGTAGCAAGTCCTGGCTCCGATTTTCCAGTATCAAGTCCTGCCTCCGAGGTTCCAGTATCAAGTCCTGGCTCGGAGGGTCCAGTATCAAGTCCTGGCTCCGAGGTTCAAATATTTAGTCCCAGTCCCGAGGTTCCACTATCAATTCCTGGCTCCGAGGTTCCAGTATCAAGTCCTGGCCCCGAGGTTCCACTATCAATTCCTGGCTCCGAGGTTCCAGTATCAAGTCCTGGCTCCGAGGTTCCAGTATCAAGTCCTGGCTACGAGGTTCCAGTATCGAGTCCTGGCTCCGAGGATCCAGCATCGAATTCTGGCTCCGATGTTCCAGTAGCAAGTCCTGGCTCCGAGGTTCCAGTATCAAGTCCAGGCTCCAAGTTTCAAATATCAAGTCCTGGCTGTGAGGTTCAAATATCAAGTCCAGGCTCCGAGTTTCAAATATCAAGTCCTCACTCCGAGGTTCCAGTATCAGGAACTGGCTCCGAGGATCCAGTATCAAGTCCTGGCTCTGAGGTTCCAGTATCAAGTCCAGGCTCCGAGTTTCAGATATCAAGTCCTGGCTCTGAGGTTCAAATATCAAGTGCTGGCTCCGAGGTTCCAGTATCAAGTCCTGGCTCAGAGTTTCAAATATCAGGTCCTGGCTCCGAGTTTCAAATATAAATCCTGGCTCCGAGTTTCAAATATAAAGTCCAGGCTCCGAGTTTCAAATATCAAGTCCTGGATCCAAGGTTCCAGTATCAAGTCGTGGCTCCGAGTTTCAAATATCAAGTCCTGGCTCTGAGGTTCAAATATCAAGTCCTGGCTCTGAGGTTCCAGTATCAAGAACTGGCTCCGAGGTTCCAGTATCAAGTCCTTGCTCTGAGGTTCCAGTATCAAGTCCAGGCTCCGAGTTTCAAATATCAAGCCCTGACTCCGAGGTTCCAGTATCAATTCCTGGCTCCGAGGTTCCAGTATCAAGTCCTGGCTCCGAGGTTCCAGTCTCAAGTCCTGGCTCCGATGTTCCAGTAACAAGTCCTGGCTCCGAGGTTCCAGTAACAAGTCCTGGCTCCGTGGTTCCAGTATCAAGTCCTGTCTCCGATGCTCCAGTAACAAGTCCTGGCTCCGAGGTTCCAGTAATAAGTCCTTGCTCTGAGGTTCCAGTATCAAGTCCAGGCTCTGAGTTGCAAACATCAAGTCCTGGCTACGAGGTTCCAGTATCAAGTCCTGGCTCCGAGGTTCAAATATCAAGTCCTAGCTCCGAGGTTTCAGTATCGTCCTGGCTCAGAGGTTCCAGTATCAAGTCCTGGCTCCGAGGTCCCAGTATGAAGTCCCGGCTCCGAGGTTCAGTATCAAGTCCCGGCTCCGAGGTTCCAGTATCAAGTCCTGGCTCCGAGGTTCCAGTATCAAGTCCTGGCTCCGAGGTTCCAGTATCAAGTCCTGGCTCCGATGTTCCAGTAGGAAGTCCTGGCTCCGAGGTTCCAGTATCAAGTCCTGGCTCCGATGTTCCAGTATCAAGTCCTGGCTCCGAGGTTCCAGTATCAAGTCCTGGCTCCGATGTTCCAGTAGCAAGTCCTGGCTCCGAGGTTGCAGTATCAAGTCCTGGCTCCGAGGTTCCGGTATCAAGTCCTGGCTCCGATGTTCCAGTAGCAAGTCCTGGCTCCGAGGTACCAGTATCAAGTCCTGGCTCCGAGGTTCCAGTATCAAGTCCTGGCTCCGAGGTTCCAGTATCAAGTCCTGGCTCCGATGTTCCAGTTGCAAGTCCTGGCTCCGAGATTCCAGTATCAAGTCCTGGCTCCGAGGTTCCAGTATCAAGTCCTGGCTCCGATGTTCCAGTAGCAAGTCCTGGCTCCGATTTTCCAGTATCAAGTCCTGGCTCCGAGGTTCCAGTATCCAGTCCAGGCTCCAAGTTTTAAATATCAAGTCCTGGCTCTGAGGTTCAAATATCAAGTCCAGGCTCCGAGGTTCCAGTATCAAGTCCTGGCTCCGAGGTTCCAGTATCAAGTCCAGGCTCCAAGTTTCAAATATCAAGTCCTGGCTCCGAGTTTCAAATATAAATCCTGGCTCCGAGTTTCAAATATAAAGTCCAGGCTCCGAGTTTCAAATATCAAGTCCTGGCTCCGAGGTTCCAGTCTCAAGTACTGGCTCCGAGTTTCAAATATCAAGTCCTGGCTCCGATGTTCCAGTAGCAAGTCCTGGCTCCGAGGTTCCACTATCAAGTCCAGGCTCCGAGGTTCCAGTATCAAGTCCTGGCTCCGATGTTCCAGTAGCAAGTCCTGGCTCCGATGTTCCAGTATCAATTCCTGGCTCCGAGGTTCCAGTATCGAGTCCTGACTCCGAGGTTCCAGTAACATGTCCTGGCTCCGAGGTTACAGTATCAAGTCCTGGCTCCGAGGTTCCAGTAACAAGTCCTCGCTCCAAGGTTCCAGTATCAAGTCCTGTCTCCGATGTCCCAGTATCAAGTCCTGACTCCGAGGTTCAAATATCAAGTCCTAGCTCCGAGGTTCCAGTATCAAGTCCTGGCTCCGAGGTTCCAGTAACAAGTCCTGGCTCGGAGGTTCCAGTATCAAGTCCTGTCTCCGATGTTCCAGTATCAAGTCCTGGCTCCGAGGTTCCAGTAACAAGTCCTGGCTCCGAGGTTCCAGTATGAAGTCCTGTCTCCGATGTTCCAGTATCAAGTCCTGGCTCCGAGGTTCCAGTAACAAGTCCTGGCTCCGAGGTTCCAGTATCAAGTCCTGTCTCCGATGTTCCAGTATCAAGTCCTGGCTCTGAGGTTCAAATATCAAGTCCTAGCACCGAGGTTCCAGTATGAAGTCCTGGCTCCGAGGTTCAGTATCAAGTCCCGGCCCCGAGGTTCCAGTATCAATTCCTGGCTCCAAGGTTCCAGTATCAAACCCTGGCTCCAAGTTTCAAACATCAAGTCCTGGCTACGAGGTTCCAGTATTGAATTCTGGCTCCGATGTTCCAGTATCAAGTCCTGTCTCCGATGTTCCAGTATCAAGTCCTGTCTCCGATGTTCCAGTATCAAGTCCTGGCTCTGAGGTTCCAGTATCAAGAACTGGCTCCGAGGTTCCAGTATCAAGTCCTTGCTCTGAGGTTCCAGTATCAAGTCCAGGCTCCGAGTTTCAAATATCAAGCCCTGACTCCGAGGTTCCAGTATCAATTCCTGGCTCCGAGGTTCCAGTATCAAGTCCTGGCTCCGAGGTTCCAGTCTCAAGTCCTGGCTCCGATGTTCCAGTAACAAGTCCTGGCTCCGAGGTTCCAGTAACAAGTCCTGGCTCCGAGGTTCCAGTATCAAGTCCTGTCTCCGATGCTCCAGTAACAAGTCCTGGCTCCGAGGTTGCAGTATTAAGTCCTTGCTCTGAGGTTCCAGTATCAAGTCCAGGCTCTGAGTTGCAAACATCAAGTCCTGGCTACGAGGTTCCAGTATCAAGTCCTGGCTCCGAGGTTCAAATATCAAGTCCTAGCTCCGAGGTTTCAGTATCGTCCTGGCTCAGAGGTTCCAGTATCAAGTCCTGGCTCCGAGGTCCCAGTATGAAGTCCCGGCTCCGAGGTTCAGTATCAAGTCCCGGCTCCGAGGTTCCAGTATCAAGTCCTGGCTCCGAGGTTCCAGTATCAAGTCCTGGCTCCGAGGTTCCAGTATCAAGTCCTGGCTCCGATGTTCCAGTAGGAAGTCCTGGCTCCGAGGTTCCAGTATCAAGTCCTGGCTCCGATGTTCCAGTATCAAGTCCTGGCTCCGAGGTTCCAGTATCAAGTCCTGGCTCCGATGTTCCAGTAGCAAGTCCTGGCTCCGAGGTTGCAGTATCAAGTCCTGGCTCCGAGGTTCCGGTATCAAGTCCTGGCTCCGATGTTCCAGTAGCAAGTCCTGGCTCCGAGGTACCAGTATCAAGTCCTGGCTCCGAGGTTCCAGTATCAAGTCCTGGCTCCGAGGTTCCAGTATCAAGTCCTGGCTCCGATGTTCCAGTTGCAAGTCCTGGCTCCGAGATTCCAGTATCAAGTCCTGGCTCCGAGGTTCCAGTATCAAGTCCTGGCTCCGATGTTCCAGTAGCAAGTCCTGGCTCCGATTTTCCAGTATCAAGTCCTGCCTCCGAGGTTCCAGTATCAAGTCCTGGCTCGGAGGGTCCAGTATCAAGTCCTGGCTCCGAGGTTCAAATATTTAGTCCCAGTCCCGAGGTTCCACTATCAATTCCTGGCTCCGAGGTTCCAGTATCAAGTCCTGGCTCCGAGGTTCCAGTATCAAGTCCTGGCTACGAGGTTCCAGTATCGAGTCCTGGCTCCGAGGATCCAGCATCGAATTCTGGCTCCGATGTTCCAGTAGCAAGTCCTGGCTCCGAGGTTCCAGTATCAAGTCCAGGCTCCAAGTTTCAAATATCAAGTCCTGGCTGTGAGGTTCAAATATCAAGTCCAGGCTCCGAGTTTCAAATATCAAGTCCTCACTCCGAGGTTCCAGTATCAGGAACTGGCTCCGAGGATCCAGTATCAAGTCCTGGCTCTGAGGTTCCAGTATCAAGTCCAGGCTCCGAGTTTCAGATATCAAGTCCTGGCTCTGAGGTTCAAATATCAAGTGCTGGCTCCGAGGTTCCAGTATCAAGTCCTGGCTCAGAGTTTCAAATATCAGGTCCTGGCTCCGAGTTTCAAATATAAATCCTGGCTCCGAGTTTCAAATATAAAGTCCAGGCTCCGAGTTTCAAATATCAAGTCCTGGATCCAAGGTTCCAGTATCAAGTCGTGGCTCCGAGTTTCAAATATCAAGTCCTGGCTCTGAGGTTCAAATATCAAGTCCTGGCTCCGAGGTTCCAGTAACAAGTCCTGGCTCCAAGGTTCCAGTATCAAGTCCTGTCTCCGATGTTCCAGTATCAAGTCCTGACTCCGAGGTTCAAATATCAAGTCCTAGCTCCGAGGTTCCAGTATCAAGTCCTGGCTCCGAGGTTCCAGTAACAAGTCCTGGCTCGGAGGTTCCAGTATCAAGTCCTGTCTCCGATGTTCCAGTATCAAGTCCTGGCTCCGAGGTTCCAGTAACAAGTCCTGGCTCCGAGGTTCCAGTATCAAGTCCTGTCTCCGATGTTCCAGTATCAAGTCCTGGCTCCGAGGTTCCAGTAACAAGTCCTGGCTCCGAGGTTCCAGTATCAAGTCCTGTCTCCGATGTTCCAGTATCAAGTCCTGGCTCTGAGGTTCAAATATCAAGTCCTAGCACCGAGGTTCCAGTATGAAGTCCTGGCTCCGAGGTTCAGTATCAAGTCCCGGCCCCGAGGTTCCAGTATCAATTCCTGGCTCCAAGGTTCCAGTATCAAACCCTGGCTCCAAGTTTCAAACATCAAGTCCTGTCTCCGATGTTCCAGTATCAAGTCCTGTCTCCGATGTTCCAGTATCAAGTCCTGGCTCTGAGGTTCCAGTATCAAGAACTGGCTCCGAGGTTCCAGTATCAAGTCCTTGCTCTGAGGTTCCAGTATCAAGTCCAGGCTCCGAGTTTCAAATATCAAGCCCTGACTCCGAGGTTCCAGTATCAATTCCTGGCTCCGAGGTTCCAGTATCAAGTCCTGGCTCCGAGGTTCCAGTCTCAAGTCCTGGCTCCGATGTTCCAGTAACAAGTCCTGGCTCCGAGGTTCCAGTAACAAGTCCTGGCTCCGAGGTTCCAGTATCAAGTCCTGTCTCCGATGCTCCAGTAACAAGTCCTGGCTCCGAGGTTCCAGTATTAAGTCCTTGCTCTGAGGTTCCAGTATCAAGTCCAGGCTCTGAGTTGCAAACATCAAGTCCTGGCTACGAGGTTCCAGTATCAAGTCCTGGCTCCGAGGTTCAAATATCAAGTCCTAGCTCCGAGGTTTCAGTATTGTCCTGGCTCAGAGGATCCAGTATCAAGTCCTGGCTCCGAGGTCCCAGTATGAAGTCCCGGCTCCGAGGTTCAGTATCAAGTCCCGGCTCCGAGGTTCCAGTATCAAGTCCTGGCTCCGAGGTTCCAGTATCAAGTCCTGGCTCCGAGGTTCCAGTATCAAGTCCTGGCTCCGATGTTCCAGTAGGAAGTCCTGGCTCCGAGGTTCCAGTATCAAGTCCTGGCTCCGATGTTCCAGTATCAAGTCCTGGCTCCGAGGTTGCAGTATCAAGTCCTGGCTCCGAGGTTCCGGTATCAAGTCCTGGCTCCGATGTTCCAGTAGCAAGTCCTGGCTCCGAGGTACCAGTATCAAGTCCTGGCTCCGAGGTTCCAGTATCAAGTCCTGGCTCCGAGGTTCCAGTATCAAGTCCTGGCTCCGATGTTCCAGTTGCAAGTCCTGGCTCCGAGATTCCAGTATCAAGTCCTGGCTCCGAGGTTCCAGTATCAAGTCCTGGCTCCGATGTTCCAGTAGCAAGTCCTGGCTCCGATTTTCCAGTATCAAATCCTGCCTCCGAGGTTCCAGTATCAAGTCCTGGCTCGGAGGGTCCAGTATCAAGTCCTGGCTCCGAGGTTCAAATATTTAGTCCCAGTCCCGAGGTTCCACTATCAATTCCTGGCTCCGAGGTTCCAGTATCAAGTCCTGGCTCCGAGGTTCCAGTATCAAGTCCTGGCTACGAGGTTCCAGTATCGAGTCCTGGCTCCGAGGATCCAGCATCGAATTCTGGCTCCGATGTTCCAGTAGCAAGTCCTGGCTCCGAGGTTCCAGTATCAAGTGCAGGCTCCAAGTTTCAAATATCAAGTCCTGGCTGTGAGGTTCAAATATCAAGTCCAGGCTCCGAGTTTCAAATATCAAGTCCTCACTCCGAGGTTCCAGTATCAGGAACTGGCTCCGAGGATCCAGTATCAAGTCCTGGCTCTGAGGTTCCAGTATCAAGTCCAGGCTCCGAGTTTCAGATATCAAGTCCTGGCTCTGAGGTTCAAATATCAAGTGCTGGCTCCGAGGTTCCAGTATCAAGTCCTGGCTCAGAGTTTCAAATATCAGGTCCTGGCTCCGAGTTTCAAATATAAATCCTGGCTCCGAGTTTCAAATATAAAGTCCAGGCTCCGAGTTTCAAATATCAAGTCCTGGATCCAAGGTTCCAGTATCAAGTCGTGGCTCCGAGTTTCAAATATCAAGTCCTGGCTCTGAGGTTCAAATATCAAGTCCTGGCTCTGAGGTTCCAGTATCAAGAACTGGCTCCGAGGTTCCAGTATCAAGTCCTTGCTCTGAGGTTCCAGTATCAAGTCCAGGCTCCGAGTTTCAAATATCAAGCCCTGACTCCGAGGTTCCAGTATCAATTCCTGGCTCCGAGGTTCCAGTATCAAGTCCTGGCTCCGAGGTTCCAGTCTCAAGTCCTGGCTCCGATGTTCCAGTAACAAGTCCTGGCTCCGAGGTTCCAGTAACAAGTCCTGGCTCCGAGGTTCCAGTATCAAGTCCTGTCTCCGATGCTCCAGTAACAAGTCCTGGCTCCGAGGTTCCAGTATTAAGTCCTTGCTCTGAGTTTCCAGTATCAAGTCCAGGCTCTGAGTTGCAAACATCAAGTCCTGGCTACGAGGTTCCAGTATCAAGTCCTGGCTCCGAGGTTCAAATATCAAGTCCTAGCTCCGAGGTTTCAGTATCGTCCTGGCTCAGAGGTTCCAGTATCAAGTCCTGGCTCCGAGGTCCCAGTATGAAGTCCCGGCTCCGAGGTTCAGTATCAAGTCCCGGCTCCGAGGTTCCAGTATCAAGTCCTGGCTCCGAGGTTCCAGTATCAAGTCCTGGCTCCGAGGTTGCAGTATCTAGTCCTGGCTCCGAGGTTCCGGTATCAAGTCCTGGCTCCGATGTTCCAGTAGCAAGTCCTGGCTCCGAGGTACCAGTATCAAGTCCTGGCTCCGAGGTTCCAGTATCAAGTCCTGGCTCCGAGGTTCCAGTATCAAGTCCTGGCTCCGATGTTCCAGTTGCAAGTCCTGGCTCCGAGATTCCAGTATCAAGTCCTGGCTCCGAGGTTCCAGTATCAAGTCCTGGCTCCGATGTTCCAGTAGCAAGTCCTGGCTCCGATTTTCCAGTATCAAGTCCTGGCTCCGAGGTTCCAGTATCCAGTCCAGGCTCCAAGTTTTAAATATCAAGTCCTGGCTCTGAGGTTCAAATATCAAGTCCAGGCTCCGAGGTTCCATTATCAAGTCCTGGCTCCGAGGTTCCAGTATCAAGTCCAGGCTCCAAGTTTCAAATATCAAGTCCTGGCTCCGAGTTTCAAATATAAATCCTGGCTCCGAGTTTCAAATATAAAGTCCAGGCTCCGAGTTTCAAATATCAAGTCCTGGCTCCGAGGTTCCAGTCTCAAGTACTGGCTCCGAGTTTCAAATATCAAGTCCTGGCTCCGATGTTCCAGTAGCAAGTCCTGGCTCCGAGGTTCCACTATCAAGTCCAGGCTCCGAGGTTCCAGTATCAAGTCCTGGCTCCGATGTTCCAGTAGCAAGTCCTGGCTCCGATGTTCCAGTATCAATTCCTGGCTCCGAGGTTCCAGTATCGAGTCCTGACTCCGAGGTTCCAGTAACATGTCCTGGCTCCGAGGTTACAGTATCAAGTCCTGGCTCCGAGGTTCCAGTAACAAGTCCTGGCTCCAAGGTTCCAGTATCAAGTCCTGTCTCCGATGTTCCAGTATCAAGTCCTGACTCCGAGGTTCAAATATCAAGTCCTAGCTCCGAGGTTCCAGTATCAAGTCCTGGCTCCGAGGTTCCAGTAACAAGTCCTGGCTCGGAGGTTCCAGTATCAAGTCCTGTCTCCGATGTTCCAGTATCAAGTCCTGGCTCCGAGGTTCCAGTAACAAGTCCTGGCTCCGAGGTTCCAGTATCAAGTCCTGTCTCCGATGTTCCAGTATCAAGTCCTGGCTCCGAGGTTCCAGTAACAAGTCCTGGCTCCGAGGTTCCAGTATCAAGTCCTGTCTCCGATGTTCCAGTATCAAGTCCTGGCTCTGAGGTTCAAATATCAAGTCCTAGCACCGAGGTTCCAGTATGAAGTCCTGGCTCCGAGGTTCAGTATCAAGTCCCGGCCCCGAGGTTCCAGTATCAATTCCTGGCTCCAAGGTTCCAGTATCAAACCCTGGCTCCAAGTTTCAAACATCAAGTCCTGGCTACGAGGTTCCAGTATTGAATTCTGGCTCCGATGTTCCAGTATCAAGTCCTGTCTCCGATGTTCCAGTATCAAGTCCTGGCTCCGAGGTTCCAGTATCAAGTCCTGTCTCAGATGCTCCAGTAACAAGTCCTGGCTCCGAGGTTCCAGTATCAAGTCCTTGCTCTGAGGTTCCAGTATCAAGTCCAGGCTCTGAGTTTCAAACATCAAGTCCTGGCTACGAGGTTCCAGTATCAAGTCCTGGCTCCGAGGTTCCGGTATCAAGTCCTGGCTCCGATGTTCCAGTAGCAAGTCCTGTCTCCGAGGTACCAGTATCAAGTCCTGGCTCCGAGGTTCCAGTATCAAGTCCTGGCTCCGAGGTTCCAGTATCAAGTCCTGGCTCCGATGTTCCAGTTGCAAGTCCTGGCTCCGAGATTCCAGTATCAAGTCCTGGCTCCGAGGTTCCAGTATCAAGTCCTGGCTCCGATGTTCCAGTAGCAAGTCCTGGCTCCGATTTTCCAGTATCAAGTCCTGGCTCCGAGGTTCCAGTATCCAGTCCAGGCTCCAAGTTTTAAATATCAAGTCCTGGCTCTGAGGTTCAAATATCAAGTCCAGGCTCCGAGGTTCCAGTATCAAGTCCTGGCTCCGAGGTTCCAGTATCAAGTCCAGGCTCCAAGTTTCAAATATCAAGTCCTGGCTCCGAGTTTCAAATATAAATCCTGGCTCCGAGTTTCAAATATAAAGTCCAGGCTCCGAGTTTCAAATATCAAGTCCTGGCTCCGAGGTTCCAGTATCAAGTACTGGCTCCGAGTTTCAAATATCAAGTCCTGGCTCCGATGTTCCAGTAGCAAGTCCTGGCTCCGAGGTTCCACTATCAAGTCCAGGCTCCGAGGTTCCAGTATCAAGTCCTGGCTCCGATGTTCCAGTAGCAAGTCCTGGCTCCGATGTTCCAGTATCAATTCCTGGCTCCGAGGTTCCAGTATCGAGTCCTGACTCCGAGGTTCCAGTAACATGTCCTGGCTCCGAGGTTACAGTATCAAGTCCTGTCTCCGAAGTTCCAGTATCAAGTCCTGACTCCGAGGTTCAAATATCAAGTCCTAGCTCCGAGGTTCCAGTATCAAGTCCTGGCTCCGAGGTTCCAGTAACAAGTCCTGGCTCGGAGGTTCCAGTATCAAGTCCTGTCTCCGATGTTCCAGTATCAAGTCCTGGCTCCGAGGTTCCAGTAACAAGTCCTGGCTCCGAGGTTCCAGTATCAAGTCCTGTCTCCGATGTTCCAGTATCAAGTCCTGGCTCCGAGGTTCCAGTAACAAGTCCTGGCTCCGAGGTTCCAGTATCAAGTCCTGTCTCCGATGTTCCAGTATCAAGTCCTGGCTCTGAGGTTCAAATATCAAGTCCTAGCACCGAGGTTCCAGTATGAAGTCCTGGCTCCGAGGTTCAGTATCAAGTCCCGGCCCCGAGGTTCCAGTATCAATTCCTGGCTCCAAGGTTCCAGTATCAAACCCTGGCTCCAAGTTTCAAACATCAAGTCCTGGCTACGAGGTTCCAGTATTGAATTCTGGCTCCGATGTTCCAGTATCAAGTCCTGTCTCCGATGTTCCAGTATCAAGTCCTGGCTCCGAGGTTCCAGTATCAAGTCCTGTCTCCGATGCTCCAGTAACAAGTCCTGGCTCCGAGGTTCCAGTATCAAGTCCTTGCTCTGAGGTTCCAGTATCAAGTCCAGGCTCTGAGTTTCAAACATCAAGTCCTGGCTACGAGGTTCCAGTATCAAGTCCTGGCTCCGAGGTTCAAATATCAAGTCCTAGCTCCGAGGTTCCAGTATCGTCCTGGCTCCGAGGTTCCAGTATCAAGTCCTGGCCCCGAGGTTCCAGTATGAAGTCCCGGCTCCGAGGTTCAGTATCAAGTCCCGGCTCCGAGGTTCCAGTATCAAGTCCTGGCTCCGAGGTTCCAGTATCAAGTCCTGGCTCCGAGGTTCCAGTATCAAGTCCTGGCTCCGATGTTCCAGTAGGAAGTCCTGGCTCCGAGGTTCCAGTATCAAGTCCTGGCTCCGATGTTCCAGTATCAAGTCCTGGCTCCGAGGTTCCAGTATCAAGTCCTGGCTACGATGTTCCAGTAGCAAGTCCTGGCTCCGAGGTTGCAGTATCAGGTCCTGGCTCCGATGTTCCAGTAGCAAGTCCTGGCTCCGAGGTTCCAGTATCAAGTCCTGGCTCCGAGGTTCCAGTATCAAGTCCTGGCTCCGAGGTTCCGGTATCAAGTCCTGGCTCGGAGGGTCCAGTATCAAGTCCTGGCTCCGAGGTTCAAGTAACAAGTCCTGGCTCCGAGGTTCCAGTAACAAGTCCTGGCTCCGAGGTTCCAGTATCAAGTCCTTGCTCTGAGGTTCCAGTATCAAGTCCAGGCTCTGAGTTTCAAACATCAAGTCCTGGCTACGAGGTTCCAGTATCAAGTCCTGGCTCCGAGGTTCAAATATCAAGTCCTAGCTCCGAGGTTCCAGTATCGTCCTGGCTCCGAGGTTCCAGTATCAAGTCCTGGCCCCGAGGTTCCAGTATGAAGTCCCGGCTCCGAGGTTCAGTATCAAGTCCCGGCTCCGAGGTTCCAGTATCAAGTCCTGGCTCCGAGGTTCCAGTATCAAGTCCTGGCTCCGAGGTTCCAGTATCAAGTCCTGGCTCCGATGTTCCAGTAGGAAGTCCTGGCTCCGAGGTTCCAGTATCAAGTCCTGGCTCCGATGTTCCAGTATCAAGTCCTGGCTCCGAGGTTCCAGTATCAAGTCCTGGCTACGATGTTCCAGTAGCAAGTCCTGGCTCCGAGGTTGCAGTATCAGGTCCTGGCTCCGAGGTTCCGGTATCAAGTCCTGGCTCCGATGTTCCAGTAGCAAGTCCTGGCTCCGAGGTTCCAGTATCAAGTCCTGGCTCCGAGGTTCCAGTATCAAGTCCTGGCTCCGAGGTTCCGGTATCAAGTCCTGGCTCGGAGGGTCCAGTATCAAGTCCTGGCTCCGAGGTTCAAATATTAAGTCCCAGTCCCGAGGTTCCAGTATCAAGTCCTGGCTCCGATGTTCCAGTAGCAAGTCCTGGCTCCGAGGTTGCAGTATCAAGTCCTGGCTCCGAGGTTCCGGTATCAAGTCCTGGCTCCGATGTTCCAGTACCAAGTCCTGGCTCCGAGGTTCCAGTATCAAGTCCTGGCTCCGAGGTTCCAGTATCAAGTCCTGGCTCCGATGTTCCAGTTGCAAGTCCTGGCTCCGAGATTCCAGTATCAAGTCCTTGCTCCGAGGTTCCAGTATCAAGTCCTGGCTCCGATGTTCCAGTAGCAAGTCCTGGCTCCGATGTTCCAGTATCAAGTCCTGGCTCCGAGGTTCCAGTATCAAGTCCAGGCTCCAAGTTTTAAATATCAAGTCCTGGCTCTGAGGTTCAAATATCAAGTCCAGGCTCCGCGTTTCAAATATCAAGTCCTCACTCCGAGGTTCCAGTATCAAGTCCTGGCTCCGAGGTTCCAGTATCAAGTCCTGGCTCAGAGTTTCAAATATCAAGTCCTGGCTCCGAGTTTCAAATATAAATCCTGGCTCCGAGTTTCAAATATAAAGTCCAGGCTCCGAGTTTCAAATATCAAGTCCTGTCTCCGAGGTTCCAGTATCCAGTACTGGCTCCGAGTTTCAAATATCAAGTCCTGGCTCCGATGTTCCAGTAGCAAGTCCTGGCTCCGAGGTTCCACTATCAAGTCCAGGCTCCGAGGTTCCAGTATCAAGTCCTGTCTCCGGTGTTCCAGTAGCAAGTCCTGGCTCCGATGTTCCAGTATCAATTCCTGGCTCCGAGGTTCCAGTATCAAGTCCTGACTCCGAGGTTCCAGTAACAAGTCCTGGCTCCAAGTTTACAGTATCAAGTCCTGGCTCCGAGGTTCCAGTAACAAGTCCTGGCTCCGAGGTTCCAGTATCAAGTCCTGTCTCCGATGTTCCAGTATCAAGTCCTGACTCCGAGGTTCAAATATCAAGTCCTAGCTCCGAGGTTCCAGTATCAAGTCCTGGCTCCGAGGTTCCAGTAACAAGTCCTGGCTCGGAGGTTCCGGTATCAAGTCCTGTCTCCGATGTTCCCGTATCAAGTCCTGGCTCCGAGGTTCCAGTAACAAGTCCTGGCTCCGAGGTTCCAGTATCAAGTCCTGTCTCCGATGTTCCAGTATCAAGTCCTGGCTCCGAGGTTCAGTATCAAGTCCCGGCCCCCAGGTTCCAGTATCAATTCCTGGCTCCAAGGTTCCAGTATCAAGCCCTGGCTCCAAGTTTCAAACATTAAGTCCTGGCTCCGAGTTTAAAATATCAAGTCCTGCCTCCGAGGTTCCAGTATCAAGTACAGACTCCGAGGTTCCAGTATCAAGTCCTGGCTCGGAGGGTCCAGTATCAAGTCCTGGCTCCGAGGTTCAAATATTAAGTCCCAGTCCCGAGGTTCCAGTATTAATTCCTGGCTCCGAGGTTCCAGTATCAAGTCCTGGCTCCGAGGTTCCAGTATCAAGTCCAGGCTCCAAGTTTCAAATATCAAGTCCTGGCTCCGAGTTTCAAATATCAAGTCCTGGCTCCAAGTTTCAAATATAAATCCTGGCTCCGAGTTTCAAATATAAAGTCCAGGCTCCGAGTTTCAAATATCAAGTCCTGGATCCAAGGTTCCAGTATCAAGTCGTGGCTCCGAGTTTCAAATATCAAGTCCTGGCTCTGAGGTTCAAATATCAAGTCCTGGCTCTGTGGTTCCAGTATCAAGAACTGGATCCGAGTTTCCAGTATGAAGTCCAGGCTCCGAGTTTCAAATATCAAGCCCTGACTCCGAGGTTCCAGTATCAAGTCCTGGCTCCGAGGTTCCAGTATCAAGTCCAGGCTCCAAGTTTCAAATATCAAGTCCTGGCTCTGAGGTTCAAATATCAAGTCCAGGCTCTGAGTTTCAAATATCAAGTCCTCACTCCGAGGTTCCAGTATCAGGAACTGGCTCCGAGGTTCCAGTATCAAGTCCTTGCTCTGAGGTTCCAGTATCAAGTCCAAGCTCCGAGTTTCAAATATCAAGTCCTGGCTCAGAGTTTCAAATATCAAGTCCAGGCTCTGAGCTTCTAATATCAAGCCCTGACTCCGAGGTTCCAGTATCAAGTCCTGCCTCCGAGGTACCAGTATCAAGTCCTGGCTCGGAGGGTCCAGTATCAAGTCCTGGCTCCGAGGTTCAAATATTAAGTCCCAGTCCCAAGGTTCCAGTATCAATTCCTGGCTCCGAGGTTCCAGTATCAAGTCCTGGCTCCGAGGTTCCAGTATCAAGTCCTGGCTACGAGGTTCCAGTATCGAGTCCAGGCTCCGAGTTTCAAATATCAAGTCCTCACTCCGAGGTTCCAGTATCAGGAACTGGCTCCGAGGTTCCAGTATCAATGTCCTGGTTCTGAGGTTCCAATATCAAGTCCAGGCTCCGAGTTTCATATATCAAGTCCTGGCTCTGAGGTTCAAATATCAAGTCCTGGCTCCGAGGTTCCAGTATCAGGTCCTGGCTCAGAGTTTCAAATATCAAGTCCTGGCTCCGAGTTTCAAATATAAATCCTGGCTCCGAGTTTCAAATATCAAGTCCTGGATCCAAGGTTCCAGTATCAAGTCGTGGCTCCGAGTTTCAAATATCAAGTCCTGGCTCTGAGGTTCAAATATCAAGTCCTGGATCCAAGGTTCCCGTATCAAGTCCTGGCTCCGAGGTTCCAGAATCAAGTCCTGGCTCCGAGGTTCCAGTATCTATTCCTGGCTCCGAGGTTCCAGTATCAAGTCCTGTCTCCGAGGTTCCAGTATCAAGTCCTGGCTACGAGGTTCCAGTATCGAGTCCTGGCTCCGAGGATCCAGTATCGAATTCTGGCTCCGATGTTCCAGTAGCAAGTCCTGGCTCCGAGGTTCCAGTATCAAGTCCAGGCTCCAAGTTTCAAATATCAAGTCCTGGCTCTGAGGTTCAAATATCAAGTCCAGGCTCCGAGTTTCAAATATCAAGTCCTCACTCCGAGGTTCCAGTATCAGGAACTGGCTCCGAGGTTCCAGTATCAATGTCCTGGCTCTGAGGTTCCAATATCAAGTCCAGGCTCCGAGTTTCTGATATCAAGTCCTGGCTCTGAGGTTCAAATATCAAGTCCTGGCTCCGAGGTTCCAGTATCAAGTCCTGGCTCAGAGTTTCAAATATCAAGTCCTGGCTCCGAGTTTCAAATATAAATCCTGGCTCCGAGTTTCAAATATCAAGTCCTGGATCCAAGGTTCCAGTATCAAGTCGTGGCTCCGAGTTTCAAATATCAAGTCCTGGTCTGAGGTTCAAATATCAAGTCCTGGCTCTGAGGTTCCAGTATCAAGAACTGGCTCCGAGGTTCCAGTATGAAGTCCAGGCTCCGAGTTTCAAATATCAAGCCCTGACTCCGAGGTTCCAGTATCAATTCCTGGCTCCGAGGTTCCAGTATCAAGTCCTGGCTCCGAGGTTCCAGTATCAAGTCCTGGCTCCGATGTTCAAGTAACAAGTCCTGGCTCCGAGGTTGCAGTATCAAGTCCTGGCTCCGAGGTTCCAGTAACAAGTCCTGGCTCCGTGGTTCCAGTATCAAGTCCTGTCTCCGATGCTCCAGTAACAAGTCCTGGCTCCGAGGTTCCAGTATCAAGTCCTTGCTCTGAGGTTCCAGTATCAAGTCCAGGCTCTGAGTTTCAAACATCAAGTCCTGGCTACGAGGTTCCAGTATCAAGTCCTGGCTCCGAGGTTCAAATATCAAGTCCTAGCTCCGAGATTCCAGTATCGTCCTGGCTCCGAGGTTCCAGTATCAAGTCCTGGCTCCGAGGTTGCAGTATGAAGTCCCGGCTCCGAGGTTCAGTATCAAGTCCCGGCTCCGAGGTTCCAGTATCAAGTCCTGGCTCCGAGGTTCCAGTATCAAGTCCGGGCTCCAAAGTTCCAGTATCAAGCCCTGGCTCCAAGTTTCAAACATCAAGTCCTGGCTACGAGGTTCCAGTATCGAGTCTTGGCTCCGAGGTTCCAGTATCGAATTCTGGCTCCGATGTTCCAGTATCAAGTCCAAGCTCCGAGTTTCAAATATCAAGTCCTGGCTCAGAGTTTCAAATATCAAGTCCTGGCTCCGAGTTTCAAATATAAAGTCCTGGCTCCGAGTTTCCAATATCAAGTCCTGCCTCCGAGGTTCCAGTATCAAGTACAGACTCCGAGGTTCCAGTATCAAGTCCTGGCTCGGAGGGTCCAGTATCAAGTCCTGGCTCCGAGGTTCAAATATTAAGTCCCAGTCCCGAGGTTCCAGTATCAATTCCTGGCTCCGAGGTTCCAGTATCAAGTCCTGGCTCCGAGGTTCCAGTATCAAGTCCAGGCTCCAAGTTTCAAATATCAAGTCCTGGCTCTGAGGTTCAAATATCAAGTCCAGGCTCCGAGTTTCAAATATCAAGTCCTCACTCCGAGGTTCCAGTATCAGGAACTGGCTCCGAGGTTCCAGTATCAAGTCCTTGCTCTGAGGTAACAGTATCAAGTCCAAGCTCCGAGTTTCAAATATCAAGTCCTGGCTCAGAGTTTCAAATATCAAGTCCAGGCTCTGAGCTTCTAATATCAAGCCCTGACTCCGAGGTTCCAGTATCAAGTCCTGCCTCCGAGGTTCCAGTATCAAGTCCTGGCTCGGAGGGTCCAGTATCAAGTCCTGGCTCCGAGGTTCAAATATTAAGTCCCAGTCCCGAGGTTCCAGTATCAATTCCTGGCTCCGAGGTCCAGTATCAAGTCCTGGCTCCGAGGTTCCAGTATCAACTCCTGGCTACGAAGTTCCAGTATCGAGTCCTGGCTCCGAGGATCCAGTATCGAATTCTGGCTCCGATGTTCCAGTAGCAAGTCCTGGCTCCGAGGTTCCAGTATCAAGTCCAGGCTCCAAGTTTCAAATATCAAGTCCTGGCTCTGAGGTTCAAATATCAAGTCCAGGCTCCGAGTTTCAAATATCAAGTCCTCACTCCGAGGTTCCAGTATCAGGAACTGGCTCCGAGGTTCCAGTATCAATGTCCTGGCTCTGAGGTTCCAGTATCAAGTCCAGGCTCCGAGTTTCAGATATCAAGTCCTGGCTCTGAGGTTCAAATATCAAGTCCTGGCTCCGAGGTTCCAGTATCAAGTCCTGGCTCAGAGTTTCAAATATCAAGTCCTGGCTCCGAGTTTCAAATATAAATCCTGGCTCCGAGTTTCAAATATCAAGTCCTGGATCCAAGGTTCCAGTATCAAGTCGTGGCTCCGAGTTTCAAATATCAAGTCCTGGCTCTGAGGTTCAAATATCAAGTCCTGGCTCTGAGGTTCCAGTAACAAGAACTGGCTCCGAGGTTCCAGTATGAAGTCCAGGCTCCGAATTTCAAATATCAAGCCCTGACTCCGAGGTTCCAGTATCAATTCCTGGCTCCGAGGTTCCAGTATCAAGTCCTGGCTCCGAGGTTCCAGTATCAAGTCCTGGCTCCGATGTTCAAGTAACAAGTCCTGGCTCCGAGGTTCCAGTAACAAGTCCTGGCTCCGAGGTTCCAGTATCAAGTCCTTGCTCTGATGTTCCAGTATCAAGTCCTGGCTCCGAGGTTCAAGTAACAAGTCCTGGCTCCGAGGTTCCAGTAACAAGTCCTGGCTCCGAGGTTCCAGTATCAAGTCCTTGCTCTGAGGTTCCAGTATCAAGTCCAGGCTCTGAGTTTCAAACATCAAGTCCTGGCTACGAGGTTCCAGTATCAAGTCCTGGCTCCGAGGTTCAAATATCAAGTCCTAGCTCCGAGGTTCCAGTATCGTCCTGGCTCCGAGGTTCCAGTATCAAGTCCTGGCTCCGAGGTTGCAGTATGAAGTCCCGGCTCCGAGGTTCAGTATCAAGTCCCGACTCCGAGGTTCCAGTATCAAGTCCTGGCTCCGAGGTTCCAGTATCAAGTCCCGGCTCCAAAGTTCCAGTATCAAGCCCTGGCTCCAAGTTTCAAACATCAAGTCCTGGCTACGAGGTTCCAGTATCGAGTCTTGGCTCCGAGGTTCCAGTATCGAATTCTGGCTCCGATGTTCCAGTATCAAGTCCTGGCTCCGAGGTTCCAGTATCAAGTCCTGGCTCCGAGGTTCCAGTATCAAGTCCAGGCTCCGAGTTTCAAATATCAAGTCCTGGCTCTGAGGTTCCAGTATCAAGTACAGAGTCCGAGGTTCCAGTATCAAGTCCTTGCTCTGAGGTTCCAGTATCAAGTCCAGGCTCTGAGTTTCAAACATCAAGTCCTGGCTCCGATGTTCTAGTAGCAAGTCCTGGCTCCGAGGTTCCAGTATCAAGTCCTGGCTCCGAGGTTCCAGTATCAAGTACTGGGTCCGAGGTTCCAGTATCAAGTCCTGGCTCAGAGTTTCAAATATAAATCCTGGCTCCGAGTTTGAAATTATAAAGCCCAGGCTCCGAGTTTCAAATATCAAGTCCTGGCTCCGAGTTTCCAGTATCAAGTACTGGCTCCGAGTTTCAAATATCAAGTCCAGGCTCCGATGTTCCAGTAGCAAGTCCTGGCTCCGAGGTTCCAGTATCAAGTCCAGGCTCCGAGTTTCATATATCAAGTCCTGGCTCTGAGGTTCAAATATCAAGTCCTGGATCCAAGGTTCCAGTATCGAGTCCTGGCTCCGAGGTTCCAGTATCAAGTCCTGGCTCCGAGGTTCCAGTATCAATTCCTGGCTCCGAGGTTCCAGTATCAAGTCCTGACTCCGAGGTTCCAGTAACAAGTCCTGGCTCCGAGGTTCCAGTATCAAGTCCTGGCTCCGAGGTTCTACTAACAAGTCCTGGCTCCGAGGTTCCAGTATCAAGTCCTGTCTCCGATGTTCCAGTATCAAGTCCTGACTCTGAGGTTTCAGTATCAAGTCCTGTCTCCGATGTTCCAGTATCAAGTCCTGGCTTCGAGGTTCCAGTAACAAGTCCTGGCTCGGAGGTTCCAGTATCAAGTCCTGTCTCCGATGTTCCAGTATCAAGTCCTGGCTCCGAGGTTCCAGTAACAAGTCCTGGCTCCGAGGTTCCAGTATCAAGTCCTGTCTCCGATGTTCCAGTATCAAGTCCTGGCTCTGAGGTTCAAATATCAAGTCCTAGCTCCGAGGTTCCAGTATGAAGTCCTGGCTCCGAGGTTCAGTATCAAGTCCCGGCCCCGAGGTTCCAGTATCAATTCCTGGCTCCAAGGTTCCAGTATCAAGCCCTGGCTCCAAGTTTCAAACTTCAAGTCCTGGCTACGAGGTACCAGTATCGAATTCTGGCTCCGATGTTCCAGTAGCAAGTCCTAACTCCGAGGTTCCAGTAGCAAGTCCTGGCTCCGAGGTTCCAGTATCAAGTCCAGGCTCCGAGTTTCAAATATCAAGTCCTGGCTCTGAGGTTCAAATATCAAGTCCAGGCTCTGAGCTTCTAAAATCAAGCCCTGACTCCGAGGTTCCAGTATCAAGAACTGGCTCCGAGGTTCCAGTATCAAGTCCTTGCTCTGGGGTTTCAGTATCAAGTCCAAGCTCCGAGTTTCAAATATCAAGTCCAGGCTCTGAGGTTCAAATATCAAGTCCAGGCTCTGAGCTTCTAATATCAAGCCCTGACTCCGAGGTTCCAGTATCAAGAACTGGCTCCGAGGTTCCAGTATCAAGTCCAGGCTCCGAGTTTCAAATATCAAGTCCTGGCTCTGAAGTTCAAATATCAAGTCTTGGCTCCTAGGTTCCAGTATCAAGTCCAGGCTCCGAGTTTCAAATATCAAGTCCTGGCTCTGAGGTTCAAATATCAAGTCCAGGCTCTGAGCTTCTAATATCAAGCCCTGACTCCGAGGTTCCAGTATCAAGAACTGGCTCCGAGGTTCCAGTATCAAGTCCTTGCTCTGAGGTTCCTGTATCAAGTCCAAGCTCCGAGTTTCAAATATCAAGTCCTGGCTCAGAGTTTCAAATATCAAGTCCTGCCTCCGAGGTTCCATTATCAAGTACAGACTCCGAGGTTCCAGTATCAAGTCCTGGCTCGGATGGTCCAGTATCAAGTCCTGGCTCCGAGGTTCAAATATTAAGTCCCAGTCCCGAGGTTCCAGTATCAATTCCTGGCTCCGAGGTTCCAGTATCAAGTCCTGGCTCCGAGGTTCCAGTATCAAGTCCAGGCTCCAAGTTTCAAATATCAAGTCCTGGCTCTGAGGTTCAAATATCAAGTCCAGGCTCCGAGTTTCAAATATCAAGTCCTCACTCCGAGGTTCCAGTATCAGGAACTGGCTCCGAGGTTCCAGTATCAAGTCCTTGCTCTGAGGTTCCAGTATCAAGTCCAGGCTCCGAGTTTCAGATATCAAGTCCTGGCTCTGAGGTTCAAATATCAAGTCCTGGCTCCGAGTTTCAAATATAAATACTGGCTCCGAGTTTCAAATATAAAGTCCAGGCTCCGAGTTTCAAATATCAAGTCCTGGTTCCGAGGTTCCAGTATCAAGTACTGGCTCCGAGTTTCAAATATCAAGTCCTGGCTCCGAGGTTCCAGTATCAAGTCCTGGCTCAGAGTTTCAAATATCAAGTCCTGGCTCCGAGTTTCAAATATAAATCCTGGCTCCGAGTTTCAAATATAAAGTCCAGGCTCCGAGTTTCAAATATCAAGTCCTCGCTCCGAGGTTCCAGTATCAAGTCCTGGCTCAGAGTTTCAAATATCAAGTCCTGGCTCCGAGGTTCAAATATAAAGTCCAGGCTCCGAGTTTCAAATATCAAGTCCTGGATCCAAGGTTCCAGTATCAAGTCGTGGCTCCGAGTTTCAAATATCAAGTCCTGGCTCTGAGGTTCAAATATGAAGTCCTGGCTCCGAGGTTCCAGTATCAAGTCCTGGCTCTGAGGTTCCAGTATCAATTTCTGGCTCCGAAGTTCCAGTATCAAGTCCTGGCTCTGAGGTTCCAGTATCAAGTCCCGACTCCGAGGTTCTAGTATCAAGTCCTGGCTCTGAGGTTCCAGTATGAAGTCCTGGCTCCAAGGTTCCAGTATCAAGTCCTGGCTCCAAGGTTCCAGTATCAAGTCCTGGCTCCGAGTTTCAAATATAAATCCTGGCTCCGAGTTTCAAATATAAAGTCCAGGCTCCGAGTTTCAAATATCAAGTCCTGGCTCCGAGTTTCCAGTATCAAGTCCTGGCTCAGAGTTTCAAATGTCAAGTCCTGGCTCCGAGTTTCAGATATAAAGTCCAGGCTCCGAGTTTCAAATATCAAGACCTGGATCCAAGGTTCCAGTATCAAGTCGTGGCTCCGAGTTTCAAATATCAAGTCCTGGCTCTGAGGTTCAAATATGAAGTCCTGGCTCCGAGGTTCCAGTATCAAGTCCTGGCTCCGAGGTTCCAGTATCAATTCCTGGCTCCGAGGTTCCAGTATCAAGTCCTGGCTCTGAGGTTCCAGTATGAAGTCCTGGCTCCGAGGTTCAGTATCAAGTCCCGGCCCCGAGGTTCCAGTATCAAGTCCCGGCTCCGAGGTTCCAGTATCAATTCCTGGCTCCAAGGTTCCAGTATCAAGTCCTGGCTCGGAGGGTCCAGTATCAAGTCCTGGCTCCGAGTTTCAAATATTAAGTCCCAGTCCCGAGGTTCCAGTATCAATTCCTGGCTCCGAGGTTCCAGTATCAAGTCCTGGCTCCGAGGTTCCAGTATCAAGTCCAGGCTCCAAGTTTCAAACATCAAGTCCTGGCTCTGAGGTTCAAATATCAAGTCCAGGCTCCGAGTTTCAAATATCAAGTCCACACTCCGAGGTTCCAGTATCAGGAACTGGCTCCGAGGTTCCAGTATCAAGTCCTTGCTCTTCGGTTCCAGTATCAAGTCCAGGCTCCGAGTTTCAGATATCAAGTCCTGGCTCTGAGGTTCAAATATCAAGTCCTGGCTCCAAGTTTCAAATATAAATCCTGGCTCCGAGTTTCAAATATAAAGTCCAGGCTCCGAGTTTCAAATATCAATTCCTGGTTCCGAGGTTCCAGTATCAAGTACTGGCTCCGAGTTTCAAATATCAAGTCCTGGCTCCGAGGTTCCAGTATCAAGTCCTGGCTCAGAGTTTCAAATATGAAGTCCTGGCTCCGAGTTTCAAATATAAATCCTGGCTCCGAGTTTCAAATATAAAGTCCAGGCTCCGAGTTTCAAATATCAAGTCCTGGATCCAAGGTTCCAGTATCAAGTCGTGGCTCCGAGTTTCAAATATCAAGTCCTGGCTCTGAGGTTCAAATATCAAGTCCTGGCTCCGAGGTTCCAGTATCAAGTCCTGGCTCCGAGGTACCAGTATCAATTCCTGGCTCCGAGGTTCCAGTATCAAGTCCTGGTTCCGAGGTTCCAGTATCAAGTCCTGGCTCTGAGGTTCCAGTATCAAGTCCCGACTCCGAGGTTCTAGTATCAAGTCCTGGCTCTGAGGTTCCAGTATGAAGTCCTGGCTCCAAGGTTCCAGTATCAAGTCCTGGCTCCGAGGTTCAGTATCAAGTCCCGGCCCCGAGGTTCCAGTATCAAGTCCCGGCTCCGAGGTTCCAGTATCAATTCCTGGCTCCAAGGTTCCAGTATCAAGTCCTGGCTCGGAGGGTCCAGTATCAAGTCCTGGCTCCGAGGTTCAAATATTAAGTCCCAGTCCCGAGGTTTCAGTATCAATTCCTGGCTCCGAGGTTCCAGTATCAAGTCCTGGCTCCGAGGTTACAGTATCATGTCCAGGCTCCAAGTTTCAAATATCAAGTCCTGGCTCTGAGGTTCAAATATCAAGTCCAGGCTCCGAGTTTCAAATATCAAGTCCTCACTCCGAGGTTCCAGTATCAGGAACTGGCTCCGAGGTTCCAGTATCAAGTCCTTGCTCTGAGGTTCCAGTATCAAGTACTGGCTCCGAGTTTCAAATATCAAGTCCTGGCTCCGAGGTTCCAGTATCAAGTCCTGGCTCAGAGTTTCAAATATCAAGTCCTGGCTCCGAGTTTCAAATATAAATCCTGGCTCCGAGTTTCAAATATAAAGTCCAGGCTCCGAGTTTCAAATATCAAGTCCTGGATCCAAGGTTCCAGTATCAAGTCGTGGCTCCGAGTTTCAAATATCAAGTCCTGGCTCTGAGGTTCAAATATCAAGTCCTGGCTCCGAGGTTCCAGTATCAAGTCCTGGCTCCGAGGTACCAGTATCAATTCCTGGCTCCGAGGTTCCAGTATCAAGTCCTGGCTCCGAGGTTCCAGTATCAAGTCCTGGCTCTGAGGTTCCAGTATCAAGTCCCGACTCCGAGGTTCTAGTATCAAGTCCTGGCTCTGAGGTTCCAGTATGAAGTCCTGGCTCCAAGGTTCCAGTATCAAGTCCTGGCTCCGAGGTTCAGTATCAAGTCCCGGCCCCGAGGTTCCAGTATCAAGTCCCGGCTCCGAGGTTCCAGTATCAATTCCTGGCTCCAAGGTTCCAGTATCAAGTCCTGGCTCGGAGGGTCCAGTATCAAGTCCTGGCTCCGAGGTTCAAATATTAAGTCCCAGTCCCGAGGTTTCAGTATCAATTCCTGGCTCCGAGGTTCCAGTATCAAGTCCTGGCTCCGAGGTTCCAGTATCAAGTCCAGGCTCCAAGTTTCAAATATCAAGTCCTGGCTCTGAGGTTCAAATATCAAGTCCAGGCTCCGAGTTTCAAATATCAAGTCCTCACTCCGAGGTTCCAGTATCAGGAACTGGCTCCGAGGTTCCAGTATCAAGTCCTTGCTCTGAGGTTCCAGTATCAAGTCCAGGCTCCGAGTTTCAGATATCAAGTCCTGGCTCTGTGCTTCAAATATCAAGTCCTGGCTCCGAGTTTCAAATATCAAGTCCTGGCTCCGAGGTTCCAGTATCAAGTCCTGGCTCAGAGTTTCAAATATCAAGTCCTGGCTCCGAGTTTCAAATATAAATCCTGGCTCCGAGTTTCAAATATAAAGTCCAGGCTCCGAGTTTCAAATATCAAGTCCTGGATCCAAGGTTCCAGTATCAAGTCGTGGCTCCGAGTTTCAAATATCAAGTCCTGGCTCTGAGGTTCAAATATCAAGTCCTGGCTCCGAGGTTCTAGTATCAAGTCCTGGCTCTGAGGTTCCAGTATGAAGTTCTGGCTCCAAGGTTCCAGTATCAAGTCCTGGCTCCAAGGTTCCAGTATCAAGTCCTGGCTCCGAGGTTCCAGTATCAAGCCCCGACTCCGAGGTTCCAGTATCAAGTCCTGGCTCTGAGGTTCCATTATGAAGTCCTGGCTCCGAGGTTCAGTATCAAGTCCCGGCTCCGAGGTTCCAGTATCAAGTCCTGGCTCCAAGGTTCCAGTATCAAGCCCTGGCTCCAAATTTCAAACATCAAGTCCTGGCTACAAGGTTCCAGTATCGAATTCTGGCTCCGATGTTCCAGTAGCAAGTCCTGGTTCCGAGGTTCCAGTATCGAATTCTGGCTCCGATGTTCCAGTAGCAAGTCCTGGCTCCGAGGTTACAGTATCAAGTCCAGTCTCCGAGTTTCAAATATCAAGTCCTGGCTCTGAGGTTCAAATATCAAGTCCAGACTCTGAGCTTCTAATATCAAGCCCTGACTCCGAGGTTCCAGTATCAAGTCCCTGCTCTGAGGTTCCAGTATGAAGTCCTGGCTCCGAGGTTCAATATCAAGTCCCGGCTCCGAGGTTCCAGTATCGAATTCTGGCTCCGATGTTCCAGTAGCAAGTCCTGGCTCCGAGGTTCCAGTATCAAGTCCAGGCTCCGAGGTTCAAATATCAAGTCCTGGCTCCGAGGTTCAAATATCAAGTCCTAGCTCCGAGGTTCAAATATTAAGTCCTGGCCCTGAGGTTCCAGCATCAAGTCCTGGCTCCGAGGTTCCAGTATCAAGTCCAGGCTCCGAGTTTCAAATATCAAGTCCTGGCTCTGAGGTTCAAATATCAAGTCCTGGCTCCGAGGTTCCAGTATCAAGTCCAGGGTCCGAGTTTCAAATATCAAGTCCTGGCTCTGAGGTTCAAATATCAAGTCCAGGCTCTGAGCTTCTAATATCAAGCCCTGACTCCGAGGTTCCAGTATCAAGAACTGGCTCCGAGGTTCCAGTATCAAGTCCTTGCTCTGAGTTTCCAGTATCAAGTCCTGGCTCCGATGTTCCAGTATGAAGTCCTGGCTCCGAGGTTCCAGTATCAAGTCCAAGCTCCGAGTTTCAAATATCAAGTCCTGGCTCAGAGTTTCAAATATCAAGTCCAGGCTCTGAGCTTCTAATATCAAGCCCTGACTCCGAGGTTCCAGTATCAAGTCCTGCCTCCGAGGATCCAGTATCAAGTCCTGGCTCAGAGGGTCCAGTATCAAGTCCTGGCTCCGAGGTTCAAATATTAAGTCCCAGTCCCGAGGTTCCAGTATCAAGTCCTGGCTCCGAGGTTCCAGTATCAAGTCCTGGCTACGAGGTTCCAGTATCGAGTCCTGGCTCCGAGGATCCAGTATCGAATTCTGGCTCCGATGTTCCAGTAGCAAGTCCTGGCTCCGAGGTTCCAGTATCAAGTCCAGGCTCCGAGTTTCAAATATCAAGTCCTCACTCCGAGGTTCCAGTATCAGGAACTGGCTCCGACGTTCCAGTATCAAGTCCTTGCTCTGAGTTTCCAGTATCAAGTGCAGGCTCCGAGTTTCAAATATGAAGTCCAGGCTCTGAGGTTCAAATATCAAGTCCAGGCTCAGAGCTTCTAATATCAAGCCCTGACTCCGAGGTTCCAGTATCAAGAACTGGCTCCGAGGTTCCAGTATCAAGTCCTTGCTCTGAGTTTCCAGTATCAAGTGCAGGCTCCGAGTTTCAAATATCAAGTCCAGGCTCTGAGGTTCAAATATCAAGTCCAGGCTCTGAGCTTCTAATATCAAGCCCTGACTCCGAGGTTCCAGTATCAAGAACTGGCTCCGAGGTTCCAGTATCAAGTCCAGGCTCCGAGTTTCAAATATCAAGTCCTGGCTCTGAGGATCAAATATCAGGTCTTGGCTCCCAGGTTCCAGTATCAAGTCCAGGCTCCGAGTTTCAAATATCAAGTCCTGGCTCTAAGGTTCAAATATCAAGTCCAGGCTCTGAGCTTCTAATATCAAGCCCTGACTCCGAGGTTCCAGTATCAAGAACTGGCTCCGAGGTTCCAGTATCAAGTCCTTGCTCTGAGGTTCCTGTATCAAGTCCAAGCTCCGAGTTTCAAATATCAAGTCCTGGCTCAGAGTTTCAAATATCAAGTCCTGGCTCCGAGTTTCAAATATAAAGTCCTGGCTCCGAGTTTCCAATATCAAGTCCTGCCTCCGAGGTTCCAGTATCAAGTCCTGGCTCGGAGGGTCCAGTATCAAGTCCTGGCTCCGAGGTTCAAATATTAAGTCCCAGTCCCGAGGTTCCAGTATCAAGTCCAGGCTCCAAGTTTCAAATATCAAGTCCTGGCTCTGAGGTTCAAATATCAAGTCCAGGCTCCGAGTTTCAAATATCAAGTCCTCACTCCGAGGTTCCAGTATCAGGAACTGGCTCCGAGGTTCCAGTATCAAGTCCTTGCTCTGAGGTTCCAGTATCAAGTCCAGGCTCCGAGTTTCAGATATCAAGTCCTGGCTCTGAGGTTCAAATATCAAGTCCTGGCTCCGAGTTTCAAATATAAATCCTGGCTCCGAGTTTCAAATATAAAGTCCAGGCTCCGAGTTTCAAATATCAAGTCCTGGTTCCGAGGTTCCAGTATCAAGTACTGGCTCCGAGTTTCAAATATCAAGTCCTGGCTCCGAGGTTCCAGTATCAAGTCCTGGCTCAGAGTTTCAAATATCAAGTCCTGGCTCCGAGTTTCAAATATAAATCCTGGCTCCGAGTTTCAAATATAAAGTCCAGGCTCCGAGTTTCAAATATCAAGTCCTGGATCCAAGGTACCAGTATCAAGTCGTGCCTCCGAGTTTCAAATATCAAGTCCTGGCTCTGAGGTTCAAATATGAAGTCCTGGCTCCGAGGTTCCAGTATCAAGTCCAGGCTCCGAGGTTCAAATATCAAGTCCTGGCTCCGAGGTTCAAATATCAAGTCCTAGCTCCGAGGTTCAAATATTAAGTCCTGGCCCTGAGGTTCCAGCATCAAGTCCTGGCTCCGAGGTTCCAGTATCAAGTCCAGGCTCCGAGTTTCAAATATCAAGTCCTGGCTCTGAGGTTCAAATATCAAGTCCTGGCTCCGAGGTTCCAGTATCAAGTCCAGGGTCCGAGTTTCAAATATCAAGTCCTGGCTCTGAGGTTCAAATATCAAGTCCAGGCTCTGAGCTTCTAATATCAAGCCCTGACTCCGAGGTTCCAGTATCAAGAACTGGCTCCGAGGTTCCAGTATCAAGTCCTTGCTCTGAGTTTCCAGTATCAAGTCCTGGCTCCGATGTTCCAGTATGAAGTCCTGGCTCCGAGGTTCCAGTATCAAGTCCAAGCTCCGAGTTTCAAATATCAAGTCCTGGCTCAGAGTTTCAAATATCAAGTCCAGGCTCTGAGCTTCTAATATCAAGCCCTGACTCCGAGGTTCCAGTATCAAGTCCTGCCTCCGAGGATCCAGTATCAAGTCCTGGCTCAGAGGGTCCAGTATCAAGTCCTGGCTCCGAGGTTCAAATATTAAGTCCCAGTCCCGAGGTTCCAGTATCAAGTCCTGGCTCCGAGGTTCCAGTATCAAGTCCTGGCTACGAGGTTCCAGTATCGAGTCCTGGCTCCGAGGATCCAGTATCGAATTCTGGCTCCGATGTTCCAGTAGCAAGTCCTGGCTCCGAGGTTCCAGTATCAAGTCCAGGCTCCGAGTTTCAAATATCAAGTCCTCACTCCGAGGTTCCAGTATCAGGAACTGGCTCCGACGTTCCAGTATCAAGTCCTTGCTCTGAGTTTCCAGTATCAAGTGCAGGCTCCGAGTTTCAAATATGAAGTCCAGGCTCTGAGGTTCAAATATCAAGTCCAGGCTCAGAGCTTCTAATATCAAGCCCTGACTCCGAGGTTCCAGTATCAAGAACTGGCTCCGAGGTTCCAGTATCAAGTCCTTGCTCTGAGTTTCCAGTATCAAGTGCAGGCTCCGAGTTTCAAATATCAAGTCCAGGCTCTGAGGTTCAAATATCAAGTCCAGGCTCTGAGCTTCTAATATCAAGCCCTGACTCCGAGGTTCCAGTATCAAGAACTGGCTCCGAGGTTCCAGTATCAAGTCCAGGCTCCGAGTTTCAAATATCAAGTCCTGGCTCCGAGGTTCCAGTATCAAGTCCTGGCTCAGAGTTTCAAATATGAAGTCCTGGCTCCGAGTTTCAAATATAAATCCTGGCTCCGAGTTTCAAATATAAAGTCCAGGCTCCGAGTTTCAAATATCAAGTCCTGGATCCAAGGTTCCAGTATCAAGTCGTGGCTCCGAGTTTCAAATATCAAGTCCTGGCTCTGAGGTTCAAATATCAAGTCCTGGCTCCGAGGTTCCAGTATCAAGTCCTGGCTCCGAGGTACCAGTATCAATTCCTGGCTCCGAGGTTCCAGTATCAAGTCCTGGTTCCGAGGTTCCAGTATCAAGTCCTGGCTCTGAGGTTCCAGTATCAAGTCCCGACTCCGAGGTTCTAGTATCAAGTCCTGGCTCTGAGGTTCCAGTATGAAGTCCTGGCTCCAAGGTTCCAGTATCAAGTCCTGGCTCCGAGGTTCAGTATCAAGTCCCGGCCCCGAGGTTCCAGTATCAAGTCCCGGCTCCGAGGTTCCAGTATCAATTCCTGGCTCCAAGGTTCCAGTATCAAGTCCTGGCTCGGAGGGTCCAGTATCAAGTCCTGGCTCCGAGGTTCAAATATTAAGTCCCAGTCCCGAGGTTTCAGTATCAATTCCTGGCTCCGAGGTTCCAGTATCAAGTCCTGGCTCCGAGGTTACAGTATCATGTCCAGGCTCCAAGTTTCAAATATCAAGTCCTGGCTCTGAGGTTCAAATATCAAGTCCAGGCTCCGAGTTTCAAATATCAAGTCCTCACTCCGAGGTTCCAGTATCAGGAACTGGCTCCGAGGTTCCAGTATCAAGTCCTTGCTCTGAGGTTCCAGTATCAAGTACTGGCTCCGAGTTTCAAATATCAAGTCCTGGCTCCGAGGTTCCAGTATCAAGTCCTGGCTCAGAGTTTCAAATATCAAGTCCTGGCTCCGAGTTTCAAATATAAATCCTGGCTCCGAGTTTCAAATATAAAGTCCAGGCTCCGAGTTTCAAATATCAAGTCCTGGATCCAAGGTTCCAGTATCAAGTCGTGGCTCCGAGTTTCAAATATCAAGTCCTGGCTCTGAGGTTCAAATATCAAGTCCTGGCTCCGAGGTTCCAGTATCAAGTCCTGGCTCCGAGGTACCAGTATCAATTCCTGGCTCCGAGGTTCCAGTATCAAGTCCTGGCTCCGAGGTTCCAGTATCAAGTCCTGGCTCTGAGGTTCCAGTATCAAGTCCCGACTCCGAGGTTCTAGTATCAAGTCCTGGCTCTGAGGTTCCAGTATGAAGTCCTGGCTCCAAGGTTCCAGTATCAAGTCCTGGCTCCGAGGTTCAGTATCAAGTCCCGGCCCCGAGGTTCCAGTATCAAGTCCCGGCTCCGAGGTTCCAGTATCAATTCCTGGCTCCAAGGTTCCAGTATCAAGTCCTGGCTCGGAGGGTCCAGTATCAAGTCCTGGCTCCGAGGTTCAAATATTAAGTCCCAGTCCCGAGGTTTCAGTATCAATTCCTGGCTCCGAGGTTCCAGTATCAAGTCCTGGCTCCGAGGTTCCAGTATCAAGTCCAGGCTCCAAGTTTCAAATATCAAGTCCTGGCTCTGAGGTTCAAATATCAAGTCCAGGCTCCGAGTTTCAAATATCAAGTCCTCACTCCGAGGTTCCAGTATCAGGAACTGGCTCCGAGGTTCCAGTATCAAGTCCTTGCTCTGAGGTTCCAGTATCAAGTCCAGGCTCCGAGTTTCAGATATCAAGTCCTGGCTCTGTGCTTCAAATATCAAGTCCTGGCTCCGAGTTTCAAATATCAAGTCCTGGCTCCGAGGTTCCAGTATCAAGTCCTGGCTCAGAGTTTCAAATATCAAGTCCTGGCTCCGAGTTTCAAATATAAATCCTGGCTCCGAGTTTCAAATATAAAGTCCAGGCTCCGAGTTTCAAATATCAAGTCCTGGATCCAAGGTTCCAGTATCAAGTCGTGGCTCCGAGTTTCAAATATCAAGTCCTGGCTCTGAGGTTCAAATATCAAGTCCTGGCTCCGAGGTTCTAGTATCAAGTCCTGGCTCTGAGGTTCCAGTATGAAGTTCTGGCTCCAAGGTTCCAGTATCAAGTCCTGGCTCCAAGGTTCCAGTATCAAGTCCTGGCTCCGAGGTTCCAGTATCAAGCCCCGACTCCGAGGTTCCAGTATCAAGTCCTGGCTCTGAGGTTCCATTATGAAGTCCTGGCTCCGAGGTTCAGTATCAAGTCCCGGCTCCGAGGTTCCAGTATCAAGTCCTGGCTCCAAGGTTCCAGTATCAAGCCCTGGCTCCAAATTTCAAACATCAAGTCCTGGCTACAAGGTTCCAGTATCGAATTCTGGCTCCGATGTTCCAGTAGCAAGTCCTGGTTCCGAGGTTCCAGTATCGAATTCTGGCTCCGATGTTCCAGTAGCAAGTCCTGGCTCCGAGGTTACAGTATCAAGTCCAGTCTCCGAGTTTCAAATATCAAGTCCTGGCTCTGAGGTTCAAATATCAAGTCCAGACTCTGAGCTTCTAATATCAAGCCCTGACTCCGAGGTTCCAGTATCAAGTCCCTGCTCTGAGGTTCCAGTATGAAGTCCTGGCTCCGAGGTTCAATATCAAGTCCCGGCTCCGAGGTTCCAGTATCGAATTCTGGCTCCGATGTTCCAGTAGCAAGTCCTGGCTCCGAGGTTCCAGTATCAAGTCCAGGCTCCGAGGTTCAAATATCAAGTCCTGGCTCCGAGGTTCAAATATCAAGTCCTAGCTCCGAGGTTCAAATATTAAGTCCTGGCCCTGAGGTTCCAGCATCAAGTCCTGGCTCCGAGGTTCCAGTATCAAGTCCAGGCTCCGAGTTTCAAATATCAAGTCCTGGCTCTGAGGTTCAAATATCAAGTCCTGGCTCCGAGGTTCCAGTATCAAGTCCAGGGTCCGAGTTTCAAATATCAAGTCCTGGCTCTGAGGTTCAAATATCAAGTCCAGGCTCTGAGCTTCTAATATCAAGCCCTGACTCCGAGGTTCCAGTATCAAGAACTGGCTCCGAGGTTCCAGTATCAAGTCCTTGCTCTGAGTTTCCAGTATCAAGTCCTGGCTCCGATGTTCCAGTATGAAGTCCTGGCTCCGAGGTTCCAGTATCAAGTCCAAGCTCCGAGTTTCAAATATCAAGTCCTGGCTCAGAGTTTCAAATATCAAGTCCAGGCTCTGAGCTTCTAATATCAAGCCCTGACTCCGAGGTTCCAGTATCAAGTCCTGCCTCCGAGGATCCAGTATCAAGTCCTGGCTCAGAGGGTCCAGTATCAAGTCCTGGCTCCGAGGTTCAAATATTAAGTCCCAGTCCCGAGGTTCCAGTATCAAGTCCTGGCTCCGAGGTTCCAGTATCAAGTCCTGGCTACGAGGTTCCAGTATCGAGTCCTGGCTCCGAGGATCCAGTATCGAATTCTGGCTCCGATGTTCCAGTAGCAAGTCCTGGCTCCGAGGTTCCAGTATCAAGTCCAGGCTCCGAGTTTCAAATATCAAGTCCTCACTCCGAGGTTCCAGTATCAGGAACTGGCTCCGACGTTCCAGTATCAAGTCCTTGCTCTGAGTTTCCAGTATCAAGTGCAGGCTCCGAGTTTCAAATATGAAGTCCAGGCTCTGAGGTTCAAATATCAAGTCCAGGCTCAGAGCTTCTAATATCAAGCCCTGACTCCGAGGTTCCAGTATCAAGAACTGGCTCCGAGGTTCCAGTATCAAGTCCTTGCTCTGAGTTTCCAGTATCAAGTGCAGGCTCCGAGTTTCAAATATCAAGTCCAGGCTCTGAGGTTCAAATATCAAGTCCAGGCTCTGAGCTTCTAATATCAAGCCCTGACTCCGAGGTTCCAGTATCAAGAACTGGCTCCGAGGTTCCAGTATCAAGTCCAGGCTCCGAGTTTCAAATATCAAGTCCTGGCTCTGAGGATCAAATATCAGGTCTTGGCTCCCAGGTTCCAGTATCAAGTCCAGGCTCCGAGTTTCAAATATCAAGTCCTGGCTCTAAGGTTCAAATATCAAGTCCAGGCTCTGAGCTTCTAATATCAAGCCCTGACTCCGAGGTTCCAGTATCAAGAACTGGCTCCGAGGTTCCAGTATCAAGTCCTTGCTCTGAGGTTCCTGTATCAAGTCCAAGCTCCGAGTTTCAAATATCAAGTCCTGGCTCAGAGTTTCAAATATCAAGTCCTGGCTCCGAGTTTCAAATATAAAGTCCTGGCTCCGAGTTTCCAATATCAAGTCCTGCCTCCGAGGTTCCAGTATCAAGTCCTGGCTCGGAGGGTCCAGTATCAAGTCCTGGCTCCGAGGTTCAAATATTAAGTCCCAGTCCCGAGGTTCCAGTATCAAGTCCAGGCTCCAAGTTTCAAATATCAAGTCCTGGCTCTGAGGTTCAAATATCAAGTCCAGGCTCCGAGTTTCAAATATCAAGTCCTCACTCCGAGGTTCCAGTATCAGGAACTGGCTCCGAGGTTCCAGTATCAAGTCCTTGCTCTGAGGTTCCAGTATCAAGTCCAGGCTCCGAGTTTCAGATATCAAGTCCTGGCTCTGAGGTTCAAATATCAAGTCCTGGCTCCGAGTTTCAAATATAAATCCTGGCTCCGAGTTTCAAATATAAAGTCCAGGCTCCGAGTTTCAAATATCAAGTCCTGGTTCCGAGGTTCCAGTATCAAGTACTGGCTCCGAGTTTCAAATATCAAGTCCTGGCTCCGAGGTTCCAGTATCAAGTCCTGGCTCAGAGTTTCAAATATCAAGTCCTGGCTCCGAGTTTCAAATATAAATCCTGGCTCCGAGTTTCAAATATAAAGTCCAGGCTCCGAGTTTCAAATATCAAGTCCTGGATCCAAGGTACCAGTATCAAGTCGTGCCTCCGAGTTTCAAATATCAAGTCCTGGCTCTGAGGTTCAAATATGAAGTCCTGGCTCCGAGGTTCCAGTATCAAGTCCAGGCTCCGAGGTTCAAATATCAAGTCCTGGCTCCGAGGTTCAAATATCAAGTCCTAGCTCCGAGGTTCAAATATTAAGTCCTGGCCCTGAGGTTCCAGCATCAAGTCCTGGCTCCGAGGTTCCAGTATCAAGTCCAGGCTCCGAGTTTCAAATATCAAGTCCTGGCTCTGAGGTTCAAATATCAAGTCCTGGCTCCGAGGTTCCAGTATCAAGTCCAGGGTCCGAGTTTCAAATATCAAGTCCTGGCTCTGAGGTTCAAATATCAAGTCCAGGCTCTGAGCTTCTAATATCAAGCCCTGACTCCGAGGTTCCAGTATCAAGAACTGGCTCCGAGGTTCCAGTATCAAGTCCTTGCTCTGAGTTTCCAGTATCAAGTCCTGGCTCCGATGTTCCAGTATGAAGTCCTGGCTCCGAGGTTCCAGTATCAAGTCCAAGCTCCGAGTTTCAAATATCAAGTCCTGGCTCAGAGTTTCAAATATCAAGTCCAGGCTCTGAGCTTCTAATATCAAGCCCTGACTCCGAGGTTCCAGTATCAAGTCCTGCCTCCGAGGATCCAGTATCAAGTCCTGGCTCAGAGGGTCCAGTATCAAGTCCTGGCTCCGAGGTTCAAATATTAAGTCCCAGTCCCGAGGTTCCAGTATCAAGTCCTGGCTCCGAGGTTCCAGTATCAAGTCCTGGCTACGAGGTTCCAGTATCGAGTCCTGGCTCCGAGGATCCAGTATCGAATTCTGGCTCCGATGTTCCAGTAGCAAGTCCTGGCTCCGAGGTTCCAGTATCAAGTCCAGGCTCCGAGTTTCAAATATCAAGTCCTCACTCCGAGGTTCCAGTATCAGGAACTGGCTCCGACGTTCCAGTATCAAGTCCTTGCTCTGAGTTTCCAGTATCAAGTGCAGGCTCCGAGTTTCAAATATGAAGTCCAGGCTCTGAGGTTCAAATATCAAGTCCAGGCTCAGAGCTTCTAATATCAAGCCCTGACTCCGAGGTTCCAGTATCAAGAACTGGCTCCGAGGTTCCAGTATCAAGTCCTTGCTCTGAGTTTCCAGTATCAAGTGCAGGCTCCGAGTTTCAAATATCAAGTCCAGGCTCTGAGGTTCAAATATCAAGTCCAGGCTCTGAGCTTCTAATATCAAGCCCTGACTCCGAGGTTCCAGTATCAAGAACTGGCTCCGAGGTTCCAGTATCAAGTCCAGGCTCCGAGTTTCAAATATCAAGTCCTGGCTCTGAGGATCAAATATCAGGTCTTGGCTCCTAGGTTCCAGTATCAAGTCCAGGCTCCGAGTTTCAAATATCAAGTCCTGGCTCTAAGGTTCAAATATCAAGTCCAGGCTCTGAGCTTCTAATATCAAGCCCTGACTCCGAGGTTCCAGTATCAAGAACTGGCTCCGAGGTTCCAGTATCAAGTCCTTGCTCTGAGGTTCCTGTATCAAGTCCAAGCTCCGAGTTTCAAATATCAAGTCCTGGCTCAGAGTTTCAAATATCAAGTCCTGGCTCCGAGTTTCAAATATAAAGTCCTGGCTCCGAGTTTCCAATATCAAGTCCTGCCTCCGAGGTTCCAGTATCAAGTCCTGGCTCGGAGGGTCCAGTATCAAGTCCTGGCTCCGAGGTTCAAATATTAAGTCCCAGTCCCGAGGTTCCAGTATCAAGTCCAGGCTCCAAGTTTCAAATATCAAGTCCTGGCTCTGAGGTTCAAATATCAAGTCCAGGCTCCGAGTTTCAAATATCAAGTCCTCACTCCGAGGTTCCAGTATCAGGAACTGGCTCCGAGGTTCCAGTATCAAGTCCTTGCTCTGAGGTTCCAGTATCAAGTCCAGGCTCCGAGTTTCAGATATCAAGTCCTGGCTCTGAGGTTCAAATATCAAGTCCTGGCTCCGAGTTTCAAATATAAATCCTGGCTCCGAGTTTCAAATAAAAAGTCCAGGCTCCGAGTTTCAAATATCAAGTCCTGGTTCCGAGGTTCCAGTATCAAGTACTGGCTCCGAGTTTCAAATATCAAGTCCTGGCTCCGAGGTTCCAGTATCAAGTCCTGGCTCAGAGTTTCAAATATCAAGTCCTGGCTCCGAGTTTCAAATATAAATCCTGGCTCTGAGTTTCAAATATAAAGTCCAGGCTCCGAGTTTCAAATATCAAGTCCTGGATCCAAGGTACCAGTATCAAGTCGTGCCTCCGAGTTTCAAATATCAAGTCCTGGCTCTGAGGTTCAAATATGAAGTCCTGGCTCCGAGGTTCCAGTATCAAGTCCTGGCTCCGAGGTTCCAGTATCAATTCCTGGCTCCGAGGTTCCAGTATCAAGTCCTGGCTCTGAGGTTCCAGTATGAAGTCCTGGCTCCAAGGTTCCAGTATCAAGTCCTGGCTCCAAGGTTCCAGTATCAAGTCCTGGCTCCGAGGTTCCAGTATCAAGTCCTGGCTCCGAGGTTCCAGTATCAAGCCCCGACTCCGAGGTTCCAGTATCAAGTCCTGGCTCTGAGGTTCCAGTATGAAGTCCTGGCTCCCAGGTTCAGTATCAAGTCCCAGCCCCGAGGTTCCAGTATCAAGTCCCGTCTCCGAGGTTCCAGTATCAATTCCTGGCTCCAAGGTTCCAGTATCAAGTCCTGGCTCGGAGGGTCCAGTATCAAGTCCTGGCTCCGAGGTTCAAATATTAAATCCCAGTCCCGAGGTTCCAGTATCAATTCCTGGCTCCGAGGTTCCAGTATCAAGTCCTGGCTCCGAGGTTCCAGTATCAAGTCCAGGCTCCAAGTTTCAAATATCAAGTCCTGGCTCTGAGGTTCAAATATCAAGTCCAGGCTCCGAATTTCAAATATCAAGTCCTCACTCCGAGGTTCCAGTATCAGGAACTGGCTCCGAGGTTCCAGTATCAAGTCCTTGCTCTGAGGTTCCAGTATCAAGTCCAGGCTCCGAGTTTCAGATATCAAGTCCTGGCTCTGAGGTTCAAATATCAAGTCCTGGCTCCGAGTTTCAAATATAAATCCTGGCTCCGAGTTTCAAATATAAAGTCCAGGCTCCGAGTTTCAAATATCAAGTCCTGGTTCCGAGGTTCCAGTATCAAGTCCTGGCTCAGAGTTTCAAATATCAAGTCCTGGCTCCGAGTTTCAAATATGAATCCTGGCTCTGAGTTTCCAATATAAAGTCCAGGCTCCGAGTTTCAAATATCAAGTCCTGGATCCAAGGTTCCAGTAACAAGTCGTGGCTCCGAGTTTCAAATATCAAGTCCTGGCTCTGAGGTTCAAATATTAAGTCCTGGCTCCGAGGTTCTAGTATCAAGTCCTGGCTCTGAGGTTCCAGTATGAAGTTCTGGCTCCAAGGTTCCAGTATCAAGTCCTGGCTCCAAGGTTCCAGTATCAAGTCCTGGTTCCGAGGTTCCAGTATCAAGCCCCGACTCCGAGGTTCCAGTATCAAGTCCTGGCTCTGAGGTTCCAGTATGAAGTCCTGGCTCCGAGGTTCAGTATCAAGTCCCGGCCCCGAGGTTCCAGTATCAAGTCCCGGCTCCGAGGTTCCAGTATCAATTCCTGGCTCCAAGGTTCCAGTATCAAGTCCTGGCTCCAAGGTTCCAGTATCAAGCCCTGGCTCCAAGTTTCAAACATCAAGTCCTGGCTACAAGGTTCCAGTATCAAATTCTGGCTCCGATGTTCCAGTAGCAAGTCCTGGCTCCGAGGTTCAAGTATCGAATTCTGGCTCCGATGTTCCAGTAGCAAGTCCTGGCTCCGAGGTTACAGTATCAAGTCCAGGCTCCGAGTTTCAAATATCAAGTCCTGGCTCTGAGGTTCAAATATCAAGTCCAGACTCTGAGCTTCTAATATCAAGCCCTGACTCCGAGGTTCCAGTATCAAGTCCCTGCTCTGAGGTTCCAGTATCAAGTCCTGGCTCCGAGGTTCAGTATCAAGTCCCGGCTCCGAGGTTCCAGTATCGAATTCTGGCTCCGATGTTCCAGTAGCAAGTCCTGGCTCCGAGGTTCCAGTATCAAGTCCAGGCTCCGAGGTTCAAATATCAAGTCCTGGCTCCGAGGTTCAAATATCAAGTCCTAGCTCCGAGGTTCAAATATTAAGTCCTGGCCCTGAGGTTCCAGCATCAAGTCCTGGCTCCGAGGTTCCAGTATCAAGTCCAGGCTCCGAGTTTCAAATATCAAGTCCTGGCTCTGAGGTTCAAATATCAAGTCCTGGCTCCGAGGTTCCAGTATCAAGTCCAGGGTCCGAGTTTCAAATATCAAGTCCTGGCTCTGAGGTTCAAATATCAAGTCCAGGCTCTGAGCTTCTAATATCAAGCCCTGACTCCGAGGTTCCAGTATCAAGAACTGGCTCCGAGTTTCCAGTATCAAGTCCTTGCTCTGAGTTTCCAGTATCAAGTCCTGGCTCCGATGTTCCAGTATGAAGTCCTGGCTCCGAGGTTCCAGTATCAAGTCCAAGCTCCGAGTTTCAAATATCAAGTCCTGGCTCAGAGTTTCAAATATCAAGTCCAGGCTCTGAGCTTCTAATATCAAGCCCTGACTCCGAGGTTCCAGTATCAAGTCCTGCCTCCGAGGTTCCAGTGTCAAGTCCTGGCTCAGAGGGTCCAGTATCAAGTCCTGGCTCCGAGGTTCAAATATTAAGTCCCAGCCCCGAGGTTCCAGTATCAATTCCTGGCTCCGAGGTTCCAGTATCAAGTCCTGGCTCCGAGGTTCCAGTATCAAGTCCTGGCTACAAGGTTCCAGTATCGAGTCCTGGCTTCGAGGATCCAGTATTCAATTCTGGCTCCGATGTTCCAGTAGCAAGTCCTGGCTCCGAGGTTCCAGTATCAAGTCCAGGCTCCAAGTTTCAAATATCAAGTCCTGGCTCTGAGGTTCAAATATCAATTCCTGGCTCCGAGGTTCCAGTATCAAGTCCTGGCTCAGAGTTTCAAATATCAAGTCCTGGCTCCGAGTTTCAAATATAAATCCTGGCTCCCAGTTTCAAATATCATGTCCTGGATCCAAGGTTCCAGTATCAAGTCCTGGCTCTGAGGTTCAAATATCAAGTCCTTGCTCTGAGGTTCCAGTATCAATATCAGGCTCCGAGTTTCAAATATCAAGCCCTGACTCCGAGGTTCCAGTATCAATTCCTGACTCCGAGGTTCCAGGATCAAGTCCTGGCTCCGAGGTTCCAGTATCAAGTCCTGGCTCCAATGTTCCAGTAACAAGTCCTGGCTCTGAGGTTCCAGTATGAAGTCCTGGCTCCGAGGTTCAGTATCAAGTCCCGGCCCCGAAGTTCCAGTATCAAGTCCTGGCTCTGAGGTTCCTGTATCAATTCCTGGCTCCGAGGTTCCTGTATCAAGTCCTGGCTCCAAGGTTCCAGTATCAAGCCCTGGCTCCAAGTTTCAAACATCAAGTCCTGGCTACGAGGTTCCAGTATCGAATTCTGGCTCCGATGTTCCAGTAGCAAGTCCTGACTCCGAGGTTCCAGTATCAAGAACTGGCTCCGAGGTTCCAGTATCAAGTCCTGGCTCCAAGGTTCCAGTATCAAGTCCAGGCTCTGAGTTTCAAACATCAAGTCCTGGCTACGAGTTTCCAGTATCAAGTCCTGGCTCCGAGGTTCCAGTATCGAATTCTGGCTCCGATGTTCCAGTAGCAAGTCCTGGGTCCGAGTTTCAAATATCAAGTCCTGGCTCTGAGGTTCAAATATCAAGTCCAGGCTCTGAGCTTCTAATATCAAGCCCTGACTCCGAGGTTCCAGTATCAAGAACTGGCTCCGAGGTTCCAGTATCAAGTCCAGGCTCCGAGTTTCAAATATCAAGTCCTGGCTCTGAGGTTCAAATATCAAGTCCTGGCTCCGAGGTTCCAGTATCAAGTCCTGGCTCCGAGGTTCAAATATTAAGTCCCAGTCCCGAGGTTCCAGTATCAAGTCCTGGATCTGAGGTTCCAGTATGAAGTCCCGGCTCCGATGTTCCAGTATCACGTCCTGGCTCCAAGGTTCCAATATCAAGTCCTGGCTCCGAGGTTCCATTATCAAGTCCTGACTCCGAGCTAAAAATTTCAAGTCCTAGCTCCGTGGTTCCAGTATCAAGTCCTAGCTCCGATGTTCCAGTAACAAGTCCTGGCTCCGAGGTTCCAGTATCAAGTCCTGACTCTGAGGTTCAAATATCAAGTCCTAGCTCCGAGGTTCCAGTATCGTCCTGGCTCCGAGGTTCCAGTTTCAAGTCCTGTCTCCGATGTTCCAGTATCAAGTCCTGACTGTGAGGTTCAAATATCAAGTCCTAGCTCCGAGGTTCCAGTATCGTCCTGGCTCCGAGGTTCCAGTATCAAGTCCTGGCTCCGAGGTTCCAGTATGAAGTCCTGGCTCCGAGGTTCCAGTATGAAGTCCCGGCTCCGAGGTTCAGTATCAAGTCCCGGCTCCGAGGTTCCAGTATCAATTCCTGGCTCCAAGGTTCCAGTATCAAGTCCTGGCTCCAAGGTTCATGTAACGTTCTCTTTCGCGTGTAACGAAACGCCGAATTAAACGTCGAGATAAACCACAGTTAATAAGAAGCAGATCGCAGTAAGATTAACCATTTACTGTTCACTCTTCACATTAACATATGGTGAAAACTGTTGATAAAACAATACAAGATTGATACAGTATTTGTTCCTTCCTTAATATCACATTTCAAGTGTAAATACTTGCAAAGGTGACTATAACTACATTGCACTAAGGTGCAGTATACAGGGAGAGTTTACCTGCTCCATTGACTGCTTTAAATACACTTCCATGCAAACTATCCGCAACTCTTTAACTAACGAAAGCATAAACATTATCTACCGTCGTTACTTCTAACAGGATCGGCATTAACATCTTAGTTGAATATATCGATTATCTATTAACTTACAGTGTTGCTCTCACTGTGATTTCTCATGCCTGCAAAACAACTTCTGCTCGGGTCTGCCTCGTGGTGAGCCCCCACCCTCGCGTTAATTCCAAACCGGTATTTTCCCACAAGACGCGGCGAAACCGGATGTGACGTCATCTCATGCCGATATATTTTACATGCAATGAATATACTTTAAACACTTCTAATTCTAACTAGAAAATACTATCGAATGAATTACTAAGCAGAAATATTATAAACTAAATAACTGTCGTAAAGACAGCACAGTTCCAGTATCAAGTCCTGGCTCCAAGGTTCCAGTATCAAGCCCTGGCTCCAAGTTTCAAACATCAAGTCCTGGCTACGAGGTTCCAGTATCGAATCTTGGCTCCAAGGTTCCAGTATCGAATTCTGGCTCCGATGTTCCAGTAGCAAGTCCTGGCTCCGAGGTTCCAGTATCAAGTCCAGGCTCAGAGTTTCAAATATCAAGTCCTAGCTCTGAGGTTCCAGTATCAAGTCCAGGCTCTGAGCTTCTAATATCAAGCCCTGACTCCGAGGTTCCAGTATCAAGAACTGGCTCCGAGGTTCCAGTATCAAGTCCTTGCTCTGAGGTTCCAGTATCAAGTCCAGGCTCCGAGTTTCAAATATCAAGTACTGGCTCAGAGTTTCAAATATCAAGTCCAGGCTCTGAGCTTCTAATATCAAGCCCTGACTCCGAGGTTCCAGTATCAAGTCCTGCCTCCGAGGTTCCAGTATCAAGTCCTGGCTCGGAGGGTCCAGTATCAAGTCCTGGCTCCGAGGTTCAAATATTAAGTCCCAGTCCCGAGGTTCCAGTATCAATTCCTGGCTCCGAGGTTCCAGTATCAAGTCCTGGCTCCAAGGTTCCAGTATCAAGTCCTGGCTCCGAGGTTCCATTATCAAGTCCTGACTCCGAGATAAAAATATCAAGTCCTAGCTCCGAGGTTCCAGTATCAATTCCTGGCTCCGAGGTTCCAGTATCAATTCCTGGCTCCGAGGTTCCAGTATCAAGTCCTGGCTCCAAGGTTCCAGTATCAAGTCCTGGCTCCGAGTTTCAAACATCAAGTCCTGGCTACGAGGTTCCAGTATCGAGTCTTGGCTCCGAGGTTCCAGTATCGAATTCTGGCTCCGATGTTCCAGTAGCAAGTCCTGGCTCCGAGGTTCCAGTATCAAGTCCAGGCTCTGAGGTTCCAGTATCAAGTCCTGGCTCCGAGGTTCCATTATCAAGTCCTGACTCCGAGGTAAAAATATCAAGTCCTAGCTCTGAGGTTCCAGTATCAATTCCTGGCTCCGAGGTTCCAGTATCAAGTCCTGGCTCCAAGGTTCCAGTATCAAGTCCTGGCTCCGAGTTTCAAACATCAAGTCCTGGCTACGAGGTTCCAGTATCGAGTCTTGGCTCCGAGGTTCCAGTATCGAATTCTGGCTCCGATGTTCCAGTAGCAAGTCCTGGCTCCGAGGTTCCAGTATCAAGTCCAGGCTCCGAGTTTCAAATATCAAGTCCTGGCTCTGAGGTTCAAATATCAAGTCCAGGCTCTGAGCTTCTAATCTCAAGCCCTGACTCCGAGGTTCCAGTATCAAGAACTGGCTCCGAGGTTCCAGTATCAAGTCCAGGCTCCGAGTTTCAAATATCAAGTCCTGGCTCTGAGGTTCAAATATCAATTCCTGGCTCCGAGGTTCCATTATCAAGTCCAGGCTCCGAGGTTCCATTATCCAGTCCTGACTCCGAGGTAAAATTATCATGTCCTAGCTCCGAGGTTCCAGTATCAAGTCCTGGCTCCGAGGTTCCAGTATCAAGTCCTGTCTCCGATGTTCCAGTATCAAGTCCTGACTCCGAGGTAAAAATATCACGTCCTAGCTCCGAGGTTCCAGTATCAAGTCCCGGCTCTGAGGTTCCAGTAACAAGTCCTGGCTCCGAGGTTCCAGTATCAAGTCCTGGCTCAGAGGTTCAGTATCAAATCCTGGCTCCGAGTTTCAACTATCAAGTCCTGGCTCTGAATTTCCAGTATAAAGTCCTGGCTCCGAGTTTCAAATATAATCTGTCCACGTATATATGCTTTAAAAGTGTCCCAAAGTATTCCGCAGGAAATTTCATCCGTGGAATTATTTGAAGAGAAGAAATCAATCTGTTCCTTCATAAATTTAATGAAATCCAGATCTTGCAGTAAGGTAGAGTCAAATTGTCATTGCTTAGTACTAGAAGCTGTATCCATTAATTTAATAGAAAGTTTCATTGGAGCATGATCAGAGATGGCTATAATGTCATAATTAGAACCAGTTACAGATGGAATAAAATAGGAGTCAATGAAAAAATAGTCAATTCTTGAGTAAGAATGACAAACATGTGAGAAAAATGAAAACTCTTTGTCCTTAGGATGCAGAAATCTCCAAATATCGAAAATTCCATTATCAGTCAAAAAAGAATTGACATAAGTGGCCGACTTATTTGGTAAAGTCTGAATGGATATAGATCTATCCGGCAAAGGATTTAAACAACAGTTGAAGTCACCACCCATTATTAACATGTATTCATTTAGATTAGGTAGAGAAGTAAATAAAGACTTAAAGAAATCAGGATAATCCACGTTTGGAGCATAAACATTAACTATAGCAACCTTCCTATTCAAAAGTAACCCAGTAATTAACAAAAATCTACCACTTGGATCTGAAATAATATCATGTTGAACAAATGTAATAGAGGAGTCAATAAAAATTGAAACTCCTTTTACTTTAGCATTCGAATTCGAATGGTACTGTTGACCCCTCCCAAACCTAAAAAAACGTTGACTATCCTCTTTCCTCTCATGAGTTTCTTGTACAAAAATAATATGTGCATTCAGTCTTTAGAATACTTTAAAAATCTTTTTCCATTTAATTGGATGGTTTAAGCCATTAATATTCCAAGAGACAAAATGAATGGTCTGAGTCATATTTCTAAAACCAACCCTTTGGTATATAAAGAGTTAACCAAAGTATGAACTCATGCACCCAGAAGAGGAACAAAAATAAGGGGAGGACCCGGAAATGACGACATGGCAGACATTTTAGTAGTTTGAAATCAGTGAAAAAACTAGAAAAACTAATAAAAAGAGCAATAGAATTAGAAAGGAACCCTCCGCCTACCAGCCACGGAAAAGAGACCCTCCTGAGTCTGGAGGAGGCCAGGAAAAAAAGAAATTGTGAGACTAAATCTACCCCCATGTCTCCAGAAGGCGACTTTAGATATATAAAGGAGAAAAAAAAATCCACACAAAATCCTAAAAAGTAGTTAACACTATACTAAAACAGACTTCTTAATATAATTGCTAGTAAGAAAACACAAAAATATAAACACTGGCAACTTATAAATCAGGTTAAAACCCGAAGAAATAAAAGTTAGGATGTGATAAGAAAGGCATTATAGGAAGAAGATGACAAAAAAATGGCGAAATTAAAAAAAAAGCAAGAAATATTCTAGAAAAGAAACCGCCATCTTAGTTAAACAAAAAAATAAAAAAGATATGTATCAAAACATTTTAAAAAATTCACCTTCAAAGGATTAATAATAATGGCCAAAAATAAAATATAATGGTTAAAGTAAGTAAATTAAAAAGATTAGTACGTCGATAAAGAAAACCTTTAATTGGAATATAAAATGTAAAATAAACCTACACCAATAGTCAGAAACAAAATCTGGTTTTGGAAACAAAAACTATCTTGTAACGATCAAAGCCATACATTTATTAGAGACGAGAATCCGAAGCAATAGAATAGTTCTCATCCAGAAAGCTTCAAGCATTAGATGTGGAGAGAAAAACATGTCGTGGTGCATTCAAGGCGAGTTTCTAAGTTTTGCAGGGTATAAAAATGCTGGTTTTAGGTTTTTCTCATAACATTCAGACATCAAAGGTTTAAAAATGAGCCGCACCTTCATCACTTCTGGGCTGAAATCCTCCACAAGCCGAAACTGGAATTCTCTCAATTTAACCATCCCTAAACGCCGAGCCAAACGAATAAGGTGCTCTTTAACAAGCAGATAATGAAATTGAACAATTACAACAGGTGGTTTAGATGAAGAACTTGGTGATCGGTGCATAATTCTTTGGGCACGATCAAGTAATGGAGGACTATCTGGGAATACAGAAGGGAACGCATCCTTTAAAAGTTGAGCAAAATACTTCAAGGAGTCACCTTGTTCGATACCTTCTGGGAGACCAAGTATGCGTAAGTTCTGTCTTCTAGATCAATTTTCAAAATCGACACTGTTGACTTTAAGTATTTCCAACTGTTTAATTGCCAAAGATAATTTCTGCTCCAGTTTCTCGATTTTCAAGTCTCGCTTCCGAGCGTCCTCTTGCAGAGTTGCGATTAGAGTTTGATGCTGTTTAACTTCATGATCAATCTTATCCAGAGAATCCTGGAAGGCCTTTAAATCTGCTTTGAAAGTTTGTCATTGTTCTTCAAATTTTTCATTCAAGAGCTCCAATATCATACCATAAATCAATTCAGTACGCTTCGGATCAGTCTTTTTTTTCTTTCCATTGCCATAGAATCTTTCCCAGAGTCTCTCCCTTTAGATCTTAAAGCCATTTCAGTACTTATTTTTTTCAAAATTCAGAGTACCCTCTTAAAGATTAGTCCAAAAAAGTAACAAGAATCTTCTGGTGTAGGTAAAAATAAGTTAAATAAGGGTGATCATAGGTTAAAAAAGTAAAGGTTATGGAGCGAATCTAAAACAGTACTCACTCCATGAGCATCTCCTGGTGACTCCTGAGCTCCCATCCTTGGTCACCCTGGAGCCACGTCTCTGTGATCCCAACTATATCATATTCATTAATAACTATGTGCACATTCGATTCATCCACCTTGTTACAAATGCTCCTTGCATTGACACACAAAGCCTTCAGGCTTGTTTTTACAACACTCCTAGCCCTTATACAAATATGTTGAAAAGTGGCTCTTTTTGCTTTTTGCCCTGGATTTGCCTGCCTGCCAGTTTTATTTTTCACCTTACTACTTTTTGCTTCTACCCTCATTTTACACCTCTCTGTCTCTCTGCACTTGTTCCCATCCCCCTGCCACATTAGTTTAAAGCCTCCTGAACAGCAGTAGCAAACGCTCCCCCTAGGACATTGGTTCCAGTCCAGCCCAGGTGCAGACAATCCTGTTTATACCTGTCCCACCTCTCCCAGAACTGGTTCCAATGCCCCAGAAATTTGAATCCCTCCCCCTTGCACTATTTTTCAAGCCACGTATTCATCTGAAATATCCTCCTATTTCTACTCTGACTAGCACATGGCACTGGTAGTAATCCAGAGATTATTACCTTTGTGGTCCTACTTTTTAGTTTATCTCCTAACTCCCTAAATTCACCTTGTAGGACCTCATCCCATGTTTTACCTATATCGTTGGTACCTATGTGCACCACGACCACTGGCTGTTCACCCTCCCACTTCAGAATGTCCTGCAGCCGCTCAGAGACATCCTTGACCCTTGCACCAGGGAGGCAACATACCATCCTGGAGTCTCGTTTGTGGCCACAGAAAAGCCTATCTATTCCCCTTACAATCGAATCCCCTATCACTATAGCTCTCCCACTCCTTTTCCTTCCCTCCTGTGCCGCAGAGCCATCCATGGTGCAATGAACTCGGCTGTTGCTGCCTTCCCCTGAAGAGACATCTCCCCCAACAATATCCAAAACAGTATATTTGTTTAGGAGGGAGATGACCTCAGGGGACTCCTGCACTACCTGCCTACTGCTATGCTGTCTAGTGGCCACCCATTCCCTTTCTGCCTGTGTAGCCTTTACCTGCAGTGTGGCCAACTCACTGAACGTGCTATTCACGACATTCTCAGCATCGCGGATGCTCCAGTATGAATCCAATTGCAGCTCCAGATGCTCAATGCGGTCTGCCAGAAGCTGCAGTTGGACACAATTCCTGCACACGTAGTCATCAGGGACACTGGAAGTATCCCTGATTTCCCACATGCTGCAGGATGAACAAACTATGGGGCCGATCTCAGCTGCCATGACCTACCCAATACTTGCCTCAACTTTTGAAACTTTCTCCTTTGAAAGGAACTTACCCGACCTTACCTCACTTGGAGTGAAGCTCATCCTCAGCCTCTTCTCGTCGAAGCCTCTCGAGTCAAATCCTCAAATCTCTACTCCTTCACTGGCCCGGTCACTCACTGGCCGCTCTGCTTGAGGTAACCCTCTATTTATTTGTTTGAGCTTTTCAAACTGCTTGGTCACCTGACCTCGATTGCCCAATCAGCTGCTTTCTGCTGAGTCTGAGCTATTCAAATCTTGATTGTCTAATCAATGGCTTTCTAATCAACTTCTGCACTCCAGTGAGTGCAGGCTCAGAGTTATCAAATGCTCCTCATACAGTAACACCTTTCATTTCTGGAATCATTCTTGTGAAACTCCTCTGGACCCTCTCCAATGCCAGTACATCTTTTCTTAGACAAGGAGCCCAAAACAGCTCATAATGCCCCAAGTGCCATCACTATTGCCCTATAAAACCTTAGCATTCCATTATTGCCTTTATATTCTAGTTCTGTCAAAATGAATGCAGACATTACATTTGCCATCCTTACCACCAATTGAACCTGCAAGTTAACCGGGACTCCCCAGTTCCTTTGCACTTCTGATTATTGACTTCAGCAGGAAGAAACCAGGGGTCCATGATCCAGTCTTTATCGAGGGCAGAGGTTCAGAGGGTCAGCAACTTAAAATTCTTTGGTGTCTTCACTCATGTGTCCTGGGTCTAGCACGTAAGTTGCATTATGAAGAAAGCACGGCACCCCCTACTTTCTTAGAAGTTTGCTAACGTTCAGCAGGCCATCTAAAAATTTTCAATCACCTATAGATGCGTGGTGAAGAGTAAATTGAATGGTTGCATTACAGCCTGGTATGTAAATAGCCTGTTCTTGAATGGGAAAGCCTACACAAAGTAATGCATACAGCCCGGTCCATCATGGCTGTTGAGCACAATGCATAAAATTCTGTCATAGGAAAGCAGCTTCCATCAAGTATTTCCACCATCCAGGTCATGCTCTCTTCTCACTGCTGCCATTGGGAAGGTACAGGATTCTCAGGACCTACACCACCAGGTTCAGGAACAGTTATTACTCTTCAGCCATCAGACTCTTGTACCAGAGGGGATAACTTCACTCAACTTCTCTCACCCCATCACTGAATTGCTCCCACAACCTATGGACGCACTTTCAAGGACTCTTCATCTCATGTTCTTGATATTTGTTGCTTATTTATTTTATTATTATTATTTTTATGTTTTCTGTTTTTTTCGTTTTGCATTTGCACAGTTTGTTATATTTTGCACATTTATTGTCTGTCTGCCCTGCTGTGTGTGGTCATTCATTGATTTGATTGTGATTCTATTTGTAATTACTGCAAATGTCTGCAAGAAAATGAACCTCAAGGTAGTATATAGTGATAAGAACATAAGAGATAGGAGCAGGAGTAGGCCAATCGGCCCCTCAAGCCTTATCCGACATTCAACAAGATCATGGCTGATCCAATCTTAACTCTAGTTGTCACCGAATCCCACAAGGCAACAGTGCCAACCAACAGGGCACCATGCCGCCCATTTTATTTTATTATTCATCCTGCCCAAATCCATGTGATCATCTGGGGGAAAAGAGACGATTTGCCAATTGAGGAGAAAAAATCTGGAAAATTCCTCTCCGACCCATCCAGGCTATCGAAAACTGGCCCAGGAAATCACATGGCTGATCTAAACCTAGCCTCATGTCCACCTACCTGCTTGTTCACCGTATCCCCTAATGCCATTTTTATCCAGGAAAATGTCTACCTCCGTTTTGAATTTATTGAGTGTAGTAGCTTCCACAGCTCTCTGGGGCAGTAAATTCCACAGCCCCACTACCCTCTGAGCGAAGAAATTTCTCCTCATCTCCGTCCTGGAACAGCATCCCCTTATTTTAAGATTATGCCCCCTAGTCCTAGTTTCACCCATCATTGGGAACATTCTCCCCGCATCCACCCGATCAAGCCCCTTCACAATCTTATATGTTTCAATAAGATCGCCTCTCGTTCTTCGGAACTCCAATGAGTAGAGTCCCAATCTACTCAACCTCTCATCATACATCGACCCACCCATCCCTGGAATTAACCTAGTGAACCTTCTCTGCACTGCCTCAAGAGCCAGTATGTCCTTTCTTAAATATGGACACCAGAACTGCACACAGTACTCCAGGTGTGGTCTCACCAATACCCGGTACAACTGCAGTAAGACCTCCCTGTTCTTATACTCCATCCCCCTAGCAATAAAAGCCAGCATTCCATTGGCCTTCTTGACCACCTGCTGCACTTGCATACTAACTTTTTGTGTTTCCTGCACCAGGACCCCCAGATCCCTTTACACAGAAGCATTTTCCAGTTTCTCTCCATTTAGATAATAACTTGCTCTATTATTTTTCCTGCCAAAGTGCAAGACCTCACACTTGTCAGTATTATATTTCATCTGCCAAATGTCTGCCCAATCACTCAGCCTATCTATGTCCCCCTGCAGGGTTTCAATGTCCTCCACACTCATTACACTCCCTCCCATCTTTGTGTCATCAGCAAACTTCGATACGTTGCACTTAGTCCCTTTCTCCAAATCATTAATATAGATTGTAAGGAGTTGGGGTCCCAACACCGACCCCTGCGGAACACCACTAGTCAGTCTGAGAATAAACCATTTATCCCAACTCTCTGTTTTCTGTTAGAAAGCCAATCCTCCACCCATGCCAGAATATTATCCCCAATCCCATGATATTTTACTTTAAGTGATAATCTTTGGTGTGGCACTTTGTCAAATGCCTTTTGGAAGTCCAAATACACCACATCCACTGGTTCCCCTTTATCTACCCTATATGTTATGTCCTCAAAGAACTCCAACAAATTTGTCAAACATGACTTCCCTTTTGTAAGGCCATGCTGACTTTGTCCTATTAAGCTATGTTTATCCAAATGCCCTGTTACTGTTTCCTTAATTATCAATTCCAACATTTTGCCAACCACAGATGTTAGGCTAACTGGCCTATAATTCCCAGCCTTCTGTCTATTGCCCTTTTTAAATAAAGGAGTTACATTAGCATTTTTCCAATCTGCCGGGACCATTGCCGAGTCCAGCGTATTTGAAAAATACACACACACAAACACACACACACACACACACACACACACAACTTGGGTAATAACTTTACTTTGCAAAGTGATTTCTGAATTTTCCCCATTTGAGAAAATAGTTCTTGCAAACTCCATGTTCTTTCTAGCCAAGTACATGACCATACAATATATTCCATCTGCCAATACTTTGCCCATTCTCCTAATCGTCTAAGTCCTTCTGCAAACTCCCTCCTTCCACATGACCTGCGCCTCCATCTATTTTCATATTGTCTGCATATTTGTCCGCAGGAATCCAAATTACTGACATTGTTGCAACTACGAGGCTGAGGATGAACCCAGAGCAGGACACAGGCGCGGAGAGAGAGTCGTGAGGCGTTAGCACCATCGTGAATGTGGAACTGGTATCCAGGAGAGTCTTTACACAGAGACAAGGTTTACATAAAGTATCCAGGAAATGATGCGGAGCTTAGAACAAACAGTCCTAAGGAATCAGGAAATGAGGTTTACTCACACTAGAGTCGACCAATGAACTGGCAAAGCCGGGCTGTGATGCCCAAGTTTTATCCTACATTTGCTAATGGGAACTAAGTGTGTTGTAATTAGCTGAACTAGGAACAATTAGAAATCAGGCAAGGGGATTAAGGCCCAATTAAAGAGGGAACGGGGAATTGCCAGACGGGACCACGACAGACATATAGCGTATAAAAAAATGGTCCCAACACAGACTCCTACAGAACACTGCCAGTCTCCAGCAGCCAACAATAGAAGGCTCCTCCCATTCTCACTCTTTGCCTCCGTCAGACAGCCAATCTTCTGTCCATGCTCGTATTGAGCAAGTGAGCAAAGAAGCAAAGTCTGTGATAGGCTGAAAAACGAAGTCAACCGGTGAATGAAATAATAGAGTACTTCACCATGAAACAGAAAAAAAATCTAATTGGATTTGCAGAAATTCACCTTGAAAAGTACCCACAGGGTTTTGATGTGAAAATTTAATCCGATTATATTATAAAGCAGCCTATTGCATGAAATGTCACAGTCAGACAGCAATACTCACATAGGAGGCCAGAAAAAAACTTGGGCGTGCTTTAGTAAGGCCATATTTCAAAAGGATTTTAAAAAATCTGAGTACATAAAAGGCAGCTGCTGCCACATCAATACTAAGTTGTGATTCTCAGGTCCAAATAGAACCATGCTGTTACAGTCTTACCTTTGTTGTAATGTTCAAAACTATGCTGTTCTTCTCATGGCCTCCAGACAACTCAGAGGAACATAGTTTAACTAATTCGTCCTACCAATTTATGATAAGATGGACTTTTGTTCTCACAATCTACATCATGGCTTTGCCTGCACTTTCTCTGCAAGTCTGTATTTGCATTTTGTTATTGATTTCCCCTTGTGCTACTGCGATGTAATTGATTGATGAAAAGGTCTGCATGGATGACATGAAAACAAATTTTTTTACTGTTACGTACCCCGTAACTAGGTCACTTACCAGCAAAGATAGAGAGGTCCATTGAAATCTGATGGTACTATTTTTAAAAGTCTTTATTTATAAAGGGGCACAAAAATAAGATTAATACAAACATTCAGATAATATACGTTGTCCCTACTCAATCTAAAAGCACGGGTCTAATAATAACCATCAATAAGAAACAGCTCGATCGTTTGTCTAGGGGATAATATATTGTCCGATGGAAATATAAAAGTCACTCAGTTCCTGCAGGCTTCAGCCTTTGGGGACCGTTGGGTTTTCACTTGTTGGAGAGAGAGAGATTTGTGAGAAAAGAAACTTGCCCGGGTCTTTTATGAAGCAAATCCATTGAATCGGGAAAGTTGGTTCCCCGTTGTTAGTTCAAGAACATCGGTTCTGTGGTACCCGCCACCGGCTCCCAATCAAGGGGAACCGAACACTCGTGGCTTCCTTCAAATGGGTTCCCGCTACTACAGGATCATTAGCGTTTCTTCTGGTGCGTCTAAAGGGGTTGTTCCCCCAGAACCCCTTTTATACTTCCTCACAGGGTCTCAGATGTCAATCAGGTTGGGATGAAGCAATCTCTCTCTCAACCAGCCCACTTTGCCCGAGGGCTTGCATGTAGCATAGTCCCCAATCCACAAGCGTGGTCTCCAGGAGACAATGGTCAATGTCGTGTTATTTTGCATCACCGGGGAACCAGGCATCTGGCACGTCTCTCTCCCTTTTCCTGGGTCTACTGACCCCCCCACTAGTGCTCTTGCGATTCTCACAAAGGAGGGGGCTGTGGACATAACATTACTGTACATTGGTACTTGTGAGAATCGTAAACAAATTTACCAAATAAATTCATCAGTTTAATTTCTTTCTGGGTTCCTTAAGGTTGTTGCAGACGGGAGGGGTAGTGGGGATAAGCTCCCATGACTTATTAAACTTCCCCAATGATGTGCAACTCAAGTGGCCTCTGACAATCTCGCCCTGCTCCTTGCCTTCATGTGTGGCTTAGCCACTGGAACTCTCACTTTGGCTAGCAACTTAATTTAGGGGGTGATAGCCCCCGGCCTGGCTAAGCTCTCGTTTGGGCAATGTGTCCCCTATTACAAATCAATACCCCGAAATAACAAACAGTACACAAACGTTTGAACTTTGTAATTCTTAATTTGACTATATGGTTAGTAAAGGAAACAAAAAAAAAGAAAAAGGGACCATTTTCATGAAACAGTCTAATGCACAAACATTGGAGCTCACTGATAAGCCAGTCGTCCACCATCAACCTCCTCCAATTGTTGCTAACCTTCATACCCTCGCTCTAAGTCCATTCCGTTAGGCGGTCTACTGACTCCCTCCATTTGCGTCCTGTCTCCTCATCTCTCTCCAGCAAAGGACGACGAAAAACTCTCTTCCAGACTCACAAGAAAGAACAACATTTCTCTCATTGGATTGTCCCCGCATTCCAAACCCCGTTATCTCTAGTCAAAACACTGCTGCTACAGAGAAACCATTACATTAGCAATGAATCCTTACAGCATGTTACACACTACATTTCCTGGTAGAACCATTTCTACTGACAGGAGAACGGGCAAAAGCAGGCTACTGATGCCATAAAACTAGTCGCTTCGGGCAGATGAGGCTCATCAGCCGTGGGCGGCAGCTCATCTAGTAGAAGGAAATCTCTGCTATCAAACCTCCGCTACCTTGCGGATATACCCACTCACGGGGAAGACATTGAGAGTAAACTCTAAGAGAAAACTGGAGCTGAAGTCAAACTGTATTGGTCTCTGCCGTTTCTTTGGGTTCATCAAATGTGTGGAAAGGGGAACTTGCTACATGGGCAACAGCTTGCTCTCCATATTATACTGCCCTGGTCTGCGTATCTAGACAGCGAGGACACAACATCCATGGTTGACCACTGGAGGCCCCATTCAATTTCTTTCCTGAAGAGTATTGTATGTTGTCATAGAATCAAACGCCACAGAAACAGCTCCTCAGCACAGCATCACCATGCCACAGTTTTTGTACTAATCTCCAGCAGTCAGCCCACATGCTTTTATTTCCTGGCATGCCTAATTGCTTCTTTAATGCTGTGAGAATCGTATCTACCTCTGTTACTTCCCAGATTGTGCCTTCTAAGTACCAACTACTCTCTGGGTGAAATATTTCTTCTTCAAATTGCATTTAATTCTGCCAGTCCTTCATGTAAGTATAGGCACCTCTGCAAGGGAAAATATTTTTGCTGCCTATCCTATTTACTATATGCCCCTCACTGTTTTTTGTGGCTCAGCATGCATGGCTCCAGCTTTCTCTACTCAAAGGAAGCAAAACCTAGCTTTCCCAGACTTCACTGATAACCAGTGGAATAGAATCCACTTGCCTGGATAAGTGCAGTTTTAACAGCATTCATGAAACTCCACACCATATAGGGCATAACAACGCATTTGACGGGCACCCCATCTGCAACCATTCACTCATACCAACACTGACACAGTTTGCACCAGCTGCAAGATGGACTTCAGCAATTCACCAAGACTCCTTGGACAGCACCTTCCAAACCTACAATCTCTACTAACTGGAAGGACAAGGGGAGGAAAAGCATTTTAACACCACTGTCCAGAGGTGGCTCCCCAAGTCACACATAAAATAAGTTTCAATAGGTACATTTAATGCCAGTCAAATGTACACAATATACATCCTGAAATTCTTTGCCTTTGTGAACATCCACAAAAACATCTACTTTTGTTGTGCCGCAAAGAATGAACGTTAGAACCCCAAATATGGAAATGTATCACCATTCCTTCACCATCAATGGATCTAACGTCATTGTGAATATACCCACACATCAAGACCTGCTCATTGCCCACTCAAGGGTGTGTGTGTGTGTGTGTGTGTGTGTGTGTGTGTGTGTGTGTGTGTGTGTGTGTGTGTGTGTGCACGCGCACGCCTTTAACTCCTGGTGGAGTCATCGGGGCGCCATCATGACAAGCTTTTTGCACCGATCTTTTTGGTGATTGCTCATCAAATGGCGTGTCTTGGGCATCTGAAACCTGGTGGAGCCCATCCCTCTCCAGGTTTACAAGGGGTCGTTAGGGTTAAGCAATAAGTGCTGGCTCAGCATGTGAAGTCCGCATCCCTTGAAATTAAAAAAAAAGTACTCTATCAGAGGCAACATATTCACCCAAAACTAAAAACACTCTTCTTATGATGTTCCCAACAGTTCTCCAACACACCTTTAACAGGATGATTATTTATTTACCCCCTCAAATTATTCCAGTATGTTAACATCGACTTCAATGTCTGCAATTGAAAGGATAATTGTCTTGATTCAACTAGTAAAGCTGAAACAGGGACGATCTTATTGCACCATAACACAACCCTAAAGCCTGTGCTTGAATCACATCCAAACATTTTCATACTGAAGATGAAGCTGATCCATTAGCCACACACCCATTATCAAGAACATATCTAATTAAACAAATATAAATAGTCAATGAAGATTTTCGTGTAGTACCCCAAGAATATCCACATAGGCACCTGAGAATATTTGGTGCTCCTTTACATTTATTGATTATTTGACTGTTATGATACTTACGTCAGTTTATTATCCATCCAAATGCCTATAAACCTTACCACTGACACTGATTTAAGTGTTTTACCACATCATTTCAAATCAAGTGCAGTTCTATTAATCCATTTTATAAAGCACATAATTTGTGTTGTAGCTACTGAAAGCTTAAATCCCCATCTATTTGCCCACTGTTTAACCTTATTAATCACTAATTGCAACCTATATACAGTAAAATTGCTATTTCTACCTTTAATTAAAAAAGCTCCGTCAAAAAGTGATTTACCATCCCAGTACCTTTCCCAGAGAAAATATCATTAATCATAATATTAAATAATAAAGGGCTATAAATATTGCCTTGTGGAGTTTCATTCTGTGTCTCATAGAAACCCAAATATACCTTGCATTGCCCATCCAAATAAAAAAACTCAGAAACAGATAATAGAATCTTCCCCTCCATAATTTAATCAAAAGTCCTTCCTTTCATAACAGATCATATGCTTTTTCAATATCAAAAAATACTGCTATTACAGCTTCTTTATTTACTTGTGCTTTCCTAATGTTGTCTTTCAAACATAAAACTGAATCCAATGTGATTCGACCCTTCCAATATCCACGCTGATAAAATGTGATATCACCTTTCCTTTCCAAAACGTAATTCAAATGCTCTATTACCATATGTTCCATAAGTTTACATAAATGAGACATTAATGATATTGGCCTACAACTAGAAGGATCTGATGGAGGGTTCCCAGGTTTTAAAATAGGCCCTACTACTGCCATTTTCCATCCAAGGAGGAAGATGGCCTAACCTCCAAATATGATTCAAAATTAATGCAAACATCTAATCAGCCAATCATGTAACAGCAACTCAGTGCATAAAAGCATGCAGGCATAGAAAAGATGTCCAATTGTCATTCAGACCAAACATAAGAATGGAGAAGAAAGGTGATTAAGTGACTTTGACTGTGGAATGCTTGTTGGTGCCAGATGGGGTGTTTTGAGTATCTTAGAAACTATTGATCTCTAGGGATTTTCATGCACAATAATCTTTCGCGTTTACAGAGAATAGTGCAAGGAACAAGAAACATCCAGTGAGTGGCAGTTCTGTGGGAAAAAAAAAATCCTTGTTAATGAGAGAGATCAGAGGGGAATGGTGAAATTGATTCAAGCTGACAGGAACTCAATAGTAACTCAACCTTGCATTACAACAGTGATATGCAGAAAAGCATCTCTAAATGCAAAACACGTCAAACTTTCAAGTGGATGGGCTACGACAACAGAACATCACCAATGTGCACTCAGTTGCCACTTTATTAGATACAGGAAGTACCTAATAAAGTGGACACTATGTGTATTTCAAGAACACAGCATTGCTCATTCAATTGTGAGATCGTATTTGATATCTGCAAAGAACGTAAAAAGGAGAGGTTATTATATTGTCAGAAAGCTGAGATATGTTAAATGAATGTACACATAAAAGATCAATTTAATTTGAAAATGTGTTGTGCTACGCATAATGATTCCTATTTGGTGAACCATTTACTATAATTGGAAAGAAATGTTTGAGAGGAGGGTTTCATCCAAAAGTTTTTAGGCATTGCCATCAGTCATAACATCTGAACTTCAAGCCTCTGTAAATGAATCAGAGGCTGACACTTCCAATGAAGCATGAAGAGAGAGCTAAGTTTCAGCTGAAGCTGATCTAATTGTGCTAAAAATCCTATGGTATTGGTCAGAAAGAACAGGGGAGGATTTCTGGCTGAGAATTCTTCTTAACATTACTCAGAAAAAGGTCAAATTGTCACCTCCTGCTGCTGTGTACGTGGAATTGTTCTGCACAAAATGGCTACTACAATAGCATCGCTGGCAATAATTATTGCACTACGAAATAATTAAATGCACGTGAAGCTCTTGAGTTATTTCCAGGAGCGACCAAGCATATAAGAACTGGGAGGATTTCAATCATTCATTAACACTTTATATCTTCAGCCAATCTTTCAGGAAATCAACCATGTCAGAAATTAATTAAAAATAACATTTAAAAAAAGGCATATTCATACAATAATTTCATTATGCCTATTGAGTAAAAGTCACCTGATAACCCTGATAATCTGCTGAAGGCAGCATTATAATTTTGTTACATGGTATTGTTTTTTAGAGCTGAACTTATTATTACTAACAAAGCATCTGTTTTATTCAATAATAAATTATCTCCTGAATAATGGGTCTGATATTATTTCGCTCTTTCTGTTGTGTTCACTGGTATGCTTGCTGGGATTACTAGAGAGTAAAGTGCATACAGCATATGGTTTCAGTATGTTTGTCTGGGGGTTTCTGAAAGGTAATGAACTGCACTAAATCAGGAGATAAATGATCAATCTCTAACAAAAGTAAACAATTTCAAACATTGAGGAATTTAACGAATGCCAGAAGATCTCCTTTTACTTGCTATGGGTGAATACATGGTGCTCTAAAATTACTCTAAGATTATCCCATATGTTGTATTTTGTCCATATTTCTGAAGGAACCAATAGATAATACATTGTATCAGGTGGTATGTTTAAAATTAAAGTATGTTTGTAATTTATATTTAGTTCCACTCTGCTCTGGACTCTGCACAATTGTCCTTCAGATGGGAAGTGAATCCTGCTCCTAAGCCACACCCCCGACTACCCCAAATGCCAGCCAGGCACCAGGAATAACTGTTGTGACTGCTGCAGTTGGTACAACCTTCCTTGCTTGAATGGGACCTCTAATCTTGATTGAAAAAGTGCTTTGTTTTCTTTATTTTGACATATCTTAGATCTTTATAATTAATTTCTTGAATGTTTACATATTTTGTTCTTTTTGTATGTTTTAAGTTTCTTTTATTCAAATCTACTTCAACTGTTTCCTGAGTTGCAAAAACCCAGTCAGTTCAGATAGGCAATGCCACCTCCTCCACAATCTCCATCAGCACAGGGACACTGCAATGTTGTTGCTCTTCTCGCAGCGACTGTGAGGCTAAGCACAGCTCAATGCCGTATTCAAGTTTGCTGATGACACCACTGTATTGACTGACTCAAGAAGGAGATTGAAAATCTGGCTGAATGGTGCCACAACAATAACTACTTACTCAATGTCAGCAAGATCAAGGAGCTGATTATTGACTACAGGAGGAGAGAAGCAGGTCATGAGCCAGTTCTTATCAGGAAATCGGAAATGGAGAGGGTCAGCATCTTTAAAATACTTTGTTATCATTTCAGAGGACTGTGCCTTGGACCCAGTATTTAAGTGCAACTATGAAGAGAGCACGGCAGTACCTCTACTTCCTTAGAAGTTTGTAAGGATTCAGCATGGCATCTAAAATGTTGACAGAGTACTATAGTTATGCACTGAAGAGTGTATTGACTGGCTGCATCACAGCCTAGTATGGAAATACTATGCCTTTGAATGGAGAATCCTACAAAAAATAGTGGATACGACCCAGTCCATCACAGGTAAAGCTCTCACCACCATTGAGCACATCTACACAAATCTTTGTTGCTGGAAAGCAGCATCCATCATCAAGGACCCCTGTCATCTAGTTCATTTTCTCTTCTTGTTGCTGCCATTAGGAAGGAGGTACTGGAGCCTCAGGATCCACACCACCAGATTCAGGAACAGTTATTACCCCTCAACCATCAGGCTCTTGAACTGGAGGGGATAACTTCACTCACATTCACTCACCACGTCACTATGGGTGATGTGTTCAAACAACTTATGGGCTCACTTTCAACAACTCTTCATCTAATCTTCTCAATATTCATTGCTTATTTATTTATTATTATTTATATTTTTAACTTGTATTTTCACAGTTTGCTGTCTTTCACAGTGTTTGTCTCTCCTGTTAAGTGTGGTCTTTCATTAACTCTATCATGGTTATTGAATTTATTGAGCATACCTGCAAAATAGGGATAGTATATGGAGGTGTATATGTACTTTAATAATAAATTTACTTTGAACTGTTATAAAATGCCTTTGCTAATCAGAAATATAGCAAAAAAAAGGAATGTAGAAATCTTGGTTAGTTGTCAAAAGGCCATCAGAGAGGTCTAGTGTGGTCGCTGAGGCCTGGTCACATTTGATACCTGCTTTGCCATCTGATAGAACAAGGATATCCAGGACTTAATTAGTCCCACCGAGCAATTATCGAGAAGCACAGGCATCAGCTGTTGGTGTCAGACCATACTGAGATTGATCCAACAACTAAAGATGGTGGATAACAGTTAATTTATAATTTCAGGTTTTCATCAGTATCTGTCCTTTCTCTTGAAGCAATATGAAAACAGGCCCTTCAGCCCGAGTTATCTGCACCAACCATCAAGTACTATTTACAGTTACCTTACATGCATTAATCCCATTTTGTTCTCCTACGTCCCCTTTAACTCCCAAGATTCTACAACTCATTCACATATTAGGGACAATTTGCAGTGGTCAGTTGGCTATTGAAATGTGGGAGGAAAGCAGAATATTCAGAGAAAGCTCTTCCAGTCACAGGGAGAACATGGAAACTCTACAAATTCCACACTGGCAGCACTGGTGAACATGGCTGAACCACAGTCACAGAAGCGGGAAGATCGCACCTCTATCAGCTATGGCATCTGTAGCCTCTCCATTAATTAACCATTCCTGTGCTGATGCAAGATCACAACCCATCTATTTACCTTCTCAGGAGGAGCAAGGCTGACTGAGTTCCTCCTGCAGTTTGGCATTTTGCAGCCCCTTCTGAATCAATCAATCCATCTTGGCAGGCAAGCTTTTTTATCAACTTGGCAGCAGTAGTGGCAAAACCAAAACAATTGGCACCACTGGTGGCTCCGTGGATTTGTTATACTTTCATGATACACCCTCACTCTTATAATGATCGTTCGAAAATTTGAGTATATGGATTTCAATTCTTTATTAGCAAACGTACAATCCTAAAGTGATGAAATTTAAGTGTACCCAAGTGTAAGCAAAGTGTAACTGAGTATTACTGAGAATTGTTGAGTGTTAGCAAAAGGTACAACATCTGCTGATTCAAAGCTACAACCTGCCTAGAACAAAACATGAAGATGTGACTTATTCCTCTCACTTTTATCATGGTCTCATTCATGTGACTAGTTACTATAATAAACATATAACACCAATTACAATGAGATAGAGAACAGATGCATGTCTCCTACAGTAATGATTCTTGAATAGCAACCTTTAATTGTCAAAAGTATCCAAAGAATCAAACTCATTCTGTTGATCAGGTCTGAGAGGAAGGCCAGTTATATCCACCCACATCTTTTCTATGAAGTTACCAAGGTATTAGCTCAGATGGTTAGTCAGGCAGAAAGAAAAATACTAACCTAGAAAAGTAAATAGTTCTCCACTGCTAAATTGGCACATAATTACAGTTCACATAATTACTGTTCTCTCTCATTATTAGTACACCATAGCTATTTGGATAAGGGAGAAATTTGATTACAACTCTTTATATATCTGAACTTCAGGCTAAAATAGTGGGAGAATTTCTCCATTTGGTCTCAAATGACTGAAATACACATTTTTATGCAAATCATTGTAAACATGAATACACATTTGAAGCATGTACATCCAATTCTGAGCACATGGTGGTCTTATTAAGTCTGTGGATTATACTGACATTGATTAAACATTGAATACTCCTGAACTATGATGCATGCAGGATCTACAACTTTAGTCTTAGAAATTGGAGAAGGGAAAATCAAAAGTCTGTGTGCCACAATGTATGAACTTGCCACTGAGAAAGACAATGTGCAGTGCAATCCATTACTGCTATCGTAAAGCCTGTGATATAGCAAAATACAAGCTTATTCTTCTTAAGCAAAGCTTGAGTTCAACTGCAACCTAACCGATTCTCCATCTTTTGACAACCTGTCAGTCAATCACAGTTGCCAGGCAGCAAAGATCACTGTGCTGTCTTTACGACAGTTATTTAGTTTATAATATTTTCGCTTAGTAATTCATTCAATAGTATTTTCTAGTTAGAATTAGAAGTGTTTAAAGTATATTCATTGCATGTAAAATATATCGGCATGCGATGACGTCACATCCGGTTTCGCCGCGTCTTGTGGGAAAACACCGGTTTGAAATTAGCGCGAGGGTGGGGGCTTTCCACGAGGCTCACCTGAGCACAAGCAGTTTGCAGGCATGAGAAATCACAGTGAGAGCAACGCTGTAAGTTAATAGATAATCGATATATTGAACTAAGATGTTAATGCTGATCCTGTTAGAAGTAACGACGGTAGATAATGTTTATGCTTTCGTTAGTTAAAGAGTCGCGGATAGTTTGCATGGAAGTGTATTTAAAGTAGTCAATGGAGCAGGTAAACTCTCCCTGTATACTGCACCTTAGTGTAATGTAGTTATAGTCACCTTTGCAAGTATTTACACTTGAAATGTGATATTAAGGAAGGAACAAATACTGTATCAATCTTGTATTGTTTTATCAACAGTTTTCACCATATGTTAATGTGAAGAGTGAACAGTAAATGGTTAATCTTACTGCGATCTGGTTTGCATTGGCTGTGGTTTATCCGGACGTTAAATTCGGCGTTTCGTTACACCCGAAGGAGAACGTTACAATCACTGCTTCAATAGATGTATGTGATTTTACGCAGGAATCAAAAAATATACAAATATGGTTTTGCTTTCATGTTTCTTAATCTCATCCATGTATAATCTAGTTCTTTAGCTCAGCTGTAATATGTCACTCCTAACTTGAACTGGTTGAAATAGGGACTGAATGACAAATTGTGGAAATTTCATATACTCAGTGAGCACCTAGTGAGAGGTGGAATCAAAATTAATAGTTAATGATGTTTAATAATCTATGTTGAGAACTCAAAAAACTTTTTATGTTAAATAGTTTCCAAGGTCATATGTAAAGGGATTGTAATCATTGTGACCAATACACACAAGTGCTGAAGGAAACTCAGCAGGCCAGACAGCATCAATGGAAAAGTGTAAACAGTCAATGTTTCGGGCCAAAGTGTCAACTGTTTACTCTTTTCCATAGATACTGCCTAGCCAGCTGAGTTTCACCAGTATTTTTCCGTGTTGTTTGGACTCTCAGCATCTGCAGATCTTCTCTCATTGACAATCATTGTAAGCTTTATGTTTCATTACAGACAGACAGACAGACTTTACCGATCCCGAGGGAAACTGGGTTTTGTTGCAGTTGCACCAACCAATAATAGTGTAGAAATATAGCAAAATAAAACCATAAATAATTAAATAATAATGTTAATCATGCCAAGTAGGAATAAGTCCAGGACCAGCCTATTGGCTCAGGGTGTCTGACACTCCGAGGGAGGAGTTGTAAAGTTTGATGGCCACAGGTAGGAATGACTTCCTATGACGCTCAGTGTTACATCTCAGTGGAATGAGTCTCTGGCTGAATGTACTCCTGTGCCTAACCAGCACATTATGGAGTGGATGGGAGTCATTGTCCAAAATGTCATGCAACTTGGACAGCATCCTCTTTTTAGACACCACCGTCAGAGAGTCCAGTCCCACCCCCACAGCATCACTGGCCTTAGGAGTGAGTTTGTTGATTCTGTTGGTGTCTGCTACCTTCAGCCTGCTGTCCCAACTCACAGCAGCAAACATGATAGCACTGGCCACCACAGCCCCATAGAACATCCTCAGCATCGTACAGCAGACCATGAGAGCTTCTAGGGAAAGACCAAGTTATCTAGGCATCAGAAAGTAGCAGGAATTGAATAAGTTCTAGAATATTATATCAGATTCCCCAGGGGAATTTCTGGATGGAAGGCAGTAGCCTGGTCCTGCCAGAACAACAAATAGTTCTGCTACGCTGCTCCTCCAGAGATTCCAGTCTGATCCTCAGCTCTGGTGCTGTTTATGTGGTGCTTGTCTCTTTTCTTCTCCATGTGACCATGTGGAGTTCCTTCTGGTGTACCAGTTTCCTACCACACCCCAAAGATATGCAAGTTGGTAGGTCAACTAGGCAATATAAATATCACATAGGTAGCAGAAGAATCAAGGAGGAGTGACATTTATAGGAGAGGGAGTAGACTCTGGGGAAATAAGAGGGGGAATGAGACTGATGGGACTGCATAGATCCGAGGATCCCAGAAGACCGTAGAGTAAAGACCATTTGGCCCATTGAGTCTGCTCTAGCATTCAATAATGGCTGGGTTTATTTTTCACTAACATTTTCTTTTCCACATACACTCAGCAGCCACTATATAGGTACACCTCTACACCTATTCTTTAATGCAAATAGCTAATTGGCCAATCAGGTGGCAGCAACTCAATGCACAAAAGCATGCAGACATGGTCAGAACTTTCAGTTGTTGTTCAGACCAAACATCAGAATAGTGACAAATTGTCATCTAAGTGACTTTGACCATGGGATAATTATGGTGCCAGATGGGGAGATCTAAGTATCTCAGAAACTGGGATTTTCACACCTAGTAGACTTTAGAGATGACAGAGAATGGTATGAAAAACAAAAAAACATTCAGTGAACTGCAGTTCTGTGGGTGAAAACACCTTAATAATGAGGCAAATCGGAGGAGAATGGCCAGACTGGTTCAAGCTGACAGAAATGTGACTGTAACTCAAATAGCCATGCTTTACAACAGTGGTGTGCAGAAGATCATGTCTGAATGCATAATGTGTCAAATCTAGAAGTGGATGGGTTACAGCAGCATAAAATCACTGGCCAGTTTATTAAGTACAGGACGTACCTAATAAGTGGTCACTAAGTGTCAGCCTTAACCCTTTTATCAATCAAGAACTTATCATTCTTTGCCATAAGTGCACCCAAAGACTTGGCTCTCATAGCCCTCTGTGTCAAAGAAATACACAGATTCACAATCACTCTGCTCAAATTCTTTCTCAGCTCAGTTTCAAAGTTAAGTATTGGTATTGGCTTATTATTGACACATCTATGAAAAGCTGTCTTGCATACTGCTCATATAGATTCAATCACTACAGAGTGCATTGAGTTAGAATAAGATAAAACAATAACAGTTTAAAAACACAATAAATTGTATACACGAGAAATTCTGCAGATGCTGGAGATCCAAAACAACATACACAAAATGTTGGAGGAGCTCAGCAGGTCACTGAGCCGATGTTTCAGGCAGTGACCCTTCTTTAGGATAAATTGCAAAATTTTATCAAGGTGGATTGTGAGTCCAAGAGTCCATCTTAATGTGCGTATAAGAAGTCTGCTCAACTCTAGGATTGTGGCAGTCCTTGAGCCTGGTGCTATGTGCTTTCAGGCTTTTGTATCTCCTGCCTGAAGGGAGAGAGAATAACATTGAATTCCTGTAGTGGTAGGGTCTTTGATGAAGACTGGCTGCTTTACTGAATTATCAAAAAGTATAAACAGAGTTCATAGAGGGGAAGCTGGTTTCTGTGATGTACTGATCTGCGTCCACAACTCTCTTCAGCTTCTTGCCCCTTAATTCTAAGGCTACGTACTCTGACCCATGATCCTCTTATTAATGGAAATATCCTATCCACATTCAATTGACAGATATCTTGGCCTTTCAGTATTCAGTAGGTTTCCATGAGTTCCCTCATTGTCCTTCTGAACTTCATCGAATACAATACAGAGTAATCAGACACCACCCCCTACCCCCCCCCCCCACCGATGTTAGACCCTTTTCTATTTCATAAGAAATATGAATAATTTCTTATCCTGGAACTCCTGTTGAAGCAAGTATGAGCAAATCTTCGACATGGTTTGTCGTGTGGCAACATTTCACAAGTATCCATTCAGCCAAGTGCATCCTTGTAAATTTTCAGTGGAGATCATGCCAACTGAGAGCTGGCACTGAAGCCCCAGGGAGTATTCAACACCAAGAGCAACCTAATGTAGCTGATCCAAAAAAAAAAGAATGTCTGCTTAAAAGCAAGCTAGCAGTGATGAAACAAGATTAGATCTTGGAATAGGTTCCATTATTTAAGAAGTATTGGCAGTCATCAATCAAACCATTTGTCACTCTGTCCTGCGGTTAATTATTTTCTCATTATTATCTAATTTAGTCAACATATAGGAATTGATCAAAACTCAGCATGCAGGTAAGGAGTTTAAAACAATGATTTTATAATATTAGTTAAAAGATATTGTAGTTAAAATATATCATATCAAAAACAGTACAACAATGAATGTATTCTCAATGCAAATGAAAAAAATCAAATGAAATTAATAACATTGTATTGCTAGTGTAATAAATAACACATTTCACAATAGCTTCATTCAAATTCTATTTCTCCTTCCTGAAGATTAATACTGATGAAGAAGCCCTTCTATAGGAAGGGATATTTAGATTCTCCAGAGAGGACAAAGTTAGCACAAATCATCAAAAAGGTATTAACAGTGATCATTGACAATGAACGCAGTTGATAACATCCAACGGGGAAAAGAAATGTCTACACCGTTCCACCTAATCCGCAAGGCAGCAGTTGCCTTGACACAGGAGAGATTGGTTTAAATCTGCTGGGAGCTGATTAGGTCTAATCATAATGCTAAAGAGCACTGTAGTAATTGCAAGGATTTAAGAGGATTCAGTCTTCACCAAACACAAGTTTAAATGTTGTCTTAAAAGCAGCAAGGGAAACTGTTTCAAGAAACTAAACAATTGATGTCAAAGGAAAAAGATCACTCTCATTTTCAGCGCTGTCTTCTGAAGAACAAGATCAAGCATGGCTGGGCATGTTGCCAGTTACTCAAACCACTGAGCCTCTCCTGAATACAAAGACACTCACTGCATAGACAGCATCAAAGTTTACACAGGCTGAAAGAGACCTCACTGAAATTAATGTCTGTGAGAGTGCAACACAGAGAATATGCTGTTAATGTTGGGAAAACTTGCCTGAGTTAGAGGTCAGGATTGGCATTGCTGCTGGAATCGAATCAGAAAATAGAGTTCAACTACCTCAAGGAAGCCTAGGTAGATTCCTGGCTCCTGCCATGATGAAAGGTAAATGTAAACATTTTGCAATTGCCCAAATAAATCTGTAAAATAAAAGCTTTCAAAATAGATGGCTTGCATTAAGAATGGTTTACTATGTTAACACTAAGGAAAAACAAGTTACTTTGAATTAATAGTTAAATAACCAAGAAACTTTCATTGAATATCATTAAAATCCCATAATTCCTATTGTTAGTTACTGCCTGTAATGCTGCAGGTGCTTAAGGCAGCAGTAATGTCCTCCATCCCTGCCTGTCCTTGGCCATCTTGCCCAGGTGTGGTTTAGGGTCCTCATTTCTGCTTCTTTGGTATGATGCCAAGTTTTCATTTCCCCCGCCCTTCACAGGTCCAGTGAAGTGCTATCTTTATGATGGAGTTGACCTCTCTTCTTATCATAGGCCCAACCCACCTCCAGTGTTTCCTCATGATGATTGTGGCCATGTCCTCTTGGTGACACTGAAAGATTAGGATGTGGTTGGTGATCCTCCTTGGCCAGAAAATATGGAGAATCTGTTCATGGTGTGGGAAGACAAAGGCTTGCCAATGTCACCTCTGTCATGCACCAGTATACAAGAGTGTGGACAGAGAAAGCTCTGGTACGTCCTTACTTTGATATGAATGCTGTACTTGGTTGATCAGACAATTTTTCCTTCCTGAATATAAAACTGTTTCATCAGTTGCTGCCTTTAATCCTCAGGCCCTGTCCATCTGCTTTCACTGACACCCAGTATTTGTAGGTTGTAATGATGCATTTTTGCAGTTATTTGTGCTAACTTGTACATGGTAAATACATTCCAAAAACAAATTCTGGTCTTGGTGATGTTCAAGGCTTCCTTATCATGCCGATAGCTTCCTCTCAGTTTTCACTATTCTCAGTCATGCAAATCCCTGGTGATACACACAGATATAGAAGGATTCTTTTTTGCTATTTCCATAACGATTTGTTTTTTGACAAGTCAGGACTATTAGCCCTGAGCTGCTCCCCTGAACCTGGAGGGCCACTGAACCACTTTTAGTCTGGCCTCTGCCCTTTGACCTGTTTGGCATGGGTGACCCTAACAAGAGCCAAAGCACAAGGCCCTGACTCGAGCCAGCATAGCTCTCCAGTCATTGAGGCACACAAGCCTCCAAACCCTACAACAAGGTTATGGTCCTCTTGGAGGATAAATCTTATGTGTTTGCTGGAAATATTTGGCTCAATCAACCTTTGAGAAATGATGGAAATGCGCTTTAAATGGATGCATAGAGTTGTACAGTAATGAAAAGGATCTTTGGTCCACAATATCCATGCTAGCTTTTTACCTGCCTGCATTAATCCTATTTGTTTGCACATCCTGTTCAGCATTTCCTACTTAAGTTTCAGTTTCAAAGCCCCGTAAGCATAGTGCTGATCTGAATCTACCACTTTCTCTGGGATCATGTTCCAGATATTGATCACTCTTAATGTAAAAAAATACTCGCCACCAGGATCTCCTCTCCTCCATTGCACCTTAAAAAAGTGTTTTTCTTTATATAAATAGCAAATATTTAACAAAAGTAAGACCAGAGACATGTGAAAATTCTACAATTTATCTAGAAGTGCTGAAGTTTAGTATGGGTATATTAGAGCAATAAGTGAAAACTAATATTGGACTTCATTACTGGATGCATGACAGATCTAAACTGGGCCCAAATGGGATGCAATCATTGCTTAAAGTTAGTTAAAACACAGATTTGTCAGGTTAGAGCATACTCATTAAGTAACCCAAAGGCTGTAGATAGTTTGAACTAACGGTAATGATTATAATTTCAAAGCAAGGTAACAGGCATTACTGGATTCTGGTATTTAAGTCCAAGGTTCTTTTAGAAGTTAGGAATGAGGCATAAAACGTGTTGGTTCATGACTGTTTTATAGAACAAAGAGAACAGAAAAGGAACTGTGACAAAGGCTTTTACTACTTGAAGAAGAGAAGATATAAAGATGGTGCCCAGCACAAAATAGCTACTCTTATACATAAAAGATAAGAAAATTCTGTTGATAAGAGATGAACAATTAGAAAATACTTATTCTATACTGCTGTAAAATCAACCAATGACAAAAGACTAGCCACTTAATTAAAGAATAAAGAAGGTTTAGAATTATACTTTGCATAGCCACTAGAGGCATATTAAACTGTTATGTATGGAAAGGCTACTTAAGATACAAGCAGCTAATTGATTGTTAAGCTGCAAAGAAGATGACAATTAAACAACACACACAAAATGCTGGTGAAATGCAGCAGGCCAGGCAGCATCTATAGGGAGAAGCAATGTCGACGTTTCAAGCTGAGACTCTTCGTTTAATCGTCAGATTAAACAGCTTCTTTTTATCTAAATGCTAAGTCTCACACAATATCTCCATGCATGAGGTGTCCGCTGTGCTGCCAGTCAATAAATTCCATACATTCCTGAAGTATTCTCCACTATGAGGTTTCAGTGAGGTTGAATTTATCCATTCTTTGAAAAGAGATTAAATAACATAAAAGGCAAGCATGAGCATTAAAATAAATAAGGATGGTTCATGTAGAAAATGTGAATAGTTCAGACTGAATGGACTATTTCTCTTAATTCCACATATGAAGTAGGCAGCACAAGGCCTACATCCTCATCACTTCGGATCAAAGGAAATCTCTGCAGATCTATTAGCCAAATAACCCCTTGGCACATTTGACTTTTGGAGTTGATATCTGTAGGATAAGCCTGAAGAGCTGTGAGACATTGATGCATGATGAGATAAAGATACTGTCTTAACTGACTTATGGCATGAAGTCTAGATCCATGTGAGTGAACTGAGTTGTGCATGAGGTATGGATTAACTCTTGGCTGAACAAGCCTGAGTATATACAGCAGGGGTGGCAAACTCATTTTAGGTCACAGGCCGGATTGGGCAAAATGCAGCTTCATGCGGGTCGGATCAGTCGGGTGCGTGTGAACGCAGCTTTCATTGCCTTCGTTTGACACCTATGATATACAGTATAAAGGGCTACGAAGATACGTATGTTCCCAAGAACTGGAAACAGCCTCATTATCTGTGAGTGCATTGCAAGATTCACGTGACTTAGGAAACACATTAGGGAAACTAATCATCATCTAGAATTTCACAAGGACCATGCAGATAACTCTTGAAATAGAATTACTCTTCTGTATCATGTTCAACTTCATTAAATAGCAAGGAAACCTATAAACTGGATACTGTAGAATCCTTAGCAGGCATGCAGTAGAAGAATTGGTGGCTGACTGATTACCTAAAACAATGACTGAGACACTTTTCACAGTAAATGACCACTTGACTGTGAGTTATACAATGAGTTTAAGCCTAATCAATGTTGCCAGAACCTTGCACAGATTATTTAGGATAAACTAAATATAATTCTTGTGGAAGATAATTTAACAGGGACTCATCTGTTTGCTTTCACTCAAAAGGCCATGAGATACACATTGGCTTACAGAAAGCAATCATTTCACTTCCTTCCTCGCACATTCATTTTCTGCTCACACTCATGTGATATAAATGATTTCAGAAAGGAACTGCACCAAAGGGGGCTTGGAACTGTTGCATGGCGTTCACTTAGCAAGTATCTATGCACTAGCTGTTTAACAATATAGGCAATGGAATTTATGGTCTTAGCGTTAATTGCAATCTTGAAATGAATGGGTTGTAGTTCTAAAAAAAGCACTGGATCATTAATGACCTTTAGGGATGACCTCTTGTGACTCGTTAGTCTTGCATTGTAGGTAATTCTTAATTGCTTTTTCAAATTACATCCCAACTTCTGTACTCAATGCTTTGATTTATAATGGCCAGCATTCCAAAAGCCCTCTTCACCACCCTATCTACATGAGACTCCACTTTCAGGGAACTATGCACAGTTATTCCTAGATCTCTCTGTTCCTCTGCATTCCTCAATGCCCTACCATTTACTCTGTATGTTCTATTTGGATTATTCCTGCCAAAATGTAGAACCTCACACTTCTCAGCATTAAACTCCATCTGCCAACGTTCAGCCCATTCTTCTAACTGGCATAAATCTCCCTGCAAGCTTTGAAAATCCACCTCATTATCCACAACACCTCCTACCTTAGTATCATCGGCATACTTACTAATCCAATTTACCACCCCATCATCCAGATCATTTATGTATATTACAAACAACATTGGGCCCAAAACAGATCCCTGAGGCACCCCGCTAGTCACCGGCCTCCATCCCGATAAACAATTATCCACCACTACTCTCTGGCATCTCCCATCTAGCCACTGTTGAATCCATTTTATTACTCCAGCATTAATACCTAATGATTGAACCTTCTTAACTAACCTTCCATGTGGAACTTTGTCAAAGGCTTTGCTGAAGTCCATATAGACTACATCCACTGCCTTACCCTCGTCAACATTCCTCGTAACTTCTTCAAAAAATTCAATAAGGTTTGTCAAACATGACCTTCCATGCACAAATCCATGCTGGCTACTTCTAATCAGATCCCGTCTATCCAGATAATTATAAATACTATCTCTAAGAATACTTTCCAATAATTTACCCACCACTGATGTCAAACTGACAGATCTATAATTGCTAGGCTTCCTTCTAGAACCCTTTTTAAACAATGGAACCACATGAGCAATACGCCAATCCTCCTGCACAATCCCCGTTTCTAATGACATATTAAAGATCTCCGTCAGAGCTCCTGCTATTTCTACACAAACTTCCCTCAAGGTCCTGGGGAATATCCTGTCAGGATCCGGAGATTTATCCACTTTTAAATTTCTTAAAAGCGCCAGTACCTCCACCTCTTTAATTGTCATAGGTTCCATAACTTCCTTACTTGTTTCCCACACCTTAGACAATTCAATATCCTTCTCCTTAGTGAATACCGAAGAGAAGAAATCATTCAAAATCTCTCCCATCTCCTTCGGTTCCACACATAGCTGACCACTCTGATTCTCTAAGGGGCCAATTTTATCCCTCACTATCCTCTTGCTTTTAATATAACTGTAGAAACCTTTCGGATTTACTTTCACCTTATTTGCCAAACCAACCTCGTATCTTCTTTTAGCTTTTCTAATCTCTTTCTTAAGATTCCTTTTACATTTTTTATATTCCTCGAGCAATTCCTTTACTCCATGCTGCCTATATCTATTGTAGACATCCCTCTTTTTCTGAACCAAATTTCTAATATCCCTTGAAAACCATGGTGCTCTCAAACCTTTAACCTTTCCTTTCACCCTAACAGGAACATAAAGATTCTGTACCCTCATAATTTCACCCTTAAATGACCTCCATTTCTCTATTACATCCTTCCCATAAAACAACTTGACCCAATCCACTCTCTCTAAATCCCTTCGCATCCCCTCAAAGTTAGCCTTTCTCCAATCAAAAATCTCAACTCTAGGTCCAGTCCTGTCCTTCTCCATAATTATATTGAAGCTAACAACATTGTGGATAGTGTTGTCCAGCAGGCTTTTGTGGCAAGATACAGAATTAGGTTGCCAGATCTTCCTTCCTCACAGACACTGCTACTGCCCAGGTTGGGACCCTGGCCAGATTTGAACTCAGGACCATCTGCCTTAGAGTCTAGTGCCGATGTCACTGCACCACTGACTGGCGTCAATTAAGGATATGATAAATGCCTGATTGTATTTCCTGTGATGAATAAAAATATTTCAGTAATACTAGAGCTTTGGCTTTTATTATGAGCTGTGGGATCAAGCATTCTGAAAAAATAAATGGTCACCAATAACTCTGGCAATACTGGGCATTGCTAAGCAGACCTCATTGCTTAAAACTTTCCAAAATCCTGCACAATACCAAATTGTGATACAAGAGCAAGTCATTGGAGGTCCTGAAACTAGGATCAGAGATGGGTGGGAGAGAAGAAGGGTTTGTGGAGTAAGGGGTTGCAGAAAGTGCAGTCTCAGGCCACAATGCAAGTTGTGGGAACAGATTGAAGGAAGTGACAAGATCATTTACAGTTGAGGCTTGGATATGTGATTTTTTGATCCAAGTTTTGGTTCAGATGTTATTGCAGTGTACTCAAGCAAGCTCATTGCTTCCCTGTGGTGTTTGCTAGGTGCTGCCCTCTGCTGTTCCCTTGATGGAAGAGCAAGCTGGACAACATATCCAGTTACGAGGAAATCTGTAGATGCTGGAAATTCAAGCAACACACACTAAATGCTGGTGGAACGCAGGGTCTCAGTGGTGGTGGTGACGAAGGGTCTCGGCCTGAAACGTCGACTGTACTTCCTATAGATGCTGCCTGGCCTGCTGTATTCCACTAGCATTTTGTGTGTGTAACTTATCCAGTTATTTGGACCATATTATTTTGTTCTCTTCGTCACTTTTCTTTTTATGTAATTCTAACTATCTATGTTATTTGCACTATGTTGGTGAAGTGTTTTGCATCTTCGGCCTGGAGGAACACTGTTTCACTTAGCTATATTTATGTATGGTCAAATGATAATTGAACTTGGACTAGAACTGGATGTCTCTGAGGTAGGATTCTAGCTTCTGAATCAGCAAGCCATGTCTTCAAGTCTGCTTGTAGCAATTAAAATGCTTAATCAAGCCCAACACTGCAGTGTGGCAGTGAGGTTAGATTTTCAGAGCAATGTCCACAGGCAAAGACACCAGACTTAAATGTCACTCGAGACACATAAACCTGAAGCTGAAAGTCAGAGCAAAAAACAGAAAGCTGGAGAAACTCAATGGATCAGATAGAAGGTAGTGTCTATGCAGGGAAACAGACAGTTTGTTTTTCAGATTGGGACCCCTCATATGAACTGAAAGGTGAAGAGGAGATCGTCTGTATATGGAGGTGAGAGGAATGTGTGGAGCAAGAGCTGGCAGCTAATAGGTAGGTGGGGGCAATAATAGATGGGGGGTGGGTAAGGAGTGTGGGAACAGTAACAGAAGCTGGGAAGTGATAGCTGGAAGTGACTAAGTGCTGAAGATGATGGAATCTGATCTGAGACAATGGACGACCATGGCACGAAGGCAGAGAAGTGTGGAGGGCAGAGTGGAGTAGTGGGCGATGGCCAGATGGAGCAGGTGGACAAAAGGAAAGAGGCATAGTGATGGAGAAAGGTGGATCTGGAAGAGAGTGAAATAGGGACGGAAGGGAAGCAATTAATTGAAGTTGGAGAGCTCAACGTCCATGTGGTCAGGTTGTAGATGACTCAGGTGGAATTGCTGGTTCTGTTCCCCCAGTCCACTTGGCAATGGAAGAGGCCAAGGCCAGGCATGTTGGTGCGAGAATTGGGAAGAGAATTAAAATAGCTGGCAGCTAGGGATCAATAATATGGATGTGAAATACTGCTTCACCTGTTGGTAGGGCTGTTGATGGTGAGGGAGAAGGAGTAAGGACAAGTATTATGCCTCTTGTAGACACAGGGCAGAATGTCTGCATGCGAAGGGGCTGAGTTGGAAGACATGAGTGGTCTGACAAGCTCATCTTCCTTCATGGGCAGGTAGAATTAGGAGTTTCCCAGTGTCCCAGCTAAGACTTACATAAATGCTATAAACAAATTAGTTCAGCATTCACCTTTGTTCTTTGACTTTTCTGTAGACAAATGAATAATATATTAAATCAATGGTCATATGTTGTGCATAGTTTACTGCCTAAGAAGCACTTTCAAGCCATCTTGATCTCATGAAAATCGCCACAGAGCAGCATTTTTTTTCTTGGTTAAGGTGATGAAAGGATTGCAGAGGCATCATAAATGCATTCATTGGTTAATTCTCACTTACCCAAGAACAAGTAATGTCAAGGGCATCCAAAGTGAAGCTGGTATTTGCATGCATCATAACTCCTACACAGCCCAGCCATAGGTTTATACTTGCCCCTGCCCCCAATTGAAATAAAGCTAAAAACCCATTCACTCAGTGGTGATTTCAAGACCAGCAGCTCCACGTACTGCAACCCCAGGGAATGACATGGTCGCTACTCAGTCAGGGTTCTCCAGAGCTTGGATCCCAGTGAGACTCAGTTGTGAAATTAGTACAGCCACAACTTACCTGGGAATCCATCAGGTTACTTAGGAAGACACGCTTTAATTCTCTCTTGACTAGTTTGTGAAGCAGCACTGTGTCCTCCGTACAGGGAATTCAGGAAGATCCTTGCGACCTTCAAGAGGTGCAATGATGCAAATTTCTCCATTTTTTGTGTGCCCTTTCTTCTGATATAGTTTGGCACTGAATGCATTTTGCAATTTATGTAATGAGTAATTCAGCAAAGACTTGCTCTTGACATGAGCAGGTTAGCAGGACTGGAATCAAAAGAAAATTTGACAACGAGCAGATGAGAGGATTAGATTTGGTCATGGTGATTGATTTTCTGAATGACAAATAAGTAGAGAAAGAGAGAAGCAACTGGAGGAGGAAATCTCAGGCTCTGAGCCTGGGGCAATAGGTAGGTGATGAAAGTCAGAGCTAAGCAAATGATCTGCATGAAGCAACGCTGAATTCATAATCAATGGGTTTAGAACAAAGACATAAATATTTTAGAAAGCCTAAATTCTTCTGCTTCTGAGTGTACTGAAGAAAGATATCCAAATATTATTAGAAATGTAACAGTGTAATCACAACATTCAGTTAAAGTGAAGACTAATATGGTCTTGCTTCCTTTGTTCTCAGTTTTGTCAATGTTGAAACAACTTTGTTCCCATAGTCAGGTTCAGGACATACAATGAGTTGCTCAACTGAGCTAGTCTAGTTATATCAGATGATCATTAAACAACAGTGATTAAACATCAAATCTTTTCTTGTTTTTTTTCTGCAAATTTAATGTTAGAATTACTATCAAAATTTCTCACTTTTCTATTAGATAGAGCATTGAGTTCATTGAGTTCAGACATGGAGTATTACAATCAGGCCACTAAGTTGCAGGTCATTGGTGAAACCTCTATTAGAGTACTGTGCACGGTTTTGGTCACCCTGTGGTTAAATTGGAAAGAGTGCAGAAAAGATTGCTGCCTGAACAAGAGGGCCTGAGTTATAGGAGGAGGTTGGCAAGACTGGAACATTTATTTCTTTATTTCTTGGAACATAGGACAGTGAGGGGTGATTTCATAGAAATGACTAAAATTGAAAGGCATAGATAAGATGGCCAAATTCATACTTTTCCTCAGAGTAGGGAGCATAAGTTCAGGTTGAGAAGGGAAAGATTGAAAGGGACACAAAAATACAACTGCAGATGCTGTGGATCAAAGAATACGTTCGCAACGCTAGAAGAACTCAGCAGGTCAGGCAGCATCCGTGAGAAAAGAGTAGCCAATGTTTTGGGCCAAGACCCTTCATCAGGAATTCAATCAGGATTGAAAGAAACATAGAAACATAGAAACATAGAAAATAGGTGCAGGAGTAGGCCATTCGGCCCTTTAAGGCTGCACCTCCATTCAGTATGATCATGGCTGATCATCCAACTCAGAACCCTATACCTGCTTTCTCTCCATACCCCTTGATCTCAAGGGACTTGAAAGGGCAATTGTTTTATGCAAAGGGTGGTGAGTATATGGAACGAGCTGTCAGAAGAAGTGTTGATGCAGTGTAATATCAATTAATAAGCAGTTGGATAGGTAGAATGGAATGAACGCAGGCATTGGTACCAGGTGAATTGGCACTGTGGTTGGCATGGACTTGTTGGGCTGAAGGACCTGTATCCAGGGTCCTTGGGTTTCCTTGGCTTCGTAAGTCTAGCGAATACACACTCTGGTCCCACCAAACCAGGGAGACAGAGATGGCTGTTCCACCCCAAACCCTGGTTTGTGTGGATACTGCGTCGTCTGCTACCCTGTTACAACTCAATGCCACAAAATTACAGACAGCACACTGCATATGATTAAAGAAATTATATGTATGAATCTTAACTAAAGTGTTAGTCAAGAAAAGAGAGAAACCAAATAAAAGGGGCCCATTATAATGGAACAGTCAAACGCTCACAAGTTGGAGCTCAACTCTTCCAAAGGTCGTACATATTCGCTGATCTTCCGTAGACTGCAGCACTTTGCTCCGTTGAATCACGACACCCCACTCTGTTGAATCCTATACCGATCCTCTCCAGCATCCTCTCTCTACAACTCCCGCTGAACAAAAGGACCCAGTTCATCAGGCATACAACACAAAAACACACTTCCCTCATTAGATGGCTCACATTGCAAAGCATCCATTATCTCTAACCATAACCCAAGCATGGCTTCCACAGAAAGACCATTGCATTAGCAGTGAAGCCTTTCCCAGGCTGTTACACAAGTTTATGTTGACAGATCAATGTATGGAACTAAACATTTTTCCACTTTCTGGTTGGGCTACTTCATGCTAGGTAGTCCACAGCCCAATGGGTTGAATATTGAATTCTCTATTCTCAGGTAACTCTTACTGTCTGCATTCCCCCTCCCTCCTTCTGATCAATCTTCAGTCCTCTCATGTTTGAGCCTTTTGAAAACCCATCCCCCTCCAGCACCCCATCACATATTTCAATCCCCCTCCCCTCTGGTCCCATCAACCACATACCCCATTGGTCCCCTCTTCCATTCAGCTCTGTTTACCCTTCAACTCTCCGCCATTGGGTTTCACAGTCTCCTTCTTTACCTTTCAGATTGCAACGCTGTTTGCTTTTTGTGTTCCCACTAATCACCATCCTGTAGCTGTCTGCACCTTTATCGTCCAAACCCCTACCATCTAGCTCAATTTGCTTTTTGTTTTTCCCTTGTTCTCTGCCACCTATCACTAACCTGCCTCTGTCTCCCAACTCCATGACTCCTCCTTCCTCACCTGGCTCCATACACCCATCATCTCTCACCCCTCAATCAACCTATCAGCTACTGGCCTCTGTCTCATTCCGACTCCTTTACTCCATATTGGCTATCACCTCTCTCCACTCTTAGTTCTGATGTAATACCTTGACCAGAAATGTTAGCAATTCCTCCCATTCCATAGATAATTCTTGTCCTGCCTAGTTCCTCCAGAGAGTGTTCTTTTTCTCAAATTCCATCATCTGCAGTATCCCTTGCCTTGTCTTTATAATAAATAATTCTTAATAGTTGTGGTTATAAGTGTTGCTGTTGTCACAGCTGGGGATAGATCCCTGGACGTTCACCTTCCTTCCTTTTCAACACTGGATGACCTAAAGAAAACAGAATTTGGGATTCATGACAGATAACGCTGGACAACAAAGATTTTGCTTCCTGAACACTTACGGGTGTATCTTATGGAGTCTGAGCTGCTGATCATGAAAATCACCATGAAATTTCAGTATCATGCACGATTTTTTTTGAAATTGTTTATATTTGTTATTTCAATTCATAATTCACTTTGAATAAAATGTTGCCCACAATGTAAGCTGAAACATTTTCTCTCTTGTTCAGGCATGCTTGGGCATGCTTAGCCATGGCAGACGCTGCAGGCCAAATTTTAGAAAGGCTGTAAATTTCTGCAAAGAACTTCGATTCTTGGGACAGATGTTTCGCAGAATAATTGATGCCAAGATAAAGGAAGACATTTTTGTTGGTCTACAAGTCAAACAGGTCATCAATGACAGGTAATTCAAAGACCTTCTAGTGGGTCCCAAGAAAATCATTTGGAAGGCATTCAAGAATGTTGTTGAAAATTTTCTTGGCAACTACAGAGCACCAAGCTATGTGCAGCTGGCTGACAACATGCTTCAGGGATGCAAAACCATGAAGTGCAACATATCTCTGAAGATTCATTTTCTGCACTTCCATTTAGACTTCATCTCTGCAAATCTTGGCATTGTCAGAGACAAGCATGGTGGATGGTTCCAACAGTACATTGCGGTCATGGAGAAACAGTATCAGGGCAACTGGAATCCATCAATGGTGGCTGATTATTGTTGGACTCAAGTGAGACGCCTCAGACATTAAGCAGAAATGAAAATTATCAAGAAAACATTTTTAGCTATTGAATTATTGCAAAGTGTCAGAACTGTTATGCAATTAAACACATTATATTCAATAAAGGTTAATTTCTTGTTTCTCCAAATTCCTACATGATAACAATTAGTCTGAAATTATATTTGCTTTCAGCTTCAAACAGTCGATCAAAAAGCAAAAAAAGAATTCTGAGGAAGCAACACTTTTGGAAAAATTTGTAGTCTAGGGTAATTGAAAAAAATAAATTCAAAATGATTAACAAAAATATGTTAATTCTGTATGTCGTTGCATGGTTGCATAACAGAAATTCAAACACTTTATATTATTTTACACAAGGAAATTTTAATTAGAGATTTTTTTAAAAATCCAGTATGCAGCTGATCCACAAGGGCCATGATGATAATTCTTGGTTTTATTCTGATTTACAATAATTGGTAATGTTCTCAAGAGGATGCTATCAGGGTCATGACTTTAAACAGTGGTTCCAAGAATGCAATTTTGTTTTAAAATGGGCAAGGGTACAAATACTTAAGCTCAGTCATCACTTAGTCTTTGTGCAAAGTATTCACTCTAGCATGTCCAATTATAACTGTATTTTTTTACATGAGCTTACTACCTTTTGCAGCAATCACATTAATTGCATTATCAAGATCAGTCTCATATAACTGTGAAAGCATTGGGGCAAGCAAAGCCTCCATCCTCCAAGGTGAGAAATCCTTCATTAGTATCCTCTTTATTAGTAGTGCCAACTAGCACAACACAGATGAGAATAGTAAGGTATTTCTTAGTCTGGAAGCACAAGGGCTGTAGAGAACACATGGAATGCATTTTTAATAGATAAACATAGAGGCTGTGTTGTGGGAACTGCTATTAGGCACCCAGAATGAATGACAGCCGTGGGAGTACAAAGAAAAGATCATGTTAGTATCAATCAGAGAGATAATAGCATTGCAGTACTGGGAAAATTCCATGCTTCTGCAAACACAAATATCATTACTGGGTTGTATCAGTAAGGTAATTTAATACAAATTCAGAAGAAATTATATGAGTCAGAACCTATCTGAACTACAACCTTGGTCTTTTTAGCCAACATGTTGTTGCCCTTGAGAGGAAGCAGAGGTGAGAAACTAAAACAAGTTTTGAGGACTTACATGGAATATAAATGCAGGTAAGTTTCTTTTGTTTGGAAAGAAGCTCAAAGCTAAATAAACTATACTTTTCAAGATTCTGAAATGAAATAATAAAACTAGTTCAAGTGACTGGCTTATAGAATAGGGAACACAACTGAAAATTTAGGCAATTAGTGAGTTAGAAAGGAATCTCAGAACATCTAGCTTGTATATGCAAGGTTATTACAAATGGAATAAATTGGGAAATAAAACCTTTGTAGCACATGTGGGAGTTTCAAAGATATTTCAGCAAACTGCACAATGGAGCAGCAAACTCCAGCAAACTGGAGTTTTTTGAGGATGTAACTATTAAAATGGACAAGGGAGAACCAGTGGATGTAGTGTACCTGGACTTCCAGAAAGCTTTTGATAAAGTCCCACATAGGAGATTAGTGGGCAAGATTAGGGCACATGGTATTGGGGGCAGAGAACTGACATGGATTGAAAATTGACTGACTGACAGGACACAAAGAGTAGTGATTAACGGGTCCCGTTCGGAATGGCAGGCTGTGATCAGTGGGGTACCGCAAGGTTCGGTGCTGGGACCGCAGCTGTTTACAATATACATTAATGATTCAGATGAAGGGATTAAAAGTAACATTAGCAAATTTGCTGATGACACAAAGCTGGGTGGCAGTGTGAAATGTCAGGAGGATGTTATGGGAATGCAGGGTGACTTAGACAGGTTGGGTGAGTGGGCAAATCTATGGCAGATGCAGTTTAATGTGGATAAATGTGAGGTTATCCACTTTGGTGGCAAGAACAGGAAGGCAGATTACTATCTAAATGGAGTCAAGTTAGGAAAAGGGGAAGTACAATGAGATCTAGGTGTTCTTGTACATCAGTCAATGAAAGCAAGCATGCAGGTACAGCAGGCAGTGAAGAAAGCTAATGGCATGCTGGCTTTTAGAACAAGAGGAATTGAATATAGGGGTAAAGAGGTCCTTCTGCAGCTGTACAAGGCCCTGGTGAGACCCCACCTCGAGTATTGTGTGCAGTTTTGGTCTCCAAATTTGAGGAAGTACATTCTTGCTATTGAGGGAGTGCAGCATAGGTTCACAAGGTTAATTCCCGGAATGGCGGGACTGTCATATGTTGAAAGATTGGAGCTACTGGGCTTGTATACACTGGAATTTAGAAGAATGAGAGGGTATCTGATTGGGACATATAAGATTATTAAGGGATTGGACAGCTGGAGGCAGGAAGCATGTTCCCGCTGATGGGTGAGTCCAGAACTAGAGGCCACAGTTTAAGAATAAGGGGTAGGCCATTTAGAACAGAGATGCGGAAAAACTTTTTCACCCGGAGAGTTGTGGATATGTGGAATGCTCTGCCCCAGAAGGCAGTGGAGGCCAAGCCTCTGGATGCAGTCAAGAGGGAGTTAGATAGAGCTCTTATAGATAGCAGGGTCAAGGGATATGGGGAGAGGGCAGGAACGGGGTACTGATTGTGTATGATCAGCCATGATCACAGTGAATGGCAGTGCTGGCCAGAAGGGCTGAATGGCCTACTCCTGCATCTATTGTCTTTTGCCTATAATATGTGAGGCAACAGAACTGTTCACTACCTTATTGTAAATGGGATGCTCTAATGTACAAAGACTGTAAGATTCAAAATTCAAGATTCAAGTACATTTATTATCAAAGAATGTATAAATTATACAACCTTTCTTGCTCATATAAGGAGGAAGTTCATATGACTATTGCACCTTATAAATGAGAGTATCTCCAGGTTATTGCCCATGTTCTTTTTCCAGTGGAGTTCCTTGGGATCATGGATGCCTTTAAGTGGCTCAGGTTTTGTGGGCTCTGAGGTGGCTTGGGAGACCAATGTGGCAACAGCTGACTCGTCCACAGATGCTTTGGTCGGTGCCCGCTAGGGTTGGCAGGTGGGTAGTTTGCAAGATGGGGCATCCCTTCCATCATTCACACACAGTTTTTGTGGCTCCCATTATATGGATTCAAGGTTTTCAATAAGCGTAGGTGTGATGGGACCAAATTATAATATTCGAGGTCTAGTATAATTACTTGCTAATTTAAATGGGACATGGACTATCTCAGACAGATGCTAGTCAACCTGCTGAGTTCCTCCAGATGCAAGGATTGATCTTACTCTAGAATATCTGACTTGCAGAGCTTGTGCAACAAAAATCCATTTTCAGCATTCTAGGAGCAGGGCCATGACAGGAAAAAGCAGCCATCAGCATGATTTCCTTGCAGATGTAGCTAGAGGGTGAGGCTCCCGATGACCCGTTACAAAAGTTCACCAAAAGAACACAACTTGGAACAGTAAAACACACAGCACGTTTGACAATATCTCATATGGGTATTGTTCATTTCATTAGAACAAAATGCATCAAAAATTAAATGCTGGTTACCTCAGGTAATCTAGCTTGGTAATGATTTTCTTTGGAAATGTGTCATGGAGTGAAGCTATAGCCACAATTCTCCAGGCTGAGCATATTACCTGAGGTATTAAAGGTCACTGGATCTAAGCAAAGGCTTGAACGTTTGCTCTTGTTCCTCTGTTCTTAATATCCTTGGGAAAATGGTTCCCAGAACGAAGTATAGAATGCTGAAATTAACCATTAGACTCTGGGTTTTACCTAACATCACAAGAAATTTGGAAAAGAGCTCAAGTTTCTGCCGAATTACAAATGCATGAAGTATATGTTGTTCTTGTGGGATAAGTGCATGGGTATTCCACAGTCAACAAAGGTGAATAGCACTATGAACCCAATACACTCCTGAGTTCTGGTGGTTGTTCATTGTATATAACGGGAAACCTACATAGGAGAGTTTTTAATGTGGAAAAGCTGCTGCATTAGGTCAGTTGCTCTCTCTTGATCTCAGAAGGCCAGGTCCAGTGTCACAAACTGGGGTCTTCCTTGGTGTGCAGTGGATGACAATGACACCTTCTGTGCCTTGGCATGCCCTTTGCTGAACATGGAGCATCGCAGTACCATGGTCCTGGCCATTGATTCTACTGTAGGTTTCTTCCGTCCAGTCCACCGGGGTTGACTTTGCATGCTAGGACAGGCATGTGCCTTTCTCAATATGGTAGGAGGCAACTGACTACTCTCATCTGGTTTGACCCACATGTCAAAGCAGTGTACCGGGGTGTGGCCGCTGTTGCATGCAAACTGCCACTTCGAGCCACAGCTGGGAGCTGAGTGTCCAGTGGGGATCAATAGTAAATGAGCTGCCCCAGACTGGACGTACAAACCCCTTCATTAGAAGTGGTACCTCCTCCTGGATACCCTATACACACAATGCACTCACAAATAAGCATAAAAATATACCCTCTTATGTTCTAAAATCATTAACTTGCATTAACAAACACATCAAAATATTTAAATACTTAAAATGAAGTGATATTAGCTAACAAACTACATCCAGTGGAACATACAAGCAGTGATCAATTTCAACATCACAAGGAACAGCTCTCATTTAGAATGGTGCACAACGAGGGAGCCATTTAATATAAGTAGTCAGGAAATGGATCTGTCTACTTATATGATGTTTGGGTCCTCAATATGTGAATGTATATTTAACAGAAAAAAGTCTAAGATGAGTCCCAACCAACATATACTCCACTCTCCCCCCCTACCCCTCCTCACAGCCCCCCACCCTGCTCTCGTGACTACACCCCTCCCCACCTGAAACCACCACGGTGGGCCTCACAGCTGAACAGATGAGAAGACAGCTGAAACGTCTCCACCCAAGCAAGGCTGCAGGCCCAGATGCTGTCAGCCCCAGGGTGCTCAAAGGCTGTGCCCCCCAGCTAAGTGGAGTACTTCACCATGTCCAACCTGAGCCTGAGTCTCCAGAGGGTTCCTGTGCTGTGGAAGACGTCCTGCCTTGTTCCTGTACCGAAGACGCCATACCCCAGTGTCTCCAATGACTACAGACCGGTGGCATTGACCTTCCACATCATGAAGTCCCTGGACAGACTTGTTCTAGAGCAGCTCCAGCCTATGATTAGGCCACACTTAGACCCCCTCCAGTTTGCCTAGCAGCCCCAACTAGGAGCTGAGGATGCCGTCGTCTACCTGCTGAACGGTGTCTATGCCCACCTGGACAAGCCGGCGAACACTGTGAGGGTCATGTTTTTCTGCTTCTCCAGTGCGCTCAACACCATCTACCCTGCTGTGCTGGGTGAGAAGCTGACAGTGATGCAGGGGGATGCTTCCCTGGTGTCGTGGATTATTGATTACCTGATGGGCAGACCACAGTACTTGCGCTTGCAACACTGTGTGTCAGACAGAGTGGTCAGCAGCACTGGGGCTCCACAGGGGACTGTCCTGTCTCCCTTTCTCTTCACCATCTACACCTCAGACCAACTACTGCACAGAGTCTTGCCATCTTCAGAAGTTTTCTGATGACTCTGCATCAGCAAGGGAGATGAGGCTGAGAACAGGGCTAAGGTGGGAAACTTTGTCACATGGTGTGAGCAGAATCATCTATAGCTTAATGTGAAAAAGGCTAAGGAGATGGTGGTGACCTGAGGAGGGCTAAGGCACCAGTGACCCCTGTTACCATCCAAGGGGTTAGTGTCAATATGGTGGAGGATTACAAATACTTGGGGATACAAATGACAATGAACTGGACTGGTCAAAGGACACTGAGGCTGTCTACAAGAAGGGTCAGAGCCGTCTCTATTTCCTGAGGAGATTGAGGTCCTTTAACATCTGTGAGATGATGCTGAGGATGTTCTACATGTCTGTGGTGGCCAGTGCTATCATGTTTGCTGTTGTGTGCTGGGGCAGCAGGCTGAGGGTAGCAGACACCAACAGAATCAACAAACTCATTCCTAAGGCCAGTGATGTTGTGGGGGTGGAACTGGACTCTCTGACGGTGGTGTCTGAAAAGAGGATGCTGTCCAAGTTGCATGCCATCTTGGACAATGACTCCCATCCACTCCATAATGTACTGGTTAGGCACAGGAGTACATTCAGCCAGAGACTCATTCCACTGAGATGCGACAATGAACGTCATAGGAAGTCATTCCTGCCTGTGGCCATCAAACTTTACAACTCCTTCCTTGGAGTGTCAGACACCCTGAGCCAATAGGCTGGTCCTGGACTAATTTCCGCTTGGCATAACTTACTTATTATTATTTAATTATTTATGGTTTTTATATTGCTATATTTCTTCACTATTCTTGGTTGGAGCGACTGTAACGAAACCCAATATCCCTCGGGATCAATAAAGTATGTCTGTCTGTCTGTCTGTTACTGAACTTCTGAACATTTAGATGTGCCAATGAAATATCAGTGGTATTGAGGACTGAGAGTACAATAATCTCCACATCTGTGTTTACCTCATGCATTCTTAAATGTCTGACTACATTAACTCAGTTGCTTACTCAAAGCTACTGACTCTAGACCTTACTTTCCTATAATATTTTAAACCATCGTTGATTTTGAGCAATTACTGATACTCATTCCACTTCTCTTTTGTACCCTGGGTTAAAATCTGGCCTTTGCATTTAAACTTTTCCCAAGTAAAAGAAATACATAGTAACTGACATAGAAAGATCCTTATAACAATAAGATTCCTTTCTGATTTTGAGAGGTGTGGAGCACAAGGCATTCACATCTAGTGATTTTAAAGATTACCATTTCACAGGATAGATAGTTAATCCATTTCTCCTAAAACTGGGTTTCTTAAAGATGTAAAGCACAAAGCAATTTCTTTATCCTGACTGAAACCTGTGACTTCCTGCAACCTCAAACATTTATGGAATGCTTTGTCTGTGAAGGTCAGGGACCGGTTTATTCTCAGCTTCATAGAGCAGGAACTTTCCATACGGCTGATTCCTGTCATACCTCACGTCTTAGTGCACACTGCTGCTTTCAGAATCAGAATCAGGTTTAATATCACTGGCATATCTGTAATTATACATATATAATTATACAATTAGAAGTTACATTAAATAAGTAATGCAAAAAAAATAGTGAGGTAGTGTTCATAGGTTCAAGGTCCATTCAGAAATCGAATGGCAGAGGGGAAGAAGCTGTTTCTGAATCATTAAGTGTGTGCCTTTAGGCTCCTGTTCCTCCTTTCTGATGGTAGCAATGGGAAGAGGGGATATCCTGGGTGATGGGAGACCTTAATAATGGATGCCTCCTTTTTCAGACATTGCCTTTTGAAGAAAGGCTCGTACCCATGGTGGAGCTGACTGAGTTTAAAACTTTCTGCAGCTTACTTCAATCCTGTGCAGTGACCCCCCCACTCTCTGACCACCGCTGGCCCACACCAGATGGCCATCACGCCAGTCAGAATGCTCCCTACAAGGCATCTGTAGAAATTTGTGATCGCCTTTGGTGAGATACCAAATTTCCTCAAACTCCTAGTGAAATATAGTCGCTATTATGCCTTCTTTGTAACTGCATTCTGTATCAACATTGGGCCCAGAACAGATCCTCAGAGATGTTGACACCCAGGAACCTGAAATTGCTCACCCTTTCCAATTCTGCTCCTTCGATAACCCTTTCTGAAGTCCACAATCAGTTTGTTGGTCTTACTGATGTTGAGTGCAAGGTAGTTGCTGCAATACCACTCCTTAGGATTGTCACTCAAACTCCATTGTCATGGAGAGGAGACTTAATCTGCTTTTTTTTCAGAAGAGCTGTTGGTGTGAGTAAGCATTTGCCTGCACTTCAGCTTTCTACAAGGTGCACCCACATCTCTATCTCCACATCCTCAAACACTTCCCACCTGACAATTCCTTATCAGCAGCTTCACCCTGCCATATTGTCCTGTAATGCCCTGGTTAAGATTTTTACTGCTGTGCTGTAGGTATTTCATTTTAGCTGTAAAAGTAGTGTGTTAGGATGTCTTGGCTTTGGCTAAAAGACAAGGAGGGTTCGAGCTAATTTGGCAGGGGGTGGGAACTGGAGTGAAGGGATGCAAGATAGGACAGATGGTAAAACAGCAAAGATAACGTGCAGTCAGACTGTCAGGAAGGGCAGACAGATAATAGGATAAAATTGTGGCCAACAGGGTGAGTATCAGTGCATTAGGGATGCAAAATCAAAAAGAGCAGCAAATGTAGCACTCAAGGTGTTACATCTCACAGCATGGAGTATAAGAAATAAGGTGGAAGATCTTGTTGCATTATTAGAGATTGCCAGGTATGATGTTGTGGCCATCACTGAATCGTGGCTGAAGGATGGTTGTAGTTGGGAGCCGAATGTCCAAGGTTACACATTGTATCGGAGGGATAGGAAGATTGGCAAAGGGAATGACGTGGCTCTGCTGGTAAAAAATGGCATCAAATCAGTGGAAAGATACAATATAAGATCAGAAGATGTTGAATTAAGAAACTGCAAGGGTAAAAGGACCCTGATGGCAGTTTTATACAGGCTCCTAACAGTAGCTGGGATGTGGACCGCAGATTGCAAAGGGAAATAGAAAGGGCATATCAAAAGGACAATATTATGATAGTCATGGGAGATTTCAACATGCAGGTGAATTGGGAAAATCAGGTTTGTAAAGAATCACAAGAGAGTGAGCTTGTTGAATACTTTCAAGATGGCTTTTAGAACAATTTGTCACTGAGCCTACTAGGGGATCAGCTATACTGGATTGGGTGTTCTGTCATGAACCTGAGGTAATTAGGGAGCTTAAGGCGAAATAACCCTTAGGAGGCAGTGATCACTATGATTCAGTTCAACTTGAAATTTGACAGGAGAAAGTAAAGTCTGACATAGCAGTATTTCAGTGGAAATTACAGTGGTATGAGAAAGGAGTTGGCCAAAGTAAATTGGAAGGAGATGCTGGCAGGAATGACAGCAGAGCAGCAATAGTGTGAGTTTCTGGGAAAGATATGAAAGGTGCAGGATAGATATATTCCAAAGACAAAGACGTACTTAAATGGCAAAATAGTACAACCATGGCTGACAAGGGAAGTTAATGTAAAAGCAAAAGAAAGGACATATAACAATGCAAAAACTAGTGATAATACAGAGGCCTGGGAAGTTTTTAAAAACCTACAGTGTGCAATTAAATTAAGGATGGAAAAGATGAAGTATGAAAGCAAGCTAACAACTATCAAAGTGGATCATGAAAACTTTCTCAAGTATGCAGGAAATAAAAGAGAGGTGAGATGAGAGTGGATATAGGACCACTAGAAAATGAGATGGGAGAAATAAGAACAGGGGGCAAGGAAGATGACAGAAGGATAAATTGAGTATTTTGCATCAGTCTTCACTGTGGAAGACACCAAAAGTGTTTCAGGTGTTGAAGGGTATGAGGGAAGAGAAGTGGGTGCAGTTACTATCACAAGGGAGAAGGTGCTCAAAAACTTAAAAGACCTAAGGGTACATAAGTCACCCAGACCAAATGAACTGCACACTAGGGTTCTGAAAGAGGAAGCAGTAGAGACTGTGAAGGCATTAGTAATGATCTTTCAAAAATCATTTGACTCTGGTATGGTGCCAGAGGACTGGACAGTTGCAAACATCACTCCACTCTTTAAGAAAGGAGGAAGGCAGCAGAAAGGAAGTTATAAACCAGTTAGCCTGACCTCAGTGGTTGCAAAGATGTTGGATTCAATTGTTAAAGATGAGGTGATGGAATACTTAGTGACAAAGGACAAGACATGACAAAGTCAGCATGGTTTCCTTAAGGAGATTACAAGTAGGATAGATAAAGGAGATGTAGTGGATATTGTATATTTGGACTTTCAGAAGGCCATTGACAAGCTGACAAACATAAGGCTGCTTACCAAGTTAAGAGCCATGGTATTACACAAAAGTTACTGGCATGGTTAGAATGTTAGCTGATTGGTAGGAGGCTGCAAGTGGGAATAAAAAGATCCTTTACTGCTTGGCTGTCGGTGTCTAGTGGTATTCCACAGGGGTCAGTGCTGGGACCACTTCTTTTTATGCTGTATGCCAATGATTTAGATGGTGGAATAGAAAACATTGTTACCAAGTTTATAGATGATATGAAGATTGGTGGAGGGGCAGGTAGTGTTGAGGAAACAGGTAGGCTGCATAAAGACTTAGACAGATTAGGAAATTGGGCAAGAATGTGGAAAATGAAATACAATGCTGGAGAATGCAGGGTCATCCACTTTGGTAGAACAAATAAATGGGCAGACAATTTTGTAAATGGTGAGAAATCCAAAAATCTGAGATGCCAAGGGACTTGGGAGTCCTTGTGCAGAATACCCTGAAGTTTAACTTGTGAATGGAGTCAGTGGTGAAGAAAGCAAATGCAAAGTTAGCATTCATTTCAAGAGGTCTAGAATAAAAGAACAGGGATGTGATGCTGAGGCTTTATAAGGCACTGGTGAGGCCTCAGCTTGAGTATTGTGAACAGTTTTGGGCCCCTCATTTTAGAAAAGGTGAGTTGACATTAGAGAGGGTTCAGAGAAAGTTCACAATAATGATTCCCGGAATGAAAGAGTTATCTTACAAGGAACGTTTGATAGCCTTGGATCTGTGCTCACTGGCCCAGCCTCAGGATAGAGGATTTAAAACAGAGATTCAAAGAAATTTCTTTAGCCAGTGGGTGGCGAATTTGTGGAATTTATTACCACAGGCAGCAGTGTAGGCCAGGTCGTTGGGTGTACTTAAGGCAGAGCTTGATAGGCTCTTGATAGGACACAGCATCAAAGGTTATGGGGAGAAGGCCGGGTAGTGGAGTTGAGGAGGAAGGGAAAAGATCAACCATCATTGAATGGCACTGCAGACTCGATGGGACTATTGGCCTAATTCTATTTCTATGTCTTATGATTTTAATCTTCAGCTTCCTTCACTGCAGGGAAAATAGCAGCATATCCAATATCTCCTTATAACTCGAGTACTCCAGACTCGGCAACATCCTTATTCCTTCAATATTTTACCTTTCCGTGTTCCAAATCCCACTTGCTCATCACTTTAGGGTTCAATTTCAACCAAAAATGTGTGTTATGATCTGATTATCTTGCTCCTTTTAACTAGTGTCCTGTAGGTATTGAGCACATGCCCTGTTCCCATTGCTACCAACAGAAAGGAGGTGGGGGAGCCTGAAGCCACAGATTCAACAATTCAGGTACAGCTTCTTGCCCCCTGCCATCCGATTTCTGAATGGACATTGAACCCATGAACACTACCTCACTACTTTTTAATTTCTATGTTTGCACTACTTATTTAATTTAATTAATTAATTTACTGTATTATTATAGATTTCATTGTACTGAAAGGCAAAGACAACAAATTTCACATCATATGCTCCTGATATTAAACCAGCTTTTGATTCTGATATTGATGTGCATCAGTGTAAAACCTTTGCTTTTCTCGCTCCAGAGCACCCACTGCCAGTATCTTCCATCCCCCTGAAATTTAGTCCTTTATTTTGCTTTCCTTGCCACTTTCTTTGAATAGAAAGACTCATAAAGCTTCATTTAGTTACCATATTTCATTTTACCCTTTTCCTCTTGCCAATCAATCCTCACTTACTTTCACAGAAGCTTGTAAATATAATATGCAAGAGAGAATAATCAGAACCTTTGAAGAGCAGAGCATTCCTCTTCTGAAAATAGCATCCTTTCTATTAGGAATTCAAAACCTAAATGCCTGATAGTCTTAGCTCCTTGTCACATTGATGCGTTTCCTGGAGAATCTTATGAGATGATATTGCCTCGTTGTGTTTCAGAGCTGTTATTTTATGCATAATTACAGATGATGCATTCATCTTGTAAATTCATATACATCTTGTCAATGCCTGTGAGCACTGCATATCTACAGCATTACAGTATAGGGAACAGGAAATAAGAGAGGGTTGGCCATTTTCCTGTATTAATAATTTTGTCTCATTCTTTATTTACAATAAATGGACCATTGAGTTTCCGCTGTAAGGACAAAAGGCATTCTTGTAAGTTATGTTATATTTGTTATTCTGCACTGTCATTCTATTAGAGCATTCTATTACATTTTTGTCACATTTCCATCAAAAATCTATTCTTTGCATCTGCTCCAAACTGACTGTGCTGCAGGATCATAGCCCTTCATACCCCTACCATCCATGTACCTATCCAAACTTCTCTTAAGAATTGAAATTGAGCTTGCATGCACCACTTGCACTGGCATCTCATTCTACACACTTATAGACCTTGGAGTGAAAAAGTTTCCCCTCATGTTCCCCTTAAACTTTCTTATCTTTCAGCCTTAGCCCATGACCTCTGGTTGTAGTCCCACACAACCTTAATGGAAAACTCCTGCTTGCATTTACCCTATCTGTGTCCCTCATAATTTTGTATGCCACTACCCAAACTCCTCTCAATCTTCAATGTTTGGTTCAGCGAGAATTTATGAGTGTTGCTTAGTGGAGTGAAGACTTCCACCTCTGAGAAGATTATTTCTGGGACACTCAGGCAGGTGAAGGCACCACATTGTTACAAGTGGATCTGTAAACTCAGAGTGCTACTGCTTGTTACTCATGACTGTCTCCAGGTGATGAAGGATCCTGGCTCTTTGGTAGCTGGTTGGAGAGAGAGCAGTGAATGAAATCGATCCCAACCTTCATTCAGAAACACTCTTTGGGCATCTGATTCACGCACGTCCCAACCAGTAAGGCTTTACTGCATCTTTGCTTTCCCCCATTGTCCTTCTCTCTCTCTGCCATGCTTCCATCCGCTCTCCTCCTGCTTGCTCTCACACTGATACTCAGCAAACACTTTGCTGGCTTTCACACATAAGCCAGGGATGATTCAAAACAGCATCAGGATGAACGTTTAATAAAATGATAAAAGTTCAGCCCTCATCCTCTTATCCCGTGATGGCAGCACTGACGTCAGTGATGAGTTGGAGACTTGATACCAGATGTAAGGTAAAATGACTAGCACCTATTAAAGGTGATAACTGACAGGGTCAGTGTGAAAAGTACCTCATCCTAACACAAAAAGCAAATGAGGAAATACCAGAGATTCTGATTATCATTTTCTAAATCTTTCTGTTGTGATGCCAAAGAACTGGAAGAATGTAACATGGTACTCTTGTTAAAAAAACAATCAGGATAGAGTGGTAATTATAGGTCAACATAATACTGTTTCTGGGCAAGGTATCAGCAAGTAATTCCGAGGAACTATATTTGCTAAGGGAAATTATGCCTGACTAATTGGACTGAGTGCTTTGAGGAGGTAACAAGGAGTGTTGGGGAGTGTAACATATTGGATACAGCTGACCTAGACTTCGGCATCGACTTTGAGAAAGTTCATGGGCAGATTGATCAGGACAATGAAAGTCCTCTTGGACCCAAGTTGGATGAAATATTGCCTCTGTGATAAGAAGCAAAGCACTCAGTGACACCCAAGACAGCCTTGGGGTTTCTCTTGTTTTGTCTGCTCCTCCATTGCAGACTTCAGGATGGATGAGGCAGGGGTTACAAGAGGCCAAGAGGGTGAGTCCCAACATGATTGAATTAAATCATATAAATCAGATAATTATTTTTACACAATAGATTAGAATAGATTATGAGGACACTCAGTCCTCATTTATTGTCATTTAGAAATGCATACGTGCATTAAAAATGATACACTGTTCCTCGGAGTGATATCACAAAATAAAAAAAAAGGACAAACCAAGACTCACACTGACAAAACCACATAATTATAGCATATAGTTACAGCAGTGCAAAACAATACCGCAATTCGATAAATGCAGACCATGGGCGCAGTTTAAAAGTCTCAAGTCTCGGTCAACTCCAATTGTCCCGATATCGGGCAGCAAACGGGAGAACTCTCCCTGCGATAGACTTCCAGGCACCGACAATGCCTCGGAAGCACCCGACGACAGCAGACTCTGAGTCCGTCTGAAAACTTCGAGCCTCTGACCACCCCCTCCGATACAGCCTCCCAAGTGGCATCATCTGCTGAGCGCCTTCGACCTCGTCCCGGCTGCTGGAACAAGCAAAGCTGAGGCCTTCTCCTCCGGAGATTCCGGACCGCACAGTAGCAGCGGCAGCGAAGCAGGCATTTCAGAAGTTTCTCCAGATGTTCCTCCGTGCTCTCACGTCTGCCTCCATCAAATCAAGATTGTGTACAGATCCCCTACTTAACACAGAACAGATATCCATTCTCCAGAGAGGCCGCGCATGCTGCGTTGGGCTGCCATTTGCTCCTCCTCCGTTCATGTTATTTAATCTAATGCGAATGACACCTTTAGAGGTCTTATTAATAAACATATAAGATTCCATCAGCAGCCTGGAAATGTATTTTATGTGTGTTGAGGTAGTTAATGGGTTAATCCTATGCCACTCCCACATAGGAGGAGTTCACATATTGTACAAGCAGCGTTATCAATAAAGTTGGGTTGAATAGGCTGCATGCTGCCATGCTGGTGTGTGCTCTATGCACTACCCCTCATATCAAACACAACAACGTGAGGATCATATAACCATATAAAAATTACAGCACAGAAACAGGCCATCTCAGCCAGTTCTAGTCCGATCCTTCAAAACAATGCAGTGAAGCAGAAGTGTATGTCTCGTGTCACTTCCTGCCTACTTACCATTATAAAAGGCTGCTAATTAAATCATCATTGGTTGTCCTGACCTCTTGATCAGGAACATTTAGTAACTAACAAAAAAGTCAGAATTCCATATTATGAAATACTTCCATTAAGCATTTTTGCCAACAAAAATGGTGCTCACTGGTCTTTTTTTGTTTTCACACCATGCACTGTAAACTCTAGAGATTGTTGTGTGTGAAAATCCTAGGAGATCAGTAGTTTCAGTGATACTCAAACCATCCCATCTGGCACCAACAATCATTCCATGGTTAAAGTCACTCAGGTCATATTTCTTCTCCATTCTGATATTTGGTCTGAACAATGATTAAATCTTCTTCTTCTTCTTCTTCTTCTTCTTCTTCTTCTTCTTCTTCTTCTTCTTCTTCTTCTTCTTCTTCTTCTTCTTCTTCTTCTTCTTCTTCTTCTTCTTCTTCTTCTTCTTCTTCTTCTTCTTCTTCTTCTTCTTCTTCTTCTTCTTCTTCTTCTTCTTCTTCTTCTTCTTCTTCTTCTTCTTCTTCTTCTTCTTCTTCTTCTTCTTCTTCTTCCTCTTCTTCTTCCTCTTCCTCTTCCTCTTCCTCTTCCTCTTCCTCTTCCTCTTCCTCCTCTTCCTCCTCTTCCTCCTCTTCCTCCTCTTCCTCCTCTTCCTCCTCTTCCTCCTCTTCTTCCTCTATTTCCAGCAGTTTAGACACAGCTAGGTGTATTACTGCCCTCCTCAGGATGTACAATTAATTACAGAATTTCAAGAAACTCAAATTCTCAAATATAAACTAGTCGCACGTAGAAACAGAATAATAAACTTTTTAATCAGATCGTGGTTCTCTTGGTGGCCAAACAAAGATTTAATAGAAAAATCAAAATACATTTAAGTCAGACAGCCTCTTGAACAATATTCTTCTATCAATTTTAGATCAATTACAACTCAGCAAAACATGCTGAACTGTCTCTGAACTACCACAGTCACATAATCCAGTTGGATGTTTTCCTATTATCTTTAAGTAATAGTTTAGCCCACAATGCCCCAACCTAAGTCTTGTTAATTTCACCATATTTCTATGATTTAAAGTGTAGCAGTCTGAGACCTTTTTAACTAGAGGGTGACTAGAAAAGAAGTGCCTTCTCTTTAATTCATTTTTCCAATCCTCTTGCCATTTCTTCACTATGACTTTTTTTATCCTACTTCTCAGTTCTGCTCTGCTAGGGGTATTCTAATTCCTACTTGCCAGCTCTGTAACGAAGACTTTACAATGTCATCCACAATTTCATTTCCCTCCACCCAGCATGCCCAGGTATCCATGTAAATCTAACTTCACAACACATCTTCCCTTCTTTAAACAAAATTAAGAGAATCTCAATAACTATGTCAGGACAAGCTTTTGATTTATTCCCTTTTATAGCCTCTAAGGCAGCAGCAGAATCCGAACAGATGATAACCCTGCATGGTCGAGAGTCTTCTATCCATCATAAGGCCCAGATGTTTGCTAATAATTCTGTTGCAAAGACAGAAACACCATCTGAAACCCAGTGACCATTCTCAACTCCAAGTTGAGACACGTACATCCCAGATCCTGCCTTACTACCCTCTGGGTCCACTGAGCCATCAGTGAAAATCTTCAGATAAGATCCCCAGTTATTATTTAAATATTCATCTCCGATCGACGCTATTGAAATTGCTCTGCTTCCTTGAAGCTGAAAAAGGAGGAATAGGTCTACTTCTGGTTCTGGCAAAAGCCAAAAAGTAATGGGTGGCAAGCAAATTTGGTCAGCTATGTCTTCCTCAATCAGTTTCAATTTCACAGCCCAGATATTAACCAAATCTAAAAATGGATCTCTTTAAATTTTACTTTGGCGCTCCAACGTCTCCTGCAAAAGACATTTTGATGGACAGCTGTGATTCAAGCTATTTAGTCTTGCGCAGTACTGCAGGCCCAACTTAACTCGTCTTAAATGTACAGGTGCTTTTCCCATCTCCACACATAATGCAGGCACTGATGTTGTTCTGAAAGCTCAGAAAGCTCAGAAAGCTTCTGACTGCACAGTGTCTAATTTTTCAAGCACTGCCATAGCAGTGGAACCACAAGTAATACAACCATAATCAATTACTGATCTAATCATAGCTAGATATATTAAGTACATAGTTTCCCACCCTGCTCCCCAGTCACATCCAGCAATACTTCTCATAACTTTCCAATTGTTTTATCTATATGAACCCTCCAAGTAAGTCTTTCATCAAACCAGACAGCTAAAAACTTGAATGCCTTGACTTTTTCTAATGGACATTCAAATAGACACAATTCACAATCAGGAATCTTCCTTCTAAAGCCAAAAAATCATATACTTGGACTTAGAAGTGGAAATCCTGAAACCCCATTTGTTTGCCCAGTTCTTAACTGATCTTAATGGCTTTTGTACCTACTTTAATATATACTTGACGTTTCTTCCTCATTTCCAGATTGCACCATCGTCTACAAGCAATGATTTGCCAAATCCTGTCCCTACCTGCTCAAAGATATAATTTATCATGACATTAAAAAGAACTGGAATAATGACACTTCCTTGAGGGGTGCCATTATCTATTTTAACTGACTTGGAGCTTGTACCGCCTATTCTTACTTGAATTGTCCTTTCCTTAAGAAAATCTTTGGTCCAATTAAACGTGCTACCTCTAATTCCCACATCATAGAGTTTAATTAATAAACCATCCTTCCATAGTGAGTCATATGCTTTTTCAATATCTAGAAATACAGCTACCATTACTTCTCTATTTTGAAATGCCTTTGATTGAATCTTGACCATGTCTTTGTGCTTTTAAGCACTGAGTTGCTGTCACATGATTGGCTGATTAGATGTTTGCATTAATTGGCAGGTGTGTAGGTGTACATAATATAATGGCCACTGATCATTTCAGTGGTCAATCCAGTAAGGTGAAACTTACACCTGCTGACCAGGTCACCCTTTGCCGACAGTGGTATCCTTAGTAGCTGAGAGGCTTTATCCTTTCAATAAGTCTCCATGTACAAAAACAATTGAAATAGCAGTTTTCTCTTTGATCTATGACCAAGTTTCACATTAGCTCCTCCTCATCAAGGATATCTGAAACACTTGGTTGATACGATTTTATAATCATAATTTCTGAATTATTTTCCAGCCGTTCAGCCACAATCTTTTACCTCAATGCAGATTCAAGTGTGAAGGCTGTTACAACGGAATTACACTTGACACAGGAAAATAAACACTTAAAGAAACTTCCCCCAACACCTGCTTTTTCTCCATTCATGCACATGGGTTCAAACAGCAATTTTCTCTGTATGCTTAACTGAAGAGCTTTTTCTGATGTGTTCTTTTTCCAACTGTTTCTGGATCAATAATATGGTCAATATTATATCAGATGTAGTGTCAAAAAAAAAACGGGATCAGACACCTCCTTCTTTCTCTAACACTGTTCTGACAACCTGTACATTTTGTGAGACATTTATTCTTTCCAGGCATGGTGGGACATTACGCTCTTGATCTATTCATGAGAGTGTGAATCACAAAATGTCTTTTAGTGTACAGACACTTTTACAGCAGTCCCACCCTATTAATGAAAATACTCTTATGTAGGAATCAGGAGTGTATGACTGCTTCTGATCAGCTGCCACTTTTTAATTAGACTGCTCACACCAGCTGTCAGTATGCCTGTGGCACCATGACAACATTTTGATTGTAGTCCCTCTTCTTCTGCCCTCAGAAATATCATGGGCAGAAAACAAATATAAACACTTCTCATTTCCAATTCCCTCTTCGCCCTCTCCATGTAATCTGTCGCCTCAGACTGTACCTGCAAATGAAACGCTAGCAAACGAGACAAGTGATTGAAATGTCCCAGTGAAACAGCAAAGAATCTCTTTATCTTAGCACTCTGATGAGTCAAACTCAGTAAAATATGTGGGTGTAGAAATTCTACTTCTGACCAGCCTGCTGTAAGAAGCTTCCAAAATTGCACCTGTATGGAGAAATTATTTTTCTCAGTTGAGTTTCTATTTACATATCATCAAATCTAAAACCTACCATGAAGCAGTGCAGTTGGTAAGTGCTTAAGGACATTTTAAAGTGGATTTTTACATTCAAGAACATTGTTTGTATCATTTAACTTATACAGTGAAAATGGATTAATTATAAAACATGCATATTTAATTATGTTTTGCTTGTACCTTATTTAAAATCACAAATATCAAGACCATTTCCTAGTTATATTGCCATGTGTAGTCAGATTGCAGGTAAATTAAAACAAATTAGATTTAATAGCTTTAAAATTTACCTATTATCATCCTTGGATCAAAGCAACCCATCTGAATTTAGATTTCTACTAAATCTCTGCAAAACTCACCACCTTCATTCATTCAGCACGTTCGCAACCAGCATGCTCCATCATGGGTTGGTACTAGCTTCTATAGTGTACAGGGCAATTTACGCTCGGCAATTTAGAAACAGTTTCCCCTCTGCCATCTGATTTCTGAATAGACATCGAACCCTTGAACACTACTGAATTACTTCTTTGATTTCTATTTTTGCACTGCTTATTTCATTCAAATATTATATATATATATGTGTGTGTGTGTGTGTGTGTGTGTGTGTGTGTGTGTGTGTGTGTGTGTGTGTGTGTGTGTGTGTGTGTGTGTGTGTGTGTGTGTGTGTTTTTACTGCAATTCACAGTTCTTTTTTCTACTGTTGGGTATTGCAATGTACTGCTGCTGCAAAGTCAACAAATTTCACAACATGTCCCAGTGATATTAAACCTGATTCTGATTTTGGAAACATTGCAGCAGAAACCAATGGAACCTATTCTGTGCTGTTAACTGACTGCAAAGTGAAATAAGGCAGGATCATAGGTGACCAACAAGATTATATTTGAAGTAAGGGAAATGTAATAATTATCAAAAGCAAGAAGGATTTTGCCAAATACATGGTAGCAGATGAAACATATTAAGGACTGATTGGTAAATTATGAATTAATATGTAAGTTTGAAGTAAACTTTTGAGCAGTTATTGAACCAAAATGTTAGAAGTATGCATTGGGTCACGTCTGTGGAGGGAAGTGGGTAGTCAATATTTCAGGTCTATCTGGGTTAAATACTAGCCAGCAAGACCATTAGCCTTTGTTGAAACTGACTTCCACCCCTTTCTTCCTCATGTTGATACTGGCTGTCACCTGGACTCACCTATCACCTGCTAGCTCCATCCCTTCCTTCCTCTGGCAGGTGACAGGTGGATGCAGAAGACCACTTGTATGGAAAAGGTATGAGGCCGGGCTGAAATAAATACACTCCATGACTGCTCCTTCTCCTCCGCCTTTTCATCACAGCCTATTTCTCTTCTGTTCTTCAGTCCAAATGAAGGGTTTTGACCCCAAATGTTCAATGTCCATTTCCTTCCATAGATGCTGTTTGACTGCTTGAGTTCCTTCAGCCTTTTGTGTGTTGCTGAGATCCCAGCACCTGCAGTCTTTTGGGTGTTCATATTGACCAATTTGCATTATCTGTGAATGATTAGTTATAGAATAAATTCAGTCTGATGTGCTTGACTTATACTCAGCTATACAATGAAAGCCTAACTTTCTGAATCTCTATGGTTTATTAGAATGACCTCCTCTCCAATGTTTTAATGAAATGGGTTGGGGACTTATCTAGGAACAGCACATTTTCTCCCAGTGTTAGAGTAAACCCCAAATAACAAGTCCCTAGGTATTGGCACCAGACTAGCACTCACTGTCAGTTCACATCACAGGAGAGGAAGTATTACAGATTAGCTAGTTCTTACCACGATAGATTCCTTAAGGTTGTTATAGCCAGGGGTGGTAATGAGAATAAGCTCCCACTACCTATTAAGTGCTCTCATAGTGTGCATCTCAAATAGCCTCTGACAACCAAATCCAGATCCTGGCTACTAAGCCCAGCAGAACAGTTTCTACTGACAGGACAAGGGTTGCTGGCACCTTAAAACTAGTCACTTCGGGCTGATGGGGCTCGTCATCTGTGGTTGGCAGTTCATCTATAACCATATAACAATTACAGCACGGTAACAGGCCACCGCGACCCTTCTAGTCCGTGCCAAACATTTACTCTCACCTAGTCCCACTGACCTGCACTCAGCCCATAACCCTCCATTCTTTTCCTGTCCATATACTAATCCAATTTTTCTTTTAATGACAATACCGAACCTGCCTCTACCACTTCTACTGGAAGCTCGTTCCACACAGCTACCACTCTCTGAGTAAAGAAGTTCCCCCTTGTATTACCCCTAAACTTTTGCCCCTTAACTCTCAACTCATGTCTATCCACGTCAACTCTATCTATCCCCCTCATAATTTTAAATACTTCTATCAAGTCCCCCCCCCCCCCCCCGCAATCTTCTACGCTCCAAAGAATAATGACCTAACTTGTTCAACCTTTCTCTGTAACTTAGGTGCTGAAACCCAGGTAACATTTTAGTAAACCTTCTCTGTACTTTCTCTATATTGTTGATATCTTTCCTATAATTCGGTGATCAGAACTGTACACAATATTCCAAATTTGGCATCACCAATGCTTTGTACAATTTTAACATTACATCCCAACTCCTATAATGCTCTGATGTATAAAGGCCAGCATACCAAAAGGTTTCTTCTCCACCGGATCCACATGAGATTCCACCTTCAGGGAAATAGGCACCATTATTCCTAGATCACTCTGTTCTACTGCATTTTTCAATGCCCTACCATTTACCATGTATGTCCTATTTTGATTATTCCTACCAAAATGTAGCACCTCACAATTATCAGCATTAAACTCCATCTGCCATCTTTCAGCCCACTCTTCTAACTGGCCTAAATCTCTCTGCGGGCTTTGAAAATCTACTTCGTTATCCACAACACCACTTATCTTAGTGTCATCTGCATACTTACTAATCCAATTTACCACCCCATCATCCAGATCATTAATCTAGGAGAAGGAAAACTCTGATCTCAAACCTCTGCTGCCTTGTGACTATACCCACTCATTGGAAAGGCTTCGGGAGAAAACCCCGAGTGGAAAATCCAGAGCTGGAGCTCCTGAGGCAGTCCTACATTAAGTTGAATGCTGAGTGGCAACTCCTGTGGCACTGTTGGTACCAAACTCTGTTGGTCTCTGCCATTCCTTTGGGTTCATGGAGGGAGCTTGCTACATGGGCAACAGCTTGCTGTCCATATCATATTGCCCAGGCTTGCATATCTGGACAGGAAGGACACAATATCCATGGTGTGACCAGCGGAGGCCCTCACCTCACATAGTGATTTTGGACAGGGTACAAAACTGACTTTCCACCTGATGCTGATCAGCCAGATGGGTTAAAATGAGGTACAACATGTTGGCTGTCACAATAGTCAATATTTAACTATCATGGATTAATGCCGTCTCTGCAATGTACAATCATAGATAGATACAATGTAGAAATTCAGCCCATGTCTCATCGGGCTTGACCTGACAATCACTTTACACAATATGCCTGGATGAGAGGTCTCAGATCAAAATGTTGATTCTTTCTTCATTTCTATAGATGCTGTCTGACCTGCTGAGTTCTTCCAGCATTTTGTGTGTGTTGCTCCACTTTACATAACCTACTCTTATTTCTCCCACCTTCCTTTCAACTGCTCCAAATTCTACTGCTCACTTGTACAACTCACAGTGGACACCTAACCTACCAACCTGCATGTGCTTGGGCTATGGGAGGAAACTGAGGATCCGGGAGAAGGACATGCATTCACAGGAAGAATGTGCAAATTCTACACAGGCAGCAGCAGATGTTAGGACTGGACTGGGGTCAGTAAAAGTGAGGCAACTGTACTCTCTGTTTCTTAGGTTCAACCCTTTTGAGAATGCAATATCCTCAGAACATTAAACATTGATCTGACAAGCATGGATAAAAATATGACCTATGCTTGCTTTTAAGAGATTTCAATGTTTTAATTGGCAAAGAAGATGACATTAACATACGGTGAAGCAATGTATTCATCTCCTCTTAAATTGTACACTCAGTCAGCTCTGAACTGCTACAAGTATTTAGCTTGGCAGTGAGGGCACAGAACTGAGAGGAAGTGAGGCAGCCAGCCCATCGCCGAGAGTGAGGAAGGTCCAAGATTCAATCAATATAAATTCTGGGCCAAATCACGGCGGATGAGTCCAGGTCCAGGAGCATATTGACTGAATATGAATATGGACAAGTCTAGGAGTGACTGAACCCAATGTTTGCATGACAATATAGGCACCAGGTCAGATAGGAAAGATCAGGGTGTTGGGGCCTGAGATGAGGGACAAGTTGGTTCAGGTCACTGCTCCATGATGTGTACTCGTCTCTGCAGTGAACTAAGGGCTCGTTGACGGACTCTCTTAGTGGACTTCAGTTCAGAATGCTATTTGCTTGCATTTATTGTTTGCATGAATTTTCTTCCTCTGCACATTGAGTATTTGATAGTCATTTATAAAAAATCTTATTAAAATCTTTTAATATCTGAGACCATTTGATTGAGAGTGTCATGAATTAAGTGACTTCTGCAGGTAGATTACCCGATGGAGGCTGCTACTGCTGAAGTTTTACAAACACGTTTGGTTCATAGGGCAGGGTTACAAGAATTCTGAGCAGCAGCTATCAAAGCCTGACTTTGAAAAGCAGACAAATACGTGGGATGGAAAGAGCTCAGAGAACAGTTGAAACAAGAGACATAATGCTTGTTGCTCCTCATTGCCATATGATAAATGGCACATGAAAGTTTTCCTGTATTCTACAACCAGAGCCGTGCAGCCTTAATTCATGCACAAAACTGTCCCAATTTCATCTCTTAATGCCACGGTCTTCATGGCAGTGCCAATGTTAAGTTACTATGGAAAAATCCAAGACTTCAAGGAAGGGGGAAGAGGGAGACAGTTCCTGAATTATAGAGAGAAATCTGGATAGCCTTAGCAATACAATTAATGCTAGGGAGGAAGTCCTGTGTGTCTGGGCAGGGAGAGGTGCCAGAAGAACCACTGGACCAAGACAAGAAAAGTCTGGCTCCAGCTCTCTCCTCCAGATGTGAGTAACTTCATTCAATGGTGCATGCACTAATAAATCTCATGTTCTTGCCAGGAAGGTTGAAGACAGCTACAGACCACTGAGGTTCTTAGAGCAAGATATTTTAGTCATTGGATGAGGGACTCATTTGTTGGCAAACTATGATCAATACCAGAGGATTGTGCAAATCCACAGGTTTCCTCTGGGGTCCCCTTCTGCTTACTGGTATCCAATTTAGTTGGCAATGATTGAAATGCAGAGAGAGTCACAAGGTTTACTTTAATATTTCAAGTTCCTTTGCTGAATTATCTCTTTATTTTGCTGGTGGCTTCCTTTGCTCAACTGGGAGCTAAAGCTGTGAATGTTGAGTGAAACATTAACTCTGTTTCTCTTTCATTAGTTGGTTGGGCTATTAAAACCTCTTGGGCAGTTGAAACCATGAAATGCAGTGGATATTAGCAACATGTTACACAGACAAATGAGCTTTATAGTCCATTCAATAGCTACATCAGTTTATCCTACTACAAAAATCTCCTTTGTTCCACCCATTACCCTCCACTATCTCTGCCACTTAGACTAATTGGCTTTCTCTCTTTCTCAGTGGTGTTAAAATATCTTCGAACCAAACACTAGCAGGTTTCTCTTTCCACTGATTCTGCTTGACCAACTGAGATACATAAAACACAGAATGTTACAACACAGTACGAGCCCTTCAGCCCACAATGTTAGATCGTTAACCTGCTCTAAGATCAATCTAACCCTTCCCCCCAAATAGACTTCCATTTCTCTATCATCCATTAGACACTCATCAAAGCAATATAGAGAGAAATGTGGTTTAAGTGGAGTGACCATTGAGGGAGCAGCCATTGTTGGAGTGAGTCAGTGTTAGAGTGGAGAACTTGAGGCTCTAGCAAGAAGAGGCAGAAGCTAAGGTAAGTTCCTGATAAGATTCTATCTTTCTTATTCTAATAGTCCTAAGCTAGAATAGTGAGGTTGGATCCAGGGGTTCTTCATGTCCGATGTAGGAGCTCTGGGTGGGTCACCTCCTGTCTCCCTGATATTTACATCTGCATGAAGTGCATCCAGATGCAGCTCTTGCTACGGAGCTGGAGCTGCAGCTGGAATGCCTACAGCTCATTCAGGAAACTGAGGAGAAACTTCTTCAAACAGAGAATGGTGAATCTGTGGAATTCTCTGCCACAGGAAACAGTTGAGGCCAGTTCATTGGCTATACTTAAGAGGGAGTTAGATATGGCCCTTGAGGCTAAAGGGATCAGGGGGTATGGAGAGAAGGCAGGTACAGGGTTCTGAGTTGGATGGCTAGCCATGATCATACTGAATAGCGGTGCTGGCTCGAAGGGCAGAATGGCCTACTCCTGCACCTATTTTCTATGTCTCTATGTAAGTGTTACAGGGAGGTAGTCACCCCTAGGTTGTAGGAGGCAGGTGGTTAACTGTCAGGAGAGGGAAAGGGAAGAGGCAGCCAGTATAGAGTACCCCTGTGGCCATTCTCTCAATCGCTGTTAGGGGGCAACCTCACAGGGGAAGGCTGCAGTGCTAGGTTTCTGGCAATGGGTCTGGCTCTGTGGCTCATAATGGAAGGGGTCGGGTGGGGGAAGCAAAATGCAGTGGTGATAAGGTTAGAGTAGCAGACAGGAGATTCTGTGTACAGGAAAGAGACACCCAGGTGACAGCAGCCAGGGACAGCACGTCCCAGATTGGATTCACAGAATTTTACAGGTTGGAGGGGGGGGGGGGGGGGAGCATATTGGCACCAATGACATGGATAGGAAAAGGGATACGTCCTGAAGACAGAATATAAGGAATCAGGGAAGAAGCTGAAAAACAGGACCTCAGAGGTGGTAATCTCTCAATTACTGCCTGTGTCACCCAGCAGAGCGGGTAAGAGATGGATGATTTGGCAGATGAATGTGTGGTTGAGGAGGTGATGCAGGGGGGCAGGGTTTCAAATTTGTGGACCTTTGGGATATTTCTGTGGAACATATGACCTGTTAAAAAAGAATAAGTTGCACCTGAACTTGAGGGGACCCATATACTTACTGGCAGATGTAGCGAAGTCTTTAAATTAGTTCTGGCAGGGTACTGCAACCAGAGTCAGGGGATGGGGCACTTGGTACACAGGTAGATGCAGCATGTAGAGAGATTGAGAGGAAGTATAGGCAGATGACAGGGCAAAATTGCAGTCAGCGGGCTGAAGTATGTCTATTTTAATATAAGTATGGAACAAGGGTGATGAACTTGTATGGATCAGCACATGGAGCTACAGTGTTGTGGCCATTACAGAGGTATGGCTGTCACAAATATTGGAATGGCTGCTGGATATTTAGGGGTTTAAATATTTCAAAAAGAACAGGGAGGGAAGTAAAAGAGATAGAGGACTGGCATTGCTAACCAGGGATATTTTCAAAGCTGCAGAAAGGGGAGGATATTGTTGAGGGATTATCTACTGTGTCAGTGTGGGTGTGAGTCAGGAATAGGAAGGCAACAATCACTCTCTTGGGAATAATCTACAGAGCACCCAACAGCAACAGAAACACTGAGGAGCAGATTAGGGGGTAGATTTTGGAAAGGCGCAAAAATAACAGGATTCTTGTCATCTGTGACTTCAATTTCCCTAATATTAATAAGCAACCTCTTTGAGTTTAGCTGGGACAAGGCTTGTTAGTTCAAAATTCAAAGCTCAAAGTAAATTTTATTTTCAGAGTACATACTGTATATGTCACCACATACAGCTCTGAGATTCATTTTCCTGCGAGCATACTCAACAAATCTGCAGAATAATATAATGAGATCAATGAAAGATTAGCCAGAAGACAACAAGCTGTGCAAATGCAAGTATAAATAATCAGCAATAAATAACAAGATAAAGGATCCTTAAAGTGAGATCATTGGTTATGGGGACATCTCAATGGAAGGACAAGTGAATCTAGTTATCCTCTTTTGCACAAGAGCCTAGTAGTTGATGGGGAGAACCTGGAGGTGCAAGTCCTCAGGCTCTTGTAACTGCTACCTGATGGCAGCAGTGAGGAAAGAGCATGGCCTTGGTGGTGAGGATCTCTGGTGATAAATGCTGCTTTCCTATCACAGCGTTTCATGTGCTCAGTGGTTGGGGGGCTTTACCTGTGATGTACTGGGCCAGATCCACCACTCTTTGTAGAAGCCCCCAGAATGGATTCTTGACACTATATGCAGAGAGACTGACTGGAGAAAAGGCCATACTGGAACTGGTGCTTGGCAATGATCTAGGTCAAGTGTCGGATCTCCTGATGGGTGATAATCTTGGAGACAGTGACCACAACTCTCTGAGCTTAACCATAGACATGCAGAAGGATGGAAGCAGGTGGTACAGGAAAGTATTGGATTAGGGGAAGGGGAATTATGATGCCATTAAGCAGGAACATTGGAGCATTAACTAGTAATAGAGGTACTCAGGGGAATACTCAACAGAAGTGCAGAAGTTGTTTAGGTAGCACTTGTATGGGGTTCTGGGTAGGGTTGTGGCATTGAAGTATGGAGAAGTTAGTAAAGAAATAATAGCTGACAAGGTACATTGAATATCTGATCAAGAGGATGAAAGCAGCTTACAGTTATCGAGTCATAGAGCACGGCAGCACAGAAGGAGGCCCTTCAGCTCATCTAGTCAATGCCGAACTGTTATTCTATCTCATCCCATCGAACTGTACCTGGACCACAGCACTCCATGCCCCTCTTATCCATGTACTTATCTTAAAGTTTGAAATTGAGTCTGCATGCACGACTTCTGCTCATGGCTATCTTAAACATTTCACATCTGACACAGCAATAGTACAAAAGGATCGGAGTGTGGTAAATATTATTTCCATCAGATTACTCCATTGTTCAAGAAAGGGAGTAGGTTAACCTTGTATGTTATGGACCAGTGAGCATTTCTTCAGTGGTGGGAAAATTACAGGTGAAGAATCTCACAGACAGGATTTCTGAGCACTTGAAGAAGCATAATCTGACTAGGAATCTGACTTGGTTGAATTCTCTGAGGTGGTGAAAGAAATCAACTTAATGAAGGTAGAATGGTGGATATGGTGTTTATGGATTTTGGTAAGGTGTTAAATAAGGTTCCCCGTGGTAAACTGATCCAGAAAGTCGGGAGGCAAGGAAACAAGGGAAACTTGGATGTGCGGATTCAGAATTCTTTTGCTAAGAGAAGTTAATGGTAGATGGAACATTTCCTGCCTGGAGGTCAATAACAAATGGAGTTCCACAGGGATCTGTTCTGGAACCCCTGCTCATTGTGACTTTTATAAATTACTTAATGAGGAAATGGAAAGGTGGGGTAGTAAGTTTGTAAGTGATACAAAGGTAGGTGGAGTTGTGGATAGTGTAGAAGGTTGTTGTAGGTTACAACGGGACATTGATTAGATGTAGGGCCGAGCTGAGAAGTAGCAGATGGAGTTCAACCTGGTAAAGTGTGAAATGATTCACATTTGAAGGCAGTATACAGGGTTAATGGCAGGATTCTTTGCAGTGTGGAGGAATAGAGGAAACTTGCTGTTCACATTTATAGATCCCTCAGAGTTGCCACACAATGTGATAAAGTTGTTAAGAAGGTGTATGGGGTTTTGTTCTTTATTAGACAAGGAATTGATTTCAAGAGCTGTGAGGTAAAGTTGAGGCTGTGTAAAACCCTGGTTAGACCATACTTGGAATATTGTGTCCAACTTTACTCATCTCATTATAAAAAGGATATGAAAGATTTAAAGAGGGTGCAGAGGAGATTTAGGAGTATGCTGCCTGGATAGAGAGAATATCTTATGAGAATAGGCTGAGTGAGCTGGGGCTTTTCTCTGTGGGACAAAGAAGAGTGAGAGGTGATTTGATAGAGGTGTACAGGATGATATGAAGTACAGATCGAGTGGGTAGCCAAGGACGATTTCCCTGGGTGGAAATGACTAATACAAGGGGGTGTAATTTTAAGTTGATTGGAGGAATGTTTAGGGACAATGTCAGGGATAAATTCTACACAGAGTGTGGTGGGTGTGTGGAACATACTGACAGAGGCAGATATATTAGGGACATTTAAGAAACTCTTAGATAGGCATATGGATGATAGAAAAATGGAGAAGGTATATAGGAGGGAAAGGTTAGAGTTACCTTAATGTAGCTTAAATGATTGACACAACATCTTATGCTGAAGGGCCTGTACTTTGCTGTAGTGTTCTATGCCCTGTGTCTTCTTACGTATCCAAGAGTCTCAAGTCTCTCTAATGTACCTATTTCTGCCAGCACCCCTGATAGCTCATTCCACACACCCACCACTCTCTGTATAAAAAACATTACCTCTAACATCCCCACTATATTTTCCTCCAATCACCTCAAAATTATGCCCTCTGATATTAGCTATTTCTGCCCTGGGAAAGAATTCTCTGGCTGTCCACTTGACCTATGTCTTTTACCATCCTATACACAAGTCACTCCTTATCCTCTTTTTCTCCAATGTGAGTAGCACTATCTCGCTCAGCCAATCCTCATAAGGTAGGCAGCCAGAACTAACTCTCTGCAACACACACAAAATGCTGGCGGTACACAGCAGGCCAGGCAGCATTTTTGGGAGAAGCATTGTCAATGTTTCGGGCTGAGACCCTTAGTCAGGACTCTCCCTATAGATGCTGCCTGGCCTGCTGTGTTCCACCAGCATTTTGTGTGTGTTGTTGTTTGAATTTCAAGCATCTGCAGATTTCCTCGTGCATACTTACTCTCTGCACTCACTTTGATGCTTCGATTTCAATCTCTCTCTCTCCAATACAGGGTGCATGTTGGTAAGTCTCCTCTGCACCCTCTCTAAAGCTTCCACATCTTTTGTTTAAGATGCAACTAGAACTGAACATGATATTTCAATATTTCTGCTTTTGTGGCAAATTCTAGTATTTGCATTTTTATTTATTTTTCAAAACAGACGAACTATTTGATCAGAGATGTTGTATAAGTTGTGTGAAGGGGATAAGAACGTGCATGTAAATATTGGAGCATTTTTCACAAGCAAGGATCCACAGTACCATGCAATTGTTTTTTGAAAATTCATCCCTTTTGTAATTCAGGAAACACGGCAGCTAAATTGTGCTCAGATCAGCAGTGAATAAGTATAAAGGCAGGAGTGGGGAGCAGCGTTCTTTGAAGTGTCATGACATAGGACCTTTAAGGTTGATGTGAGTGACCTGAAATGACCTTGTTTAACATAAGATTGGAAATGTTAGAAAAACACTGCAGGTGAGGAACACTGGTGGGATTAACCTTTTCTCAAAGTAGTTCTGATGAACTTGAAATGTCAACATTCTCTCCATGCTTGATTGCTCAGTGTTTCCAGAACAGTCTGTTTTCTTTTATTTCAGAATTCTGAGCCTTTTTTTTGTTTTATAGCTTTATTTGTAATGTTGGTATCATCACAGAACTCCCTTAAATTTGTTAGCCTGGACACTGAGGACAGCTCTCTGGAGTGAGTCTTAAACCCACAGACTTCCATATCGGAAGTGAGAAGGGTGATGAGCTGACTCCAGTGGAAGAAAGCTAAACTACAAAGAAAAACTCTTGTCATCTAAGAAAGTTAATCAATTGCCATTGCTTTTTTAATGATGAATGCAACATAAACTAACTCTGAGTGAGATTCTGTCCATTGGATCTGCACAGATGAGCGTGGAAACTTGTTGATGTCACTGTTCCTGTAATGGCCATTCCCCTTCCCACTGATTTAGACCATAAAACCGTAAGACACAGGAGCAGAAATAGGACATTCGGACCATTCCACCAAGGTTGATTTATCATCCCTCTCAACCCCATTCTCCTGCCTTCTCTGGCCTTGACCAAGAATGAAGATCTGCCAACCATCACTAATTATACCCAGTGGCTTCGCCTCCACAGCCATCTGTGGCAATTAATTCCACAGGTTCACCAGCCTCTGGCTGAAGAGATTCCTCCTCCTCTTATCTAGATTGGACTTTACCGGAGCAAATTCTGACCTCCCTGGATTAGCCTCAGTACAACTAAGAAAATACTGAACTACTTTGTTATTTCTATTAAAGGAACACTCTGCAAACATTGGAAAACCTTTCCCCAGAACTCAGAGGAGAGTCCATGGAGAGTTACAGCTAACAAGAATGCTTTATCCAACATTTACCTACATTTTCCTCCAGGGAGTGAAACTGTGGCATTTCTTGCCACTGGAGGCCAACTATATTTCAGAAGTGGAATGTAAAAGGGACCCAAGGAAATGTGGTGAAGGCAGGAACAGTGTACTGAAGTGGATCATGGAATGGTTGGAGCACGGAAAAGGGTCATTCAGTCCATTGTAATTTGTTTAATTGGCTCAGCATAACATTTTGAGCCAAAGGGCCTGTTATTGTGTTGTATTGTTGTATGTTTGTATGTTGTTTGTTCTATTGAGTCTGTGCTAGGTCATAATAGAACTACTGATAGAGTAAGTCTCTAGTTCCACATACTAGCTCTTTCTGTGTCACTGTCTGTGTTTTTCTCCATTATAGATTTAACAAATTCATCTTTGAAGATTCCAACAATGTACTGCATAAAAAATATTCTATATGTCACTGTCATGATTGTGTTGAATGGTGATACAGGTTTAAGGGCTCAATGGACAACTCCTGCTCTTATTGCATTATTTATTTGGCACTACTGCCAGCATTCTCTTGTGCACATAATTACAGCCACGGCTGGACTTGCTGGACAGGTAGGAAGCAAATACATCACATCAGTGAAGTCTATTCCCTGGGAATCTTCAAAGGTACCACTTCCTCCATGGACTTCTCCAAATAACATTCATAGACTCCTGTTTCCAAGAAGTGCCATTGCTGTGATATGGGACACCTCTGGGAAGTAGTTAGCTGTGTCTTGTGGTGATAGTGTATGCTTGTGTCATACAAATAATTATCATATCGGCGTATGTTCTAGGTCCAGAGCAATTCTCAGTGGTGGAATCCAGGTCCTAATGCAAGTTATGATCCATTGTTTAGACAACTTAGACCACTGGCCCAGATAGAATGGAAAGGCAGGGAGGGTGTCAAGAGTTGGGCAAATTTTGCACACCCTCCTGCTATGTTCATTCCTCTTTCCATAACCCTAAGCCTGTGAGACTGTCCCAGCTGCAGTGCTTCATGTCTGCAAGCTTGGTCATGACTGACTCTGAGGATTTGGGCCTACTCCAGGCTGCTCCAGGGATTCGGATCTAAGGACTCAATTTGGTTCAGAATGCTGTTGTTGCTCAATTTTATTGATTGCATGATTTGAGTTTTTTCTCTCTTTCTTAGCGAATTGGGGATTGGTTTTTATTTTTTTTAAAGGGTTCTTTTGGGTTTCTTGTTTTCTGGCTGCCTGTAAGCAGATGCATCTCAAGGTTGTATAATTTATACATTCTTTGATAATAAATGTACATTGGATCTTGAATATTTGAATATAAAATATCATTGTTGTACACGTCTGTAACTCATTTTACTATGTTATCATAGTACAGGGATTATTCTGCATTTCCATCTCTTTCTAATTATTTCTACTGGCTTTGTTATTTCACCATTGCATTTTGAGTTATATGTGACTTCCTGGGATGAAACTATCTGGTGCTCTCAAGAAGAGATCTGAAAATGATCTTAAAGCCTCCTTGGAAAGGCGTGGCATTCCTACTATTCCCAGAGAATTCAGATGTATGACTATGCAGCTCTGAGAATCTTGAATCCATCTAGTGAATTCATAAACTGTGTGCTGTAGAGATAAGTTCACATCTCACTCAGTTGGCAGAGAGATTCTGCCCAAAATTTGAAACATGCAGAGCCTCATATTTCCCCGGGATTGAAAACCTGCAATCCAATTGAACTGATGTTGAATTGGAGGACTTTTGTGAAAAGCCAGACATGAATCGAATGCTTGCTTCAGGAACAGCAATGAAAGTAGCATCCGTCAAGGAAGGTCAGCATCACTTGCGTGCGAGTGGCGTAAATACTTGCCAGCGGACAGCACAGGATGGATACTTCAAGGACTCAAACGATCATAAACTTATGAAGGATCTACAGTGATGGTACATTAATTCAAAATCAGAATAACTAGTTAGGTTTATGTCAGCTGTGCAAACCCACAGATAAGAAAATATTTATATATACACACACACACACACACACACACACACACACACACACACACACACACACACACACACACACACACACACACACACACACACATATGTGTTTTCTCATAAGGAAGACATTTGCTTTTAATTTTATGTTGGCTCTTTGACCATTCCCATCAATCCCATTTGCCCCTATTATTTCCCTGGTAACTGTTCTCTCACTTGTCCGTTGACTCCCTAGTTCTACTACCATGCACCTTCATGAGGGGTATCTTATTGTCACCAATTAACCTGCATATCCCTGTAGTGTGGGAGAAGCAGGAGAACTCAGATTCTCTTTGGGAACTAGTTGACTTGAGCAGTATTTCTGATCTGGCTATTGTTCAAGATTGCACTTAATAATAAAAAAAAACTTGGGTCAGATACATGTGGGAGGTTACCTTACAAACTCCACATAAACAGCACCAGAGATCAGGACCAGATCAGCATTACTGTAACAGCACAGCCTGCTGCAATCTCAGACAGAGAAATTAATTCAATAGAGTAACTCAAGATTCATAAAACATCTTTGCTACTGATGTAATTAGCAACAATGTTTTAAGACTAAAATAAGTAGTCAATATAAATACAGCAGCAGAATTGCTCCATGTGTCGATACACCTTCCAGCATGAAATTCCACCAACTCCTTTTGACTGAAGTACAATTAGTCTGGAAAGAAATTCCACTATAGTACTGAAGATACAAGGTTAATTGCAATGCTTGTGGTTTATGATAGTGATTCGATTTGCCGATAGCCATAAAAATGACTAACACAACACAGCAAGAATGTGTAAACCAAGAAATAAATTGGAAAGGTATGCTTGGCATGCAGAATGATTCTGCAAAATCACACTTTAAGCTTTTACTACACAAATATGACAAAATCTTCAAGGATCACTGACAAGAGAAAATCTGCAGACACTGGAAATCCAAAGCAACACACACACAATGCTGGAGGAACTCAGCAGGCCAGGCAGCATCTATGGAAAAATGTGCAGTCAACATTTTGGGCTGAAACCCTTCGGGAGGACTGAAGAGAAAAAGCTGAGGAGTAGACTTAAAAGGTGGGGGGAGGGGAGAGAGAACCACCAGGTGATAGGTGAAACCTGGAGGGAGAGGAATGAAGTAAAGAGCTGGGAAGTTGATTGGTGAGATGAGGAGAGAGGGGATGAGGAAAGGGGGATGGGAAATGAAGAAGTGGGGGGGGGGGTTGTTAATGGGCATTACCAGAAGTTTGAGAAATCGATGTCAGGTAGGAGGCTACCCAAATGGAACATATGGTGTTCTTCCTCCAAGCTGAATGTGGCCTCATCACTAAAGCGGAGGAGGTCATGAATGGATATGTCGGAATGATATAGTGGGTGGCCACTGGGAGATCCTGCCTGTTCTGCTAGATGGAGCATAGATGCTCGGTGTAGCAGTGTCCTAATCTATGTTGGGTCTCACCGATGTGCAGGAGGTCACACCAGGAGCACCAAACACAGCAAATGACCCCACTGATTCACAAGTGAACTGTCGCCTCACCTGGAAGGACTGTTTAGGACCCTGGATGGTAGTGAGGAAGAAGGTGTAGGGACAAGAGTGGTACCTGTTCTGCTTGCAAGGATTAGTGCCAGGAGGGAGATCAGTGGGGAGGGATGAATGGACAAGGGAGTCTTGCAGGGAGCGATCCCTGTGGAAAGCAGAAAGTGGAAGGGGGGGAGGGAAAGATGTACTTGGTGGTGGGAACCCATTGGAGGAGGTGGATGTTTTGGAGAATTATGTGCTGGACGTGCAAGTTAGTGAGGTGATAGGTGAGCACAAGAGGAACCCTATCCCTGGTATGGTGGCGGGAGGATGGGGTCACAGCAGATGTGTGTGAAATGAAGGAGATGCGGTAGAGGGCAGCGTTGATGGTGGAGGAAGGGAACTTCTTCCTTTGAAAAAGGAAGCCATCTCCTTTGTTCTAGAATGAAAAGCCTCATCCTGAGAGCAGATGCAGCAGAGATGGAGGAATTGAGAAAAGGGGATGGCATTTTTACAAGTAGTAGGGTGGGACAATGTGTAGCTGTGAGAGTTCGTGGGTTTGTATTGGTGGATAAGCTTTCTCCGGAGATAGAGACAGTAAGATCGAGAAAGGGAAGGGAGGTATTGGAAATAGACCAGGTGAATTTGAGGGCAGGTTGGAAATTGGAGGCAAAGTGGATGAAATCGACAAGTTCAGCATGGGTGCAGGAAGCAGCACCATTGATGTAGTGTGGGAAAAGTGTGGGTCAGTCACCAGTGTAGGCTTGGAACATAGACTGTTCCACATAACCGAAAAGCAGGAAGGCATAGCTGGTGCTCATGGCTACCCCTTTTGTTTGAAGGAAGTGGAAGGAACCGAAGAGAAATTATCAAGAGTAAGAACAAGTTCCGCTAGGCAGAGGAGAGTGGTAGTGGAAGGGAACTGGTTGGGTCTGATGTCCAAAAAGAAACGGAGAGCTTTGAGGCCTTCCTGGTGGGGGAGGGAGGTGTATAGAGACTGGATATCCATAATGAAAATAAGATGATGGGGGCCAGGGAACTTGAAATCCTTGAATAGATCAGGATGTAGGTAGGAAGGGACTGAACTAGGGGGGATAAAACAGAATTGAGGTGTTGAGCTCATCAGAATATGAGCTCAGTGGGGCATGAACAAGCTGAAACAATGGGTCCACCTGGACAAATGGGTTTGTGGATCTTGGGCTGGAGGTAGAAACAGGACGTACAGAGTGCAGGAACTATGAGGTTGATTGTGGTGATGGGAGATTCCCAGAGTCAATAAGGTTGGTGATGGTGAGAGGCAATGGCCTGGTAGTCCTTAGTGGAATCCTGTTCAAGGGGTAAGTAAGAGGAGTTTTCCAAGATTTGTTACTGGGCTTCAGCAAGGTGGAGGTCAGTATGCCAGACTTCTACAGCAACCCCCTTATGTGCGGCTTTGACAATGAGGTTAGAATTTGTGCCGAGGGAATGGAGAGCAGAGCTTTCAGAAGGAGTGAGGTTGGAATGGGAGAGCAGAGTGTTAAAGTTTACATGGTTAATGTCCCAGCAGCAGTTGGCAGTTGGCAGTGAAGAGACAGAAGAGCGACGGGGGAGGTGGGGTGGAATGGTGCATCCAGGAAGACGAAGAAGGTTGGAGATGGGAGAAGGGGTCATCGGTGCGAATGTGGAGTCCTTGTCAAAGTGATAGGCTCGGAGACGGAGGTGGCAGAAGAAGAGCTCAGGGCTGTGGCAGGCATGGAACTCACTGAGGTGTGGGCACAGGGGGACAAAGGTGAGGCCCTTACTGAGAACAGAACATTCTGCGTCAGAGAGGGGAACTTTGGAGAGGATGGTCAAATCTTTAAGGATGATATTTTTGCTATTACTAGCTGAAAGGCTTGAACACATATTGAGTTTGATGCAGAACAAATATATTGCAAACCCAATCTAAAACAGAAAGCACTGGGAATGTTCAGGGCAGCACAGTAGCTCAGCTCTTAGAACCACTTCCTCAGGGCACCAGAGACTGGATTCAGTCCTTTGCTGTCTGTATGGAGTTTGCATGTTCTCCCAGAGACTGCATGGGTTTCTTCCAGTTGCTGTGCTTTCTTCCCACACCACAAAGTTAGGCAGTTTGGTTGATTAATTGGCCACTATAGATTGCCCATAGAGCGTATGTGAGTGACAGAATCAGAGACAAGATAATGGGAATGTGGAGAACATTAAAAAGTGGGACTAATGTAGCATTGCTGTAAATGGATGGCTGATTATAGATGCAGGCTTGGTGGGCTGAATGGCCTGTTTCTCTGTGTCATGTTATGATTCTGTAATTGACATCATTATAGATATTTGGGAGTCCTGCATTGCAATTATTTTGACCCGCATAATGCAACTTATCTTGATTGATCTGGCTGTTGACTTGTAACTCCCCTTCAGCGGATTAGCTTTTTCATCACGTGAATGATTTTCTGATGTCTCCCTACAATTGTACTGCCTCTCACACAGAGCACAGTGAGAGGCACTTTGGCCCCAGATGCCCATGCCAATCATCCATTATCTCTCCATTCCCACTCCTTTTGGGATGGCACTGGAGCATCGCGGTTATTGTAATGCTATTACAGCAACTGAGGCCGGGGTTCAATTCCACCGGTGTCTGTAAAGAATGTGTACGTTCTCCCCAGTTTCCTCCCTCATTCCAAAGATGTATGGGTCAGTAGGTTAATTGAGAACATGGATGTAATTGTGCTACATGGCCGCACTGGGCTGGAAAGCCCCATTGCTGTCTAATTAAATTCACCTTGGAGATTAAGTCTAGATACTTTTTAAATGGCCTAAGCATTTCTGTCTCCCCCAACCACTCAAGCAATGTGTTTCAGATTCTAACCACACTCAAAATTCCCTCTCAGATTCGGTCTAAACGTCTCCCTCACCATAAACCTGTGCAATCTGGTTATTCCCTCTCAGATTCGGTCTAAACGTCTCCCTCACCATAAACCTGTGCAATCTGGTTCTTGGTTGTGGTGAAAGATTTCGTAGTGTCACCCAATCAATGCACTTATCAGTTTCTCTTCCAGGTACCTCTGTCACAAGGAAAACAATCTGGCGTCTCCACTGTATCTCCTCATAGCTGAAGCAGTCCTTCCCAGGCAATGCCCTAGTCAATATCCTGTGCATTCTCTCTAGTGCAGTCACATTGGTAGTGTGGTAACTGGAGATGCACACTTTATTTTAGAGTAACACACAGACTGTTGGAGTATCTCGGCAGGTTAGGCAGCATCTATGGAGGGGAATAAATTGTCAATGTTTTGGGCTGAAACCCTTCATCAGAACTCTAGCCGTGACTTAAACAAACTTTTATAGTGTTATGTCATAATCATTTGTTCAATGAGGACTCTTCAGCTAGTTTCTCGAGTTGACAGACTAACTCATCAATATTGTAGTCTTCATATTTTACTTGTTTCAATGAAGGGTCATCCACCTGCAACATTAACAGTTTTTCTCCCTCCATAGATGCTGCCTGATCTGTTGAATAATTCCAATATTCTCTTTGTTTCAGAATGCCTGCACAGACAGTGTTCTACCTCTCACAGCTTCAGAGTGCTTTTTTAAAACATTTATTGTCCCTCTCACTACCCTCATTAATCTATTAACTAGATGACTCTGAAAGCATTATGTAACTTGAATGCTGAAGTACATCCTAGGATGCTTTGGGACATATCATCAGTGATGTATCCTGGAGTGATTGTCTGTTTCAAGTCTTTTAACGTCAGATTCCCTCACCTAGATGACCCAGCCATGGGTGATCGGTCCCGGGTTTGTCTCCCAGCATTGGTCCATGGGTCACAGCTCTTGATCCATACCCATCATGAGGCTCGCTCAGCAGCCTCTGTGACAGTCCTCGCGGCTCCTTTCTTTGCAGCTCCCATAATGTCAAGGTGAGAGCAGGTTTTGCACAGCAAGCACCCAGCAAAACATCTACGTCCCACCCCTATAGGCTCACGTTGTGCCCTCCAACCCTGTCTCTGGAACTGCTCTACCAGCTCCTGCTAATTGGCTTTTTTATATTCAAACGCCTCCCCAATCTGATCTTCACAAGGAATTGCCAGTCCTATCATGAGTACCTGCTTTTAAGTTTCTGACCAAACGACCATGTCAGGCCTTAAGGAATGATGATGTGACTAACTCAGGGAATTTCCATTGCTTGCCAAGGTTGACTTCGGGTTACCAGTCAGGTGTCATGGTGCACAAGCCCGCTGGTGATCTGGGCTGAGGCTGTGGTTGGTTTCCAAAGTTGATAAACGTTGCCCCATGAAGAATGTTTCTTTCACCCCTCTCTCAGTCCCAGGCTTTTAGCAAGTTTGAGATCTCTCCACACCAGACCTGATGAAGGAGCCATTGACCTGGCTGTGTTTCCCTCTCCAGCGATGTGAGTGGGACAGAACTAATCTGATGATTCAGACTGTATTCAATTAGCTTATACAAAAAAATGCATCACCCTGGACCACACTTAGAACAGTAGTCATTTGTTCTATCAGCAATGCCCATTATTATTCTACAAGTTGTTCTTTGCAAGTAGGACAGGAGGACATTTTATGTCTGCTGATTAAACAGATTACTTAGTGAGCTAGACATAGGGTTTCACCTTTATCAGGATTCTGTGGTGCTCTATTGATTTCATTTTCAATTACTTAATGAATTTCTCTTTCAAGTGAAAACTAATCTTGAGCCTCCTTTGTTAAACAAAAACAATCAGCATGCATTTGAATCACATTGCCATGGAGAAAGCCCATTTATTTTGTCTCCAATTCTGCTGTTTTGATTTTGTATTTATTTCTCTTCAACATTTCAAAAATTAAACCTTTAGTTATGTCTGGCAGTGGTAAAGTGCAAATCAAGAAGGATCCTCACTCAGTTGCATTATGGAATGATAGATACTTCATTGATCCCAAAGGAAATTACAGAGTCACGGTGACATTACAAGTGCAAAGATACACAAATATTAGAAGAAAAGTAAGAAAGTATAAAAAATGCTACCTCGAACAATCTACCAGGAGGGGGTCATTACTTCCCCAGTTATAGGTTGACTCATTATAGAGGCTAATGGCCGAGGATAAGAATGACCTCATATAGAGCTCTTTGGAGCAGCGCAGTTTCTTAGTCTGTTACTAAAAGTGCTCCTCTGTTCAGCCAAGGTGGCATGCAGAGGGTGTGAAACTTTGTCCAGAATTGTCAGGAGTTTCCATAGTGTCTTTTGTTTTACCACAGCCTCCAGTGTGTCCAGTTTGACCCCTATAACAGAGCCAGCCTTTCTGATCAGTTTATTGAGCTTGTTGGCATCTCCCATGTTGATGCCATTGCCCCAGCACAGCACCACATAAAATACTGCACTGGTAACAGCAGCCTGGTGGAAGTGTGCCATTATGTCAAAGTATGTCATTTAAGTCTGTGATGATGTTAAAATCCTTGTCTGAGAACACCTCAAGGAAACATTCTGGTGCAGTACGTTATGAAGGGATCTAAAAATCAGGGATACATTTTGGATTTGGGGTTTGGTGTTTTAGTGCTGGGGACAAGGAGCTGGCGTTTGGAGGTAGTGAATGAGAGGAATGAATAAAAGAGAAAGTGAAGGAGAAAGAGAGAACTAAATACCTTCAACTTTATATACACATGAATGCAGAATTAAGTTCACTGAAGATTGAAGATGCATTGGTAATCATTTTCCAATGTTCCTTAGATTCAGGATCAGTTCCTGAAGATTGGAGAGTGGCTAATGTTGTCCCACTTTTCAAGAAGGGAGGGAAGGAGAAAAAGGAGAACTATCTCCCTGTTAGCCTAACGTCAGTCGTGGGGAAGATGCTTGAGTCCATTATTAAGGACGAAATAGTGGCACATCTAGATGGCAGAAATAGGATTAGGCCGAGCCAGCATGGATTTACCAAGGGCAAATCATGCTTGACTAATCTGTTGGAGTTTTTTGAGGGTGTAACAAGGATGTTAGACGAGGGTAAGCCAGTAGATGTTGTGTACCTAGATTTTCAGAAGGCATTCGATAAGGTGCCACATAGGAGATTGGTGAGTAAAATCAGAGCTCATGGCATTGGGGGCAGGGTTTCAACATGGATAGAAAACTGGCTGGCAGATAGAAAGCAAAGGGTAGCAGTGAATGGGTGTTTCTCAGACTGGCTGGAGGTGACTAGTGGGGTACCACAGGGCTCTGTATTGGGACCACAGCTCTTTACGATTTATGTCAATGATTTAGATGAGGGCATTGAAAACTATATCAGCAAGTTTGCTGACGATACTAAACTGGGTGGCAGTGTGACATGCGAAGAGGATGTTAGGAGAATACAGGGAGACTTGGATAGGCTGAGTGAGTGGGCAGATACTTGGCAGATGTCATTCAATGTGAATAAATGTGAAGTTATCCACTTTGGAAGCTGGAACAAGAGGGCAGAGTATTGTCTGAACGGTGTTGAGTTAGGCAAGGGAGAAATGCAAAGAGACCTAGGAGTCCTAGTTCACCAGTCAATGAAGGTGAATGAGCAAGTGCAACAGGCAGTGAAGAGGGCAAATGGAATGTTGGCCTTTGTTACAAGGGGAATTGAATACAAGAGCAAGGATGTTCTTTTGCATTTGTACAGGGCCCTGGTGAGACCACACCTGGAATATTGTGTACAGTTTTGGTCTCCAGGTTTAAGGAAGGACATTCTGGCAATTGAGGAAGTGCAGCGTAGATTCAGTAGGTTGATTCCTGGGATGGCAGGGCTGTCTTACGCAGAGAGATTGGAGAGATTGGGCTTGTACACGCTGGAATTGAGGAGATTGAGAGGGGATCTGATTGAAACGTTTAAGATAATTAAAGGATTTGATAGGATTGAGGCAGGAAATATGTTCCAGATGTTGGGAGAGTCCAGTACCAGAGGGCATGGATTGAGAATAAGAGGTCAGTTATTTAAAACAGAGTTGAGGAAGAGCTTCTTCTCCCAGAGAGTTGTGGAGGTGTGGAATGCACTGCCTCGGAAGATGGTGGAGGCCAATTCTCTGGATGCTTTCAAGAAGGAGCTGAATTGATATCTGATGGATAGGGGAATCAAGGGATATGGGGACAAGGCAGGGACTGGGTATTGATAGTGAATGATCAGCCATGATCTCAGAATGGCGGTGCAGACTCGAGGGGCCGAATGGTCTACTTCTGCACCTATTGTCTATTGTCTATTATCACAAGGGGAAATAACAGTTTTACTGATTAACATATTTGTTTTTGCTCTGAATGTTGATTAACACGGTGAGTTTTGAAATTATTATGTATTCATGATATGTGTGCTACTGGCAAGCCTTAAAATGAGTATTCATACTAAAGTACCGATGAGAGGTTCCCTCTTGACCCACAGCTGTACATCTGGTGAAGGGACCCTTACAGCATTATTGATAAAGGTGTTTTAGGATTTAGACACACTAATAGTGAAGAACTGGTAATGGAAGATCTGTGAAATTAGCTCATTTACCACAGGATACCCAGCACATGTAATTAGTATTTATATAGCTGGTCCAGTTATGTTCTGGTCAGTGGCATCACCCAGGATACTCAATACTTCATGGTGACAAGCCTTGATACTTAATGGAGTTTTCATCGATGCTACGATGCTCTTTGTGTGAAGTGATCATTACTCTTGTAGGCGATTTTTTGTTCAGGATCATCGCTACCTGTCTTCTGTGCAGTGTGAATGTTACTTGCCATTTATTAGCCTATGACTGAACCTTGTCTTAGTCATTTTGTGAGGTGCAGCAAATGATATTGAACATTGTGCAAACATTCCAGTTCTGAACCATTTGATGGAAGGTGTTTGAAACAACTGAAGATGGATGGCCTTGAGGAAACCAGGGAACAGTATTTTGTCACTGGAATGATAGTCTCCAGTAACTGCAACCATATTTTTATTTTAGGAGATATGATTCCAACCCCTTGCTGCTCATTGACTTCTGTTTTTGAAGTTACCTTGATCGTTATTATTTGCTTATTTATTTATTGGAATTCAGTGTAGAATAGGCCATAGGCTCTTCCAGCCTTCGAGTCATGCTGCCCAGCAACCTACCCCCCACCCCGATTTAACCCTAACCTAGCCTACACCTCAGGGGCTACAGCAGTTCAAGAAGGCAGCTCATCGCCACCTTTTCAAGGCCAACTAGGGATGGGCAATAAACGCTGGCTTAGCTGGTGATTAATACATAAATAAATACATAATAATCACAAGACAATTCACAATGACCAAGTAACGTACCCAGCCTTGATGTTTAGGGTAGTCATTCTCTTTACCTCTTTAGTCCATCCATGCTATGATTTGGGTCTTAGTGGTTCTGTACCAGGCACTGGCGAGCAGACTACTGAAGAGTGAACTGTACTTCATAACATTGCTGACAGCAGCTTCTGTCATTCTGATGATGATTGAGTGCTAATTTGTTTGCTGGTTTGAATTTAACCTGCCTTTTGTGCACAGAACATGTCTGGGCAATGTTCCACAATGTCAGGTAGATTCTGGAACAGTAAATGTACTGAACCAGTTTGTTAATTATGTCACTTTGTAATGTACTGTGTGACTGTGATAAAAAGGCTAATTTTCATGCGATTTATATCCTGTGTATGCATACTGTACCCCTACAATAAACTGTTTGCTGCAGTTAAGCATATTCTGGAGTTAGTTCTTCGGAGTTACAACCAAAATGTGGTTGAATTGCACAGCATATGTTACATTCAGTGCTCTCAGCCATTTTCTGAAATCACACAAACCAATTAAATTCCAAAAAATGGTTTCCTTTGATGGTTAGGATCCAGGAGGAAGCCAACATGGATCATTTGATCCAGATCTCCAGCTGAGTATGATTACAAGTGGTTAAGCCTTTGGCATCTGAATGTTGGGCAGAGCATTCCCTCCTCCCAGTATCCACCACCCTCTGATGTATAGACCCTCACCACAAGGCTTATTTTCATACATGAAATTAGACTCTGTTGGCTTGGATTCCATTTATAAACACATCTAGAATAAGCTTGTCCCTTTGGAATGAAGCTCCAAAAGTAAGGGCAATGGAGAAATGCTCACGGGAGGCAGAGGAACAGCTACAGGACTGTTTGCATTAATGGACTCAGCCATATTCAAGGACATATCAGAGGAAATGAACAAATACACCATTGTTGTCACGGATTTTATAAAGTATCACCACATTCAGAGTCTTCCCGAACATTGGATGAACCAAGAGATTTACAATCTGCAGAGTGTGTCCAGCAATCAAGTAAGGTGGGGATGGGGAGCCAAGGTGATGGTGTTGCAGGCAGCTTACAAAACTTCTACATATACTTCTGAATTACTCTCACTGCCATATGCAGCTTGTAACTTCCCTTTAAGTCACTTAAATTTGGAGCACCTTAACAAACTAATGATTTGACAATCTTCTGAAGCAGTGGTTCTCAACCATTTTCACAAATGGCTCATTTGTGACTTTCATTTACCTCTGTGGTCCTCACCCTCCATAGTCTCCGTTAGCTGCTAATGTGTTTGTTTGGTCAACTGTACTAATTATTCTAATATATAATCAATATTATATTGATTATATTGAATACCAGGTTATAGGTATTATTGAATATTACAGAAAATCTTACAGATGTATATGAAAAATAGAACTATTTTAAAGCCCTGAATTGGATACTTTATTTATAATATGCTGAGTATAATATTCTTCCAACCAGCAATGAAAAAGCGCTTAATGTTGTTACTTCGAGTATTTAGTGATATTCTTGCAAATGATGCAAACTAATAAGTTATTGAATATCTAGTTGCAACTTGTTTAAAGATAATCAAATATCACCTCTTTTCACATTAAAATGGTTATGAGCTTTTGATAGCAGATGAAGAGCTTGACTGAAACCACATTCAGTGAGATAAGAAGTGGAACGTCCAATTAAAAACAACTTTGCTTTCTCCCAGATCTGTAGAATCTCATTTTGAACAGCACCAGTTATCCAGAAATATTGATTGCCACATTTAAATTTTACTTGAGCTGTATATCAGCTCAATAAGATATTCTTGCAATGTGCTGTCAACATCAGTCATGCTCTACACAAGTGGATCCACCACCCAATCTGGAAAATGATCTCCTGCACGACGTCGAACTGAAGTTCCATATCAGTGTGCAGTTGTTTCAAATGATCAGTATATACAATCAGATTCTCATCTTGCAATTCTACTTTACGAGCAACCACTGAAGGAAACAACAAAAATTTGTGGAGTCCAATATTGCTGCTGGAACGTTTGAATTTTCTAATGAAGTGGGAATAGCCTCTTCGCATGACATGAGATTGCAGGATTTTCCCTTGTAGCTGTTTTTTGAATAAATTCAATTTTTCAAGTATATCTGAGAGGTAAAATATGTCAAACTTAGCAGTGACAATTTGTTCTCCAAAAGCTCCTTATCACTTAAAAATGCTACAACACTGTCGAAAACAGCTGATTGAACTTCCTATCAAAATATGATATTAGGGATCTAATGGAAGTTGTAGTGGCAGATGGGGATACAATGGTAAACTTCACACATTCTTGGTCTGCAGTTAAGCTGTTTCTGGCAGATGACCCCACTGCAGTAACTGTAGCCTTCATGTCATGTTTTATAAGTATTATAACATGCAGCAGTCAGTAAACCAGTCTCCTGCTGCATACTCACTGATTGGCCTTGCTGAGACTGGTCCCACCCAATCTGCTGTTTCTAATTTGGGGGTAACTGTGGAGTGGGGTTCTGCGGGCCACCCTGTGTAGTGTGAAGGATGAACTGTGTGTGGTCAAGCAGGAGCAGAGATAACATAATGTACTGAATCTCGCCCCCCCCCCCCCATCTCCCACACACACCCAGGCTAAGCTGTTTTGCAGCTGCCTCATTTCCATCATCTACCATATTCTCCCATTCATTTCATTCTATAGATTCTTTCTTTTCTATCTATATGTTAGTAATATTTCATTGAAACAGTAAACTTATAATGACCATTGAGAAACTACTGTGGCTCCAATGAAATCCAGCATGGCCTCCCACGATGCCAAATAGCCCATACTAAGAACTTTTGTCCTGAAGACTTGACACACTCAGCTTTCCAATCTGTAGGTACAGTACCTTTAAGCAGAAGTAGGTATATCACTATGGTTGAAAGTGGGGGAGAAGCAGAGGACTCCAAACCGGGTTATGAAACTTTCTCTACCCATCATTCCAGGGTCTGGGATGTTTCAGATCATGCCCATGATATCCTGCAGTGAGAGGGAGGACAGCCAGAGGTCGTGGTACATGTTGGTACCAATGACAGATAGGAAAAGGGAGGAGGTTCTGAAAAAAAGGGTACAGGAAGTTAGGAAGGAAGTTAAGAAGCAGGACCACAAAGGTGGTAATCTTGGGATTACTGCCTGTGCCACGTGACAGTGAGAATAGGAATAGGATAACATGGAGGATAAATGCGTGGCTGAGGGATTGGAGCAGTGGGCAGGGATTCAGATTTCTGGATCATTGGGACCTCTTTTGGGGCAGGAGTGACCTGTACAAAAAAGATGGGTTGCACTTGAATCCCAGGGGGGCCAATATCCTGTGGGGGGGGGAGTTTGCTTAGGCTACTGAAGAGAGTTTAAACTAGAATTGTTGGGGGTTGGGAACCGAACTGAAGAGTCTGGGGAAGAGGAGGCTGGCTCACAAATGTAGAAAGCTTGTAGACAGTGTGAGAGGGAGGATAGGCAGCTGATAGAGAAGGGACGCGCTCAGACCGAAGGTTTGAGATGTGTCTATTTTAATGCAAGGAGTGTTGTGAACAAAGCAGATGAGCTCAGAGCGTGGATCAGTATTTGGAGATATGATGTGGTGGCTATTACAGAGACTTGGATGGCTCAGGGACAGGAATGATTACTTCAAGTGCTGGGTTTTAGATGTTTCAGAAATGACAGGGAGGGAGGCAAAAGAGGTGAGGGTGTGGCACTGTTGATCAGAGATAGTGTCACGGCTGAAGGTGGACGCCATGGAGGGATTGTCTACGGAGTCTCTGTGGGTGGAGGTTAGGAACAGGAAGGGGTCAATAACTTTACTGGGTGTTTTTTTATGGACCGCCCAATAGTAACAGGGATATCGAGGAGCAGATAGGGAAACTGATCCTGGAAAGATGTAATAATAACAGGGCTGTCGTGATGGGAGATTTTAATTTCCCAAATATCGACTGGCATCTCCCAAGGGCAAGGGGTTTAGATGGGGTGGAGTTTGTTATGTGTGTTCAGGAAGGTTTCTTGACACAATATGTAGATATGCCTACAAGAGAAGAGGCTGTACTTGATTTGGTTTTGGGAAATGAACCTGGTCAGGTGTCAGATCTCTCAGTGGGAGAGCATTTTGGAGATAGTGATAATAATTCTATCTCTTTTACAATAGCATTGGAGAGAGATAGGAACAGATAAGTTCTAAAAACATTTATCTGGAGTAAGGAGAATTATGAGGCTATCAGGCAGGAAATTGGAAGCTTAAATTGGGAACAGATGTTCTCAGGGAAAAGTACAGAAGAAATGTGGCAAATGTTCAGGGCTATTTGTGTTGTGTTCTGCATAGGTACTGTTATGAATCCCATAATTGGAGAACTTACCAGCAAAGATAGAGAGGTCTGTTGAAGTCTGATGTCACTATTTTCAAACGTTTTATTTATAAAGGGACACAAAAGTAGGGTTAATACATACATTCAGATAGTGCACATCATCAACACTCAATCTAAAGCGCGGGTATATTAATAATCATCATTAAGAAGTGAGCTCTACTGATGTCTAGGGGTTAATAGATTGTCCGTTGGAAATATAAAAGTCACTCAGAAGGCTGCAGGCCTCAGCCCTTTGAAAATCGCTGGGTTTCACGTGGGGCAACCGAGAGAGAGAGATTGGGGGAGAAGAGAAAGAACTTGCCGAGTCTTGATGAATCCTCCGTGAAATCGGGGGAGCGTTGGTTTCCTCTCCCCAATGTTCGTTAAAAGCGGTTTTCTGTGATTCCAGCCACAAATTCCAATCCCGGAATCTAACGCACGTGGCTTCCTTCAGAATGGCTTCCCGCTACTGCGGAAACACTCTCGTGTCTTCTTGGTGCGTCCGAGGGGGCTGTCCCCTTGAGACTCTCCTTTATACTTCCTCACAGGGTCGCAGGTGTCAATCAGGTTGTGATGATGCAATCTCTCTCTCAACCAGCCCACCTTCCCCGAGGGCTTTTCACGTGGTCTCCACGAGACAATAGTCACTGTCGTCTTTATTCTGTATCCCTGGGGGACGTGCAATTTGGCACATTTCTCTCTCTCTCTCCGACTGGGTCTACTGACCCCCCCCCTTTCAACGGGTGCTCTTGCGATTCTCACAAAGGAGGGGGCTGGGATCATAACAGTACGTTCCAATGAGACAGGGAAGTTATGGTAGGGTACGGGAACCGTGGTGTACAAAGTCTGTAATAAATCTAGTCAAGAAGAAAAGAAAAGCTTATAAAAGGTTCAAAGAACTAGGTAATGCTAGAGATCTAGAAGATTATAAGGCTAATAGGAAGGAGCTTAAGAAGGAAATTAAGAGAGACAGAGGGGGCCATGAGAAGGCCTTGGTGAGCAGGATTAAGGAAAACCCCAAGGAATTCTACAAGTATGTGAAGAGCAAGAGGATAAGATGTGAAAGAACAGAACCAATCAAGTGTGACAGTGGTTAGGTGTGTACAGAACTGGAGGAAACAGCAGAGGTAATTAGAGAATACTTCAGTATTCACTATGGAAAAGGATCTTGGTGATTGTAGTGATGACTTTCAGCAGACTGAAAAGCTTGAGCATGTAGAAGAGCATGTAGAAAAGCAAGAGGATGTGCTGGTGCTTTTGGAAAACATCAAGTTTGATAAGTCGCCAGGACTGGATGAGATGTACCCCAGGATACAGTAGGAGGCGAGGGAGGAGATTGCTGAGCCTCTGGTGACGATCTTTGCATCATCAATGGGGATGGGAGATGTTCCAAAGAATTGGAGGGTTGTGAATGTTGTTCCTTTATTCAAGAAAGGGAGTAGAGATAGCTCAGGAAATTATAGACCAGTGAATCTTATCTCAGTAGTTGGTAAGTTGATGGACAAGATCCTGAGAGACAGGATCTATGGACATTTGGAGAGGTATAATATGATTAGGAATAGTCAGCATGGCTTTGTCAAGGGCAGGTCATGCCTTACGAGCCTGATTGAATTTTTTGTGGATGTGACTAAACACATTGATGAAGGAAGAGCAGTTGATGTAGTGTATGTGGATTTCAGCAAGGCATTTGATAAGGTACCCCATGCAAGGCTTATTGAGAAAGTAAAGAGACATGGGATCCAAGGAGACATTGCTTTGTGGATCCAGAACTGGCTTTCCCACAGAAGGCAAAGAGTGGTTGTAGACAGGTCATATTCTACATGGAGGCCGATGACCAGTGGAGTGCCTCTGGGATCTGTTCTGGGACCCTCCCTTCGCAATTTTTATAAATGACCTGGATGAGGAAGTGGAGGGATGGGTTAGTAAGTTTTCTGATGACACAAAGGTTGGAGGTGTTATGGATAGTGTGGAGGGCTGTCAGAGGTTACAGCGGGACATTTATAGGATGCAAAACTGTGCTGAGAAGTGGCAGACGGCGTTCAACCCAGATAAATGTGAAGTGGTTCATTTTGTTAGGTCAAATATGATGGCAGAATATAGTATTAATGGTAAGACTCTTGGCAGTGTGGAGGGTCAGAGGGATCTTGGGGTCTGAGTCCATAGGACGCTCAAAGCAGCTGTGCAGGTTGACTCTGTGGTTAAGCTTGGCCTTTATCAATCATGGAATTGAATTTAGGAGCCAAGAGGTAATGTTGCAGCTATATAGGAACCTGGTCAGACCCCAATTGGAGTACTGTGCTCAGTTCTGGTCGCCTCACTACAGGAAGAACGTGGAAACCATAGAAAGAGTACAGAGGAGATTTACAAGGATGTTGCCTGGATTGGGGAGCATGCCTTATGAGAATAGGTTGAGTGAACTTGGCCTTTTCTCCTTGGAGCGACGGAGGGTGAGAGGTGACCTGATAGAGGTGTACAAGATGATGAGAGGCATTAATCGTGTGGATAGTCAGAGGTTTTTTCCCAGGGCTGAAATGGTTGCCACAAGACAACACAGGTTTAAGGTGCTGGGGAGTAGGTACAGAGGAGATGTCAGGGGTAAGTTTTTACTCAGAGAATGGTTAGTGTGTGGAATGGGCTGCCGGGAGCAGTGGTGGAGGTGGATGCAGTAGGGTCTTTTAAGAGGCTTTTAGATAGGTACATGAAGCTTAGTAAAACAGAGGGCTATAGGTAAGCCTAGTAATTTCCAAGGTAGGGTCATGTTCAGCACATCTTTGTGGGCTGAATGGCCTGTATTTTGCTATAGGTTTTCTATGTTTCTATCATCTTGTTTGCAAAGGTACAGTTGCTAGAGAACAAGTTTGAAGGCCTAAGAGCAGGGTTGCTGTATTGCAGCGAAATGAGGAATTGTTTGTCTTCTCTGCTTCATGGAGGCATGGCTCACTCCAGACATGCCAGATATGTTATTCTTTGTGAGGCTTTTAAGGAAGTTCTCCTCTGTGATCCTGACTGTACTTTACTCACTGCCAAAGAATAGAGGTGCTAATGATACCATCAGTGAACAAAAAACAGGCTACCTCAAAGCCTTTTAAACCGTTGTTGGGCACTTCAATCAGGCTTGTTTGAAGAAATTTCTGCCCAATTAGCATCAAAATATCACTTGCAGCACCAAGGGTCACAACAGACTCAAACACTATGATTACTACGATTAGGAATGCTTTCTGTTCTACGCCTAGTCTGCATTTCAGGAAAACTGATAATTTGGCTCTCCTCCTCTTACCTGCATACAGGCAGCGACGAAAGAGCAAGGCTCCAGAGATTAAGACAACAAAGAAGTGGTTGCAGGAGACAGAGGACCAGTTATGGGATTGCTTTGAGTTGGTGGACTGAATTTGCTTTGAGTTCAGGGACTCATGAGAAGCTTTGAAGGTATACACCACGGTTGTCATGGACTTTATAAAAAGAGTCATCGACAAGTATATCCCCACTAAATCAGTCAGAGTATTCCAAAACCAGAAGCCTTCTGAGGGCCAGATCAGTGGCATTCAGATCTGCCAACTAAGTAAAATACAAGTGGTCCAAGTACAATCTTCAAAAAAACTATCTCACATGTGAAATGGCAATCTGGTTCTAATTTGAATCACTGAAGGATGCTCAACAGCTTCTGGACCTACTAGGTTCAGGATCAATTATTACTCCTGAACCATCAGGCTCTTGAACCAGAGGAGATAACTTCACTCAACTTCACTCGCCCCATGATTGAACTGTTCCCACAACCTATGGACTCACTTTCAAGGACACTTCATCTCATGTTCTCGATACTTATTCCTCATTTAATTTACCTTTTTTGTTTATTTATGTCTGTATTTATATATGCATGTATGTATCTATTTATCTACCTAACTATTTAATGTCTCTATTTATTTATCTATCCATCTATCAAGTAAATGAATCTCGGGGTTGTACATAGTGGCATATACAGTATGTACAATTGATAACAAATTTATTTTGAACTATCAGTTTGGAAATTCAAACATTGGAAAGACATCTCAGATGTGCAGTAGCAATTCCAGACCTAACTTGAATCACAGAAGGATGCTCGACAGCTATGGCTGGACTTGGGTACGATCACCACCTACAAAGTAAAGCCAAGCAACAAATGTGACAACAAGACTTCACTTCCAGATGAGCTCCATGCCCTTTACTTGTTTGACCATCAAAACATAGAGGTACCTTCATGAACATCCACCGCCCCTGATGACCCAGTGATTTCAGTTTCTGAGGCCAATGAGCATCCTTAAGAAGGCTGACCCCATGGGAATCATCCAGCCCAGATGGGGTACATGCCCAGGTACTAAAGAGCAGTCTTTATTTACCGGCTAGAGTGTTCACCAATATCTTTATTCTCTCACTTCAGCATTACGAGGTACCCACCTGCTTCAAGCATGCTTCGGTTAAACCGGTGCCTAAGAAGAACATGGTTACCTGCTTCAGTGAATATCATCCTGTAGCACTTACGTCCAAAGTGATGCAATGCTTTGAAAGATTGGTGATCAAATTTATTGACTCCTAACTGAGAAGTGATTTGGCTCTGCTCCGATTTGCCTACCAGAGCAACAAGCCCACAGCAGATGCCATCTCATTGGCTTTTCACCCTGAAACATCTGGATAGATAGACAAAGATAAATACATCAGGATGCTCTTTATCAACTACAGCTCAGCATTCAATACCGTCATCCCCTCAAAACTAATCAATCAGCTTCAAGACCTTGGCCTCAGTACCTCCTGATGCAACTGGATCCTCAATTTACTCACTTGCAGATCTCAGGCAACAATATTTCCTCCAAAATCTCCATCGGCACAGGTGCACCACGAGGCTGTGTGCTTAGCTCCCTCCTCCACTCACATTATACTTAGAACTGTGAGATTAAACACTGCCATATCTAAGTTTGCTGAATACACCACTGACATTGGCTGAATCAACTGTGGTGATAATTCAGCGTATAGGCGGGAGATTGAAAATCTAGCTGAATAGTGCCACAAAAACCAACCTTTCACAAAATGCAAAACCAAGGAGCAGATTATTGACTTCAGGAGGAGGAAACCGGAAATCCATGACACAGTCCTCATCGAGGGACCAGAAGTGGAGAGGGTCAACAGCATTTAATTCTTTGGGATTACAATTTTGATAGATCTGTTCTTTGCGCAACACACATGTGCCATTAGCATGGAAGCATGGCAGCACCTTTACTTTCTTAGAAGTTTGCTAAGCTTCGGCACGTCATATAAAACGTCGACAAACGTTCATAGATGAATGGAGGAGAGAATATTGACAGGTTGCAACAGAGCCTGATATGGAAACACAAATGCCCTTGAATGGAAAGCCTACAAAAATTAGTGAATATAGCTCAGTCCATCATGGGTGAAGTCCTCTCCTTCCTTAAACATGTCAATACAGAGCATTGTTGCAGGAGAGCAGCATCAATCATCTAGGACCTCCCACCCCCCACCATCCAGACTATATTCTTCTCACTGCTGCCATCCAGAAGGAGGTACAGGAGCCTCAGGACCCACACCACCAGGTTCAGCAGCAGTTATTACCCCCTCAACATCAGGCGCTTGAACTACAGGGGATAACTTCACTCAATCCCTTGCTCTCCCCATCTGAACTGTTCTCACAAGATGGACTCATTTTCAAGGACTCGTCATCATATGTTCTCGATATTTATTGCTTAATATTATTGTTGCTTTTATTTTTTTCTCTGTTCATGCTGGGGAAAACCTGAGGTACGGGATTAGCCAAACACAGTAATTTCTGAATTGCTAGGAAGTTTCAGACTTTTCCAGCTTTCTGGAGATTTTCATAAATATTGCTGTGTAGGCCTAATTGTTTAATGTGTAGTCATTTCACAATGATCCCAGTTGTAGATATTTCACGTTCATGTTCCATAGTCTTAAAATTTCTTCTTCCAATTCAGCATATTACAGGTGTTTTTCACTTCTTGGTTTCTGTATGTAATGTGTGGTTGGAATGGCTATATCTATTAAATAAGTTGTTCCTGTTTGTTTATCCTGTAATGATGGTTATCATCGATTGCCCTATCTGTGATAATGGATTGGTTGCAATATCAATTGTAGGACTCTGACTCTAAAGCTGGTTCAGGCTTGTATTTATATGAAATTATGGTGTCTTTTATGTTTGTATTTCAGAGTAAGATTTTGGTGAATGATGTTTGCCACCTCATTGTGCCTGTGTAAGCAATCAGATTGAGTTAAACTGCTGCAGTAATGAACTGGATTATTTCTAGTTATCTTTGCATTTTCTCCATTTATTAAATTGAATTTGTTGGTCTTTCATCATGTATTTTTGATTTTTTTTTGTGTTAACCACATGGTTTGTTAACTTTTGCACATTGGTTGTTCATCCATCTTGTTGGTGCAGTCTTCATTGGTTCTGTTTTCTTGCATTTACTGTGATTATCATAAGGAAATAAATCTCAAGGTTGTATATGGTGGCATATATGTCGCTTGGTAACAATTTTATTTTGAACTGTGAACTTTGAACTTTGGAAATCCATCTCACATGTGAAAAGGCAATTCCAGATCAAACTTAAATCATAGAATGATGCTCGACAGGGCTTGAATGCTATAACTTTCTACAAACTAAAAGCAAGAGATGTATATGACAATCAGGTTTCATTCCCAGATGAGCTCACCAGTTTCAAGAACAATTGCTACCTCTCAACTATCAAGCTCTTGAACCAGAGGGAATAACTTCACCTCACCACAACCCTGATCTGATTCCATGACCTATGGACTCACATTCAAGGTCTTTACAAATTATGTTCTCATTATTTATTGCTCTTTTATTTATTATTATCTATTTTTTTCTCTTTTTTATTTGCACAGTTTGTTTTCTTTTTCACAAAGGTCCATCTTTGTTTTGTGTGGTTTCACATTGATACTTTTGTGTTTCTTTTGTGTTTTCTGTGAATGCCCACAGGAAAATGAATCTCAGGATGGTATATGGTGACATATATGTACATTGAACTTACAACCCTGAATTTAATAACTACAACACCGTTGTTCCTATATGTGTCACTGGTCAGAAATCATAAACAGGAATTTGGCTTATTTTTCCACAATTGCTCAAAGCTTTACTGACTGGGCCTTCCATGTATTCAGCTAAATCTGCATACCTTGACTATAGATTGAAAGAGAATTCTTCAAGCAAGGACACCATCAAAATAATATTGTTCTAACAGCATATTTATTCAGGTAAGTGGAATGGAAGTGCATTTTTGCTTGTATAATGAAGAATCAGTCCGCACTACAAAGGATGAAGTCATCTAGACAAGGCTGAGTACATTGTATCTCAAGGGAAATTGGAAAAATATTAGAAATAGCGGAATGTGTAAATGTTTGGGGAAAAGCAGGGCAATCCAAAGTGTTTGCTTCAGAAATACAGTATGTTGAATGACTTTCATTCTTGCTCTATACTTCTATGGTCCATTGAGATATAGATGGAATTTTGGCCTTCAGGGAAATCAAGGATTATGGAAATGAGGTGTAGAGATGTATTTGTGCCAATGGCCACAGCAAACATAATTTTAACGAATGGTGGATCATTTTTATCTGTTCCTACTTCTCAAGTTTTGTTCTGTTCACTTCTTATCTTTCTCATCTTGTCAGATACTACTTTGGTCATGAAAATTAAAAATAAGCTTTTGTAGCGGTGTGCCACATGCAGTGCTAAAATAACGACACGGAGTCAGTAAACTGCTACTAAAGATGATTTTATTCGAACTTCACAGCCTTGCTTTAAAGTCTCCCTCATCCCGCACTCCCCGGGCGCGGATGCTGTAAGGGACACGTACTCACAAACCCCTGCAGGCTTTTTCCCTTTGTTGCGGACCTGGCCTTTGTGCCTGTGCGCTGGCTATTTGTGAGCCGGTTCGAGTGAGCTAGGAAGTGGGTCGCCACATAACCTCCCCCCCCCAGAACCGGTGATACACCCCCCAATGTCCACAGTCTGGGCCGGACCCTGTTTGGGAGGTCGGCCTCTGCGCCGCGGTGCCAGAAACTCGACCGGTTGCGTCAGGTCCACATGGGCCGGTTTGAGTCGGTCCACTATGAAAACCTCCTCTCTCCCCCCAACATCCAGCACGAACGTGGACCCATTGTTCCTGAGCACCGTAAACGGCCCCTCGTAGGGCCATTGCAGCGGTGGCTGATGCCCACCCCGTCATACCAACACAAACTTACAGTTCTGCAGGTTTTTGGGTATGCAGGTCGGGTTCTGCCCATGCTGCGAAGTGGGTATGGGGGCCAGGTCATCGAGCCTCTCGCGTTGTCTGCCCAGGACTGCTACGGGTTCTTCCTCTTGCCCCCTTGGGGCTGGTATGAACTCCCCGGGGTCAACCAGGGGTTCGCCGTATACCAACTCGGCTGATGAGGCATGCAGATCGTCTTTGGGTGCTGTGCGGATGCCGAGTAGGACCCAGGGAAGCTTGTCCGCCCAGTTAGCTCCTCGCAGGCGGGCCATGAGAGCCGACTTTAGGTGACGGTGGAAACGCTCCACTAGTCCGATCGACTGTGGGTGGTAGGCAGTTGTGTGGTGCAGCTGTGTCCCCAAAAGGCTGGCCATAGCTGACCACAGGCTGGAGGTGAACTGGGCGCCTCTGTCGGAGGTAATGTGGGCCGGTACACCAAAGCCGGACACCCAGGTGGCGATCAGTGCCCGGGCGCAAGATTCGGAGGTGGTGTCGGTGAGCGGGACCGCCTCTGGCCATCTGGTGAACCGGTCCACGATAGTCAGGAGGTGCCGCGCTCCTCACAACACTGGCAGGGGTCCTACTATATCCACATGAATGTGGTCGAAATGCCGGCGGGTGGGGTGGAACTGCTGCGGCAGAGCTTTGGTGTGCCGCTGCACCTTGGCTGTCTGGCAGTGCATGCACGTTCTGGCCCAGTCACTGACCTGCTTGTGGAGACCGTGCCAAACAAACCTGCTCCATCTGTCTGGATGGAGGGGTGCACCAAGTTATGAATGGAGTCGAAAACGCGTCGCCGCCAAGGTGCCGGGACGATGGGATGGGGCTGGCCGGTGGTGACGTCACAAAGTAGGGTCCTCTCACCTGGGCCTATGGGGAGGTCCTGGAGCTGCAAACCGGAGACTGCAGTTCTGTAACTCGGGATCTCCTCGTCTGCCTGCTGCACCTCTGCCGCGCCTCAAAGTCTACCCCTTGGGAAAGGGCATGAATGTTAGGGCGAGAGAGCGCGTCCGCCACAACATTGTCCTTACCCGAGACATGCCGGACATCCGTCATGTATTCAGAGATGTAGGACAGATGGCGCTGCTGGTGGGACGACCAGGGATCAGACACCTTTGTGATCGTAAAGGTAAGCGGCTTGTGGTCCGTGAATGCGGTGAAGGGCCTACCTTCTAAGAAGTACCTGAAATGCCGGATTGCCAGGTATAGCGCCAACATTTCCCGGTCGAAATCACTGTATTTGAGCTCAGGTGGCCGCAGGTGTTTGCTGAAAAATGCCAGGGGTTGTCAGCAACCCACAATGAGCTGCTCCAGTACCCCACCGACTACCATGTTTGATGCGTCCACTGTGAGGGCGGTAGGGGCGTCCATTCTGGGATGTACTAGGATTGCGGCGTTCGCCAAAGCTTCCTTCGTTTGAACGAAAGTGGCGGCGGACTCCTCGTCCCAGGTAATGTCCTTGCTCAGACCCGACATCAGGGCGAACAGAGGGCGCATGATTTGGGCAGCTGAAGGGAGGAAGCGATGATAGAAATTGACCATCCCTACGAATTCCTGAAGTCCTTTGATCGTGGTATAGTGGACCGCATCTACCTTAGCGGGCAGAAGGGTTGCCCCGGCTTTAGTAATCCTGTGACCCAGGAAGTCAATGGTGTCGAACCTGAACTGGCATTTGGCCGGGTTGATTGTTAGACCGTATTCACTCAGTCCGGCATAGAGTTGACGGAGGTGGGACAGATGCTCCTGACATCTGCTGCTTGCTATGAGGATGTTGTCCAAATAGATGAATGCGAAGTCCAGGTCGTGTCCAACCGCGTCCATTAACAGCTGGAACATCTGTGCGGCATTCCTCAGGCCAAACGGCATGCGGAGGAACTCTAAAAGGCTGAACGGGGTGATGAGAGCCATTTTGGGGACGTCATCCGGATGCATTGGGATTTGATGGTATCCTCGGATGAGGTCTACCTTGGAGAAGATCCGTGCGCCGTGCAGGTTTGCTGCAGAGTCTTGAATGTGCGGCACAGGGTAGCGGTCCGGTGTGGTAGCCTCGTTCAGCCTGTGGTAGTCGCCGCATGGTCTCCAGCCCCCTGTCGCTTTGGGCACCATGTGCAGGGGGGAGGCCCATGGGCTGTCGGACCGCCGGATGATCCCCAATTCCTCCATCCTCTTGAACTCCTCCTTTGCCAGTCGGAGCTTGTCCAGGGGAAGCCTTCGAGCACGGGCGTGTAGGGGTGGTCCTTGTGTCGGGATGTGGTGCTGTACGCCGTGTCTGGGCATGGCTGCCATGAACTGCGGTGCCAGAACCGATGGGAAATCCGCCAGGACTCTGGTGAAGTTGTTGTCGGACAGCGTGATGGAGCTGAGGTGAGGGGCTGGCAACTGGGCTGCACCCAGGGAGAACGTCTGAAAGGTCTCGGCGTGGGCCAGTCTCTGCCTCAGCAGGTCGACCAGCAGGCTGTGAGCCCGCAAAAAATCCGCACCCAGAAGTGGTTGGGCTACGGCGGCCAGTGTGAAGTCCCATGTGAACTGGCTGGAGCCGAACTGTAGCCGCACCGTACAGGTGCCATAGGTCCTTACTGTGCTGCCATTCACGGCCCTCAGGGGGGGGGACCGGGTGCCCTGTTGCGGGTGTCATAACTTGTCGGAGGTAAGCCGCTGATCTCGGCACCGATGTCGACCAAAAAACGGCGTCCCGACCGCTGGTCCCACACATACAGGAGGCTATCCCGAAGGCCAGCTGCTGTAGCCATCAGTGGCGGCTGGCCCTGGCGTTTCCTGGGAACTGGCAGATCGTGCGACAATGGCGGGCTTCTGTGCCCCACCGTTGGTGGTAGAAACACCATTGTTCATTGGGCTCCCCACCCCTACCTCTGGGGTTAGCAGGATCTGTGGCCGGGCCTGGTCTGGTTTGCTGCTGGGAACGTGGCCTGGTGATCTGTGCGACGGACGCCCCACTCTCCTTCTTGGCATTCCACAGCAAGTCCGCCCGGGCCGCCACCTTCCGGGGGGGTCACTGAAATCTGCGTCGGACAGCAGCAGGTGTATGTCCTCGGGCAGCTGCTCTAGGAATGCCTGCTCAAACATGAGGCAGAGTGTGTGTCCGCCGGCCAGAGACAACATTTCATTCATTAATGCTGATGGAGGTCTGTCTCCCAAGCTGTCCAGCTGCAGTAAACGGGCAGCTTGCTCGCGCCGTGAGAGTCCAAAAGTCATTAGGAGCAGGGCTTTGAATTCTGTGTATTTGCCGTCCACTGGGGGCGATTGTATGAACTCCTCAACCTGGGCTGCTGTGTCCTGGTTGAGGGAGCTCTACCACGTAGTAGTAATGTGTGTCCTCTGAGGTTATCTGCCGAACGTGGAATTGGGCTTCTGCTTGCTGGAACCATAGGTGAGGTCGCAGCGTCCAGAAGCTTGGCAGTTTCAACGAAACCGCATGAACAGATGCGGCGTCGGTCATCTCTGGTCCAAAAATCTTTTGGACCGTCGGGGTCACCAATTGTTGTGGTGTGCTACATGCAGCGCTAAAATAACGACACAGAGTCAGTAAACTGCAATTAAAGATGATTTTGTTCGAACTTCACAGACTTGCTTTAAAGCTTCCCTCATCCCGCCCTCCCCGGGCGCGGATGCTCACAAACCCCTGCAGGCTTTTTCACTTTGTTGCGGACCTGGCCTTTGTTGCTGCACGCTGGCTATTTGTGAGCCAGTTCGAGTGCACTGGGAAGTGGGTCGCCACACTTCCTCTTAAATTGAAGGGAACTTTATATTGCTGAGAATTACAGCATTGGATTTGATTTCTGAAAGAAACCTAAACACTAACAATTCATGTCAACAGTTGTAATAAAGCGTGGGCACCAGAAATATTCTTAAAGTCTATATGAAACATTGAGCTAAGGCCTTCTTAAAGAAAAAGAACAAGAACAAAATTTAGAGTAAAGACTATTCTTGAATAAATGTGGCTTTAGATGCTACCTCAATGAGCATCAGTCCTTTAGGCCACAAGCACATTTGATTTTTTTTTGGAAACTAATAACTGAAAAGGAGAAGAAAGAATAAAATCTTTACAGTAATATGGCAGTAAATTTATTGACATATAAGGTATGTTTTCTTCCTTGTATTGGTGTGCTGTGACTGGCTTTTTGGCGAACCAAATATCTGCTGGAATTTCTGTATTTTTATTATTGGTTAGAAAATTGTGGGCTCAAGTCTCACTCACATCATAAGATCAACATTGTTACTCTCATCCAGTAATCAGTTGACTGAATCTTCATTGCAAATTCATACTAAAACTTAAAACAAAACTTCCTAAAGCCATAAAAATGAGCAAGAATATTTAAGAAGCTTTTGGATAGACATGGGAATATGTAGGAAATGGTGGGATATTGATCATGGACAAGCTGAAGAGCTTAGTGACCTTAATTTGACTTCAGAGTCAGCACAGACATGGTGCAAAGGCCTCTGCTGTATTGTTCTACATGCTTTAAGTTTTATGTTCACACAAACCAGTTCTGAGGCTGGAAAAACAAGTGTAAATGCTGTAAGTAACAATAGCATGGCAATAAAAAATAGAAAGAATCAAAACAAAAACCAAAAATATTGGGAACACTCAGCAGATGCGAAAGAGACACCAGTTAATGTTCAGGCCTGGTCTGCTTGTTATTCTGATGCAGGGTCTTGAACCTCAACCATAATTGTTTCTCTTTGCACAGATGCTACCTGATCTGCTGAGTGTTTCCAGCATTCATGTTTCAGTCAGTTCTGTGAATCTGTTCTTCTATGTTAAAGGAATTATTTGTACTTTAATGCATCTGTGTGGAAGATAAGGTGCTGAATGTCTTTATATCATTGTCACAAATAATCTCATTATGCTTCTATTTGAATTGATAATTCAGCTATATGAATGGAGAATTAATTTTCTTCAAGTAGTTTCATAGGAACACAGAGCTTATTATAATACTATTAATATGTGTTTTTTTCTCTCTAAAAAGATCTGGGAATGACAATGCTGTGTAAAGCTCAAGGCTTGTCGGATGTCCGAATAATGGAATTTATGAAAATAGACATTAACATTACATTGAGAACGTATTTAATTAGATTATTATTACTTGAATGAATTCATATTACTGTGACCCTGGGAGTTCCTCACTGGGGGAGTGAATTGCCATTACTGAGTGTGTGGGAGGTTGGAAGACCATCATTAGGGAGTGGAATTTCATTACTCTGGATGTGGCCTCAATCTTTAGGGGATTAAGAATCCATTATCAAGGAGGTGGGAGTCCTTCATTGGAAGAATGAGAGTCTGTCTCTGGGCTAATGCGGGGAGTGAATGTTCATCACTGAAAGAGTGTTTAGTCCAAGAGTAACACAAACTGCTGAAGCTCAGCGAATTGAAAAATGTGGGAACTAGAGTTTTGTAAGTTTAAATTTTAAAAATATATATTTTTAAATTTCAAGTAAAACTGTAGGTAATAAATAGAGAACTTTATATCTTTTGTTCATCTGTTACTTAGATAAAATAATAAATCTCAACCTCACTGCCTGGTGGAGTTGTAGAAACAGAAGCCCTCACACATTTAAAAGTGACTGGATGTGTGCATGAAGATCTTTGAACTACATACTGGAAGGAGACATTAAACTGGGAAGCCGTTATTTGACTGAAGAGGTAATAAAGGCTGAATGTTTGCTTTCTACAGGTAAATGTATTTTGTATGATTCTGTGTTTTAATACTGGGGAGAAGGAATCCGTTCATGAGGGAATGTGAGTTGATCAACCCTTTCCTACAATTTGGCCCAAAGTAGAGACTAGTGAAGTCCTAATGCAGGATTTTGACTCAAAACAGCTGTAATTCCTTTTCCCTTGCAGATACTGCTTGACCCTCTGAGTTTTGCTTCTCACTTGAAGGTGGACACTTTATTTGGGATTATGGCATCAGCCATGCAAATTGTGAGACCATCCATCAAAGCTGATTAAAAGTTAGCAGAAAATTGATGTTGATAATATTGGACCAAGAGGGAATGCTGAGGATTGTTTATCCGTTCTGCAGGGGATTTTGAAAATTTTGCAAATAAGTTGTTTGCAAAACATAACATTTACTTATTTATTGAGATACAGCGGAGAATAGGCCCTTTGAGCGGTGCTAACTAGCAACCCAAATTTCAAAGTTCACAACAAATTTATTGTCTAGTACATAGATGCCACGATATATAACTCCGATATTCATTTTCTTGTGGATGTACTCAGTAAGTCCAAGAAATATAATAGAATCAAAGAAGAACCTCACCCAACAGGGTGGACAAACAATTGATATGCAAAAGCCAACAAACTGTGCAAATACAAAAGAATGAAATAATAAAAAATAAATAAACAATAAGCATCGAGAACATGAGATAAAGAGTCCTTGAAAGTGAGTCCATAGGTTATGGGACAGAGTGCTGGGGCAAGTGAAGTTGAGTGAATTTATCCCCATTTGTTCAAGAGCCGGATGTTTCAGGGGCAATAAACGTCCAGACTCAGAATCAGGTTTATTGTCATCAGCATGTGCAGTGAAATTTGTTAACTTAGCAGCAGCAGTTCAATACAATACATAATATAGAAGAAAAAAGGAAAAAAAATGTAATTCAATTACAGTATACGTATATTGAATAGACTGAAAATCGTGCAAAAACAGAAATAATATATAATAAAAAAGTGAGGTGGTGTTCGTGGGTTCAATGTCCATTTAGAAATCAGATGGCAGAGGGGAAGAAGCTGTTCCTGAATCACTGAATGTATGCCTTCGTGCTTCTGTACATTCTACAGAAATGGTAAAAATAAGAAAAGGGCATGCCCTGGGTGCTGGGGATCCTTAATAATGGACACTGCCTTTCCGGACACTGCTTCTTGAAGATGTCCTGGGTACTTTATAGACCAGTACCCAAGATGGAGCTGACTAAATTTACGACCCTCCGCAGCTTCTTTCGGTTCTGTGCGGTAGCCCTCCCATACCAGACAATGATGCAATTTGCCTATCGTCTCAATAGGTCAACAGCAGCTGCAAGCTCAATGACTCTTCACATGGCCTTAGACCACCTACGTTACAACCTACGTTAGGATGCTGTTCATCGACGATAGCTCAGCATGTAACACCATCATTCCCACAATCCTGATTGATAAGTTACAGAACCTGGGCCTCTGTACCTCCCTATGCAATTGGATCCTTGACTTCCTAACTGGAAGATCACAATCTGTGTGGATTGGTGATAATATCTCCTCCTCACTGGCGATCAACACTGGTACACCTCATGGGTAGGTGCTTAGCCCACTGCTTTACTCTCATTGAGATTGCGTCTGCCATCGACCTATTGTGGTGATAGGCAAATTTCAATCGGTCCAGGTCTTTGCTGAGGCAGGAGTTCAGTCTAGTCATGACCAACCTCTGAAAGCATTTCATCACTGTAGATGTGAGTGCTACCGGGAGATAGTCATCGAGGCTGCTCACATTATTCTTCTTACGTACTGGCATAATTGTTGCCTGTTTGAAGCAAGTGGGAACTTCCGCACTTAGCAGTGAGAGATTGAAAATTGGCTTGAATACTCCTGCCAGTTGTTAGGCACAAGTTTTTGGAGCTTTACCAGGGTCTCCATCAGGGCCTTCCGTCTTGTGAGGGTTCACGCTCTTTAAACACAGCCTAGCATCGGCCTCTGAGACAGAGGTCAAAGGGTCACAAGGTGCAGCAGAGATCTTCACAGCTGCAGTTATATTCTCCCTTTCAAAGCGGGCATAGAAGTTGCTGAATTCATCTGGTAATGAAGCATCGCTGCCGTTCGTGCTATTGGGTTTTGCTTTGTATGAATTAATGGCCTGCAAACCCTGCCTGTGTTGTTGTGCATCCATTGTCGCCTCCAACCTTGTTCAAAATTGACTCTTCACCCTTGAGATAGCCCTCTGCAAGTCATACCTGATTTTCTGGTACAGACTTGGGTCACCATACTTGAATGCCACAGATCAAGCATTCTGAAGACGATGTACTTCCTGGTGCATCCGCAGCTTTTGGTTTGGGAATGTACAGCAAGTCTTTGTAGGCACACACTCATCCACACAGGTTTTAATGAAGTCGGTAACAACTGTTGCATACTCATCCATATTTGAAGATGAATCTCTGAATGTGGTCCAGACCACCGATTCAAGGCAATCCTGTAGGCACTCTTGTGCTTCCCTTTTCCATACCTTCTTGCTCCTCACTACTGGTGCTGCAGTCTTCAGCCTCTGCTCAGGTACAGCCAGGTGATCAGGTTTCCTGAAGATAGGGTGTGGAGTAGTATGGTAGGCATTCTTGATGGTGCTGTAACAATTGTTCAGTGTGTTGTTTCCTTTGGTATTGCAAATGATCTATTGTTAGTGATTTTTTTTTCAGACTGGCCTGGTTAAAGTCCCCCAACATGATTGTGAAGGCATTAGGTTGTGCTGTTTCGTGCATGTTGATCCCATTGCTCAGATCAGCTAAAGCCTGATTGACATTGGCCTGAAGTGGAATGTATAGTATACTGCTACCAAATTGATCATGGAAATCTCCCGTGGTATGTAAAATGGACGGCACTTAATTACAAGATATTCCAGGTCTGTTTAGCAGAATTGGCACAACACTGATATATTTGTGCATGAGGAGGAGTCCTGAACTTCCTGGCATAAGTCCTGAACTCCTGTGCCTTTCTCCTAATGTCAACAATGAGAAGAAAGCAAGGACTGGATGGTGGCGGTCCTTGATGATGGATGTCGCTTTGCTGAGGCAGCACTCCAGGTAGATGTGCTCAAAGGTGGGGAGGACCTTACCCATAATGGACTGGGTGATATCCACCACTTTCAGTGAGATTTTCTGGATCATTTACCTTCCAACTGGTAGATCTTTGGACAGTGGGAGGAGACCATAAAACCCGAAGAAAGCGCACACATTCTCTGAGAATGACATACAGGTGACATCAGATCTGAACTCTGAACTATAATAGTGTCACGCTAACCACTGTGCGACCATGGCCCCCGAGTGCTGGAAATTCTCTGCAGGTCAAGCCGCATGCATGAAGAAAGTAAATATGATAATCTTTCAGGGCGAGGACCTTCCATCAGAAATGAGAACATTTAGAAGACCATCAAGTCTAAAAGTATTGAGATTTGGGAGAGTTAGTGAGGAAAAAAGGTCTTTGTTAGAGTGGTGATCAGTGAAAGTCGAACAATGAATTATATTCTGTATACATACTTTGACAGTAAATGTACTTTGAGTATAAAGAGTGATGCTGGGTCAGATGGTATGGTAATCACATGACCTTCTTGAAGAGATGTATTTTGAAAGAGATGAATGAAAATAAAGTGCTGGAACTGTGAGAAACAAGAACGGCAGGCACCATAAATCTGAAGTAAAATAAGGAAAGCTGGATTGATTTAATAGATGGGCAGCTGGAACACAAACTGATTTGTTTTTACTGACAATTCTTGGAATGTTGAGGCTGCCACTGATTCAGTTCAAAGACTGGATGTCAAAGTGAGGCCTACATCATACAGTTTGGTTCTGCAGTGTTTTTCTCATAATCTGAAGGTGGGAGCCTGCACAGCTTATGGCTGGGATGGGGGATGGGGGAGTTGCAATTATCCGTTTAGCTTGATTTATCACACCAGAACACTTTGGATGTTAAATCTGTCCTCCGTACTCCAGAAGGTAGTAAAAAATGTACCATTAAGCTGCTCCGTCCATTCAGATGACTGGAAAGTAATTACACAACAGAAATACTCCTGTTGAATGTAGATGATGCTGATGTTCTGGATGGAGGTGGGCTATACTGAGTTGCTTTAGTATGTACAATGTTGGAACAGGGTCGATGTGTTAATCCTGTTCGTATTGGCCCTCTGTGAACGAAGGAAAAATGAGAAGAGAAGATAGATCAAAATGAAATGGAATATTTGTTCTTTAGGATAAAGACTGAGACATGCTGGTTGAGTTAATTGCCTTATTTTGAAATTGTAACCATTTTCTTTACGATTAACAACTCAGTGCGCAAAGTCCTTTTGGCTGGATATATGGTATGAAGTGTGAATACAGTGATTGCTTTGTCTATATACAAACAAAATCTTTAAAATACTCTTTTCCCAAAGATCTGCCAAATTATCAGATTGCTCATTGCATTCCTACCACGAAAAATGTTTGAGTCTTTCTAAATGGATGTTATTTATCCTTGCAGATAGAAATTTATGTATTAGTACTGAATAATAACTAAGGAATCAAAACAAATTTTAGTAACCTATCTTTATAATTTAATTCCTTAAGCACCATTGCCACCCATGCCTGATCCAAACCTTAGTGTTGGTATTGGTATGGGCATCCCTTAAATGTTGCCCACTGCTTACTGTAGGGCATGATAGAAATCCAGTTCAAGTAACAACCCTAGTGGATGGAGGTGATAATTACAATGTAATGCAGATACTGCAAGTATTGAGACAGAAATGTTAAAATAGCCAAAGGAAGAATTATGAATATTGTTTATTCATTCATTTTGGATAGTGAACCATACTATGAAATGTTTCATCTAATATTTATTCTTCAGTAATAAAATTTAATTATAGCCGTCCTACCTCTGGAGGTGATGTCATTTTGTATGCAGTTAGTTTTGTACAAGCATCACTTCTTGTTTGTAAGCTGTTTTTACATCATTTCCTGTGCAGTTTAATTTTGATTTTGACTTGGAGTAATCACTTTAGAAAGACTTCCATCTTCATCCACTCTTTATTTGCACTTGAAACAACAATACCTGTCAGCCTTAACCTTTCTTAATATTGGTAAAAATTTAGCAGATGTAGCACACACAAAATGCTGGATGAACTCAGCAGGACAGATGCATCTATGGAAATGACGTTTTGGATGGAGACCTTTCTTCAGGACTGGAAGCAAGAGCAGAAGACAGAGTAGGACAATTCAATATTCAATGTTTCTTTCTCTGACTTCTCCCTTCCCTTTTTAGTCCTGAAGAAGGGTCTCAGCCCAAAACATTGACTGTTTACTCTTTTTCCATAGATGCTGCCTGACCTGCTGAGTTCCTCGAGCACTTTGTGTGTGTTGCTTTGGATTTCTAGCATCTGAAGATTTTCTCATGCTGGTGATGTAGTAGATGTTCTTTGAAGGAAGTATTATGTTACTCATTCATCACTATTAACATAGCGCTACAGTTCACCCTAGTCTACAGCATTGGTATAGAATATTGCACATGTGTATTACCTTTCTTGATGCTGAACATGAGAATAAGCAATAACATCAGTATATTCAGGCATGTGGCAATTCTGTATTAAATCTAATACTTATTTTCAAATTTCTAAGTGAAATTCATTATCAAAGTACATATATGTCACCACATACAATCCCGAGATTCTGCAGGCATACTTAGCAAATCAGTAACTGTAAACAGGATTAATGGACAACAAACTGGGCAAAGGCAACAAAAAGCAAATAGCAATAAATAATGAGCATGAAATAACAAGATAAATGGTCCTTAAAGTAAGTCCACCAGTTATGGGAACACCAAAAGTAGAATGAGTGTAGTTATCCACTTTTGTTCAGAAGTTTTCTCATTAAAAATCTGAAGAAAGCTTCTGACTTGGGCCTTAAACCTCTCATCATCTTTCTAGAGACCTTAAAGTTCTCTCGCTTCTTTCCAGACAACAGACCCAGCTTGTTTCCCTCAACTACCACTCTCCTTTCACTGGTGGATCTGGTCCTCACTCTCAATAACTTCTGCTTCAGCTCCTCCCACTTCCTCCAAAGCAAAGGTTTATCCCTGGGTTCTCGTATAGGTTCCAACTACGCCTGCCTTTTTGTTGGCTACATGGAACAGTTTATGTTCCAAGCCTAGCCCAATATCACTCAAACACGAGGAAATCAGCAGATGCTGGAAATTCAAGCAACACACACAAAATGCTGGCCAGGCAGTATCTATAGGAAGAAGCACAGTCGACGTTTCTGGACAAGACCCTTCGTCAGAACTAACTGAAAGAAGAGATAGTAAGAGATTTGAAAGTGGGTGGGGGGAGATCCAAAATGATAGGAGAAGACAGGAGGAGGAAGGGATGAAGCTAACTGGAAAGTTGATTGGCAAAAGGGATACAAGGCTGGAGAAGGGGGGAGTATCATGGGATGGGAGGCCAAGGGAGAAAGAACGGGGAAGGGAAGCACCAGAGGAAGATGGAGAGCAGGCAAGGAGTGATTGTGAGAGGGGCAGAGAGAGAAAAGAGAGAGAGAAAAAGAGAAAAAGTAATAAAATAAATAAATGGGGTAAGAAGGGGAGGAGGGGCATTAATGGAATTTATAGAAGTCAATGTTCATGCCATCAGGCTGGGGGTTAACCAGACAGAATATAAGGTGTTGTTCCTCCAACCTGAGTGTGGCTTCATAATATAAATATTGTCAGCTATAGTCACGTTTTAGGCTAAGAGAATAAAATGAAGCACATATAATGGGGCACAATAGTAATTTATCACATTATTATGTATTTGGTTGTTTGGCCTAGTGGATAAGGCATCGGTCTAGTGATCTGAAGGTCACTGGTTCGAGCCTCAGCTGAGGCAACGTGTTTGTGTCCTTCAGCAAGGCACTAAACAACACATTGCTCTGCGACGACACCAGTGCCAAACTGCTTGGTTCCTAGTGCCCTTCCCTTGGACAACATCGGTGGCGTGGAGAGGGGAAGGCCTGTAGCTTGGGCAATTGCCGGTCTCCCATACAACCCTGCCCAGGCCTGCGTCCTGGAAACCTTCCATGGTCTCACAAGACTAACGGATGCCTAAAAGGTTGTGTCAAAATGGTTGTGATGTGTCTAGAGTGGTAGAGTAGTGGGTAGTGCTTGTTGTTCTCTCTTTCAGCTTCCACCGCTGGCGAGCACTCTTGTGAATCTGTAAATCTGTCTCTGCCAGTACATAGCCTCTCCAACAGCAAGCCTCAGGTAATGCCTCCTCGCTGGCGACACACGGAAACTGAACTCCTTTCAGAATCAGACTGAACTATGGAGGATGGGGAGGAGGTCTGGCCCCTGCATACGTAGCACACAGACCCACTGGTGTGTGGACATGCTCTGGTGCTCATTAACCAGATCCATAGCTATGGGTAGATAGCCCCACCACCTTGTGGGCAGCCTCTGGACATTCGAAGGCTAAGGGAGTTACCCCAGACAGCAAATCCAGAGTGGAGCCCCTAAGGCGGCTGGACGACATTGAACATCCAAGCTGGAGCCAAATGTATTGCTTCATAAGCTTTCCCTTGGACTACACTGGTGAGGCTGAGAGGGAGATCCTGACGAGTGAGCATCTCAGGATCTCCATCCCTTCCGCCCAGGCTAGTGATGATGATCATCGTCACTCATTGTCCTTCAAGACAGACGGATGCCAATCGACCATTTTTACAATTAATTTGAATGGCGATACTATTTAAAATGTTCAACATTCCCTACTGTTTGACTTTATATTCTAAATGTTGGCTGTGTGTAGAAATGTCCCAGGATAATGAACAATCCGTGTCAAGCTTTGTGCCAGTCAAGCATCTAAAGAAAGCAAGGCAAGTCTTACACTTTTTCAGCTGAGAATATGTTGGAAACCTGACTAAAACATAACACCTACAGTGGCTTATACTCTTATTCCATTCAAATTTATGCATGCAGATGAGATTGTAATGACAGGGTATTTGATGTGAAAGCTTTTATAATGTAATTACACTATGCAACATTGAAAACACACACAGCAGTAGTGTGTCATATGAAGCAGTGCATTTTATTACAGCAGGCTTCACAGAAGCTGATGAAAATGCCATATTAAGTGAGGGTCAATGTGAAAAGAGGGAGTTGCTGGATTTGTACCCTTGAATTGCTCAAAGGATGCTGTATTGTGTTTGGCTCAACTGAATCAGAAGGAAGAATGCATTTAGCTGTCAGACATGGCTAAGGACTAGTTCTCCTACCTTAGATCTTGCAAATCCTGCACTCCAGTATGACTCTTTCAATCACAATGGGTAACACAAATAAAGCTCTGTTTTACAGATGATTTTGTTTTATCTTAGATTTTCGCATCTAGAAAGATCAGTATTAATCAGTGTTTTGAACATATCCCATGCTGGTACCTTGGACTTTATTTTACATGTTTCAGTTCTTCATCTTTCCATCCATCTGAAATCAGTGCAAGCGATCAATCCTGTAGAGTTATAGATTATAGAAAAGTTCAGCTCAGAAACAGGCCCTTCGGCCCATCTAGTCCGTGCCAAACCATTTTATTTGTCTATCCTCATCGACCTGCACCAGGACATAGACCTCCATATGCGTACCATCCATGTACCTATCCAAACTTCTCTTAAATGTTGAAATTGAGCTCACATGCATCACTTGCGCTGGTAGGTCATTCCAAACTCTCATGACTTTCTGAGTAAAATCCCCTTAAACTTTTCACTTTTCACCCTTAACCCATGGCCTCCGGTTGTTGTCCCACCAAATCTCAGTTTAAAAAGCCTGCTTGCTTTTACCCTATCTATACCCCTCATAATTTTGTACCTTATCTCTTCACCGCTTTGAAATTCACAGGTGGATAACGTTTAATATAAATGCTCAAACAGGAGTCAGGTGACAAACAACTGCTCACTTGTAGTCTATTGAAAGCAATTCTATTAGGCAGTTTAATTACTTCAGTGGTAAGTTTTATGCCAAAAGGAACAGAATTTATTTGTGATTTCACAACAAATTTAAAAAAAAGTAAACCTACTACAGTATATGAACATTAGAATACATTACCAAAGGAAAGGGAAGGAGAGTGAATACATGAATATGTTATCATTCCTGTAAGGCATTAATTTGTTTGAAAATCATGGAGCAAGACCTGGACCTATTATTGAGTTTGGTCATGTCTATCCTGCTTCTACTCAGTCAGTGGCAGTACTTATTAGATTATTATTCCCTTGAAACTGGGATCATTGAATATTAATGAACCAATGTTCTAATATGAAATGAAGTTTATAAAATCATGAGGGATATAGATGAAGTATGGATAGAGTGTCCAGGACAAGAGGGCATAAATGCAAGTTAAGCGGGCAGGGATTTAAAAAAAGACCTGGAAGGATTCTTCTTTACATGGAGAGTTGTGAATACCTGGAATGGGCTGCCAGAGGAAATGGGTGAAATAGGGACAACTGCAACCCTTATGGAGCACTTGGATAGGTACATGGTGGGTAGGAACTTAAAGGGTTTTGGGCAAATGTGAGCAGCTGGGATTAGCAAGGAGGATGTAGAGATCGGCATGGGCCAGCTGGGCTGAAAGATGTTTTTCTGTTCTGTATTACTCGATGAGTCTATGGAAATTCCTTATCTGCTCTTTAACAGAAGTTAATCCACTTAAACAACTCTACTCCTTTGTTAAGATTACAAAGGAATTTTATACATACTCACATATTCTGTTTCAGAGCACATATGATAATTGTTACACTGATTCTCAAGTTGGGAGCGACTTCTACATTACAGCTTTCCTTCTGATGCCTGAGCAAAGTTTTGGGTATTTCATGTTTTTTCATCAGGCTCAGACATTCAAGCCTTTCTTGTTTCAGACAGAAATAGATCTTTGGACCAAGAGGGAATTCTAGGATTGCAGGGTCCTAGTGGGAAAATGGAGCTGTGTCCAATATCAGGTCAGCCCTGAATTCACTGAATGGTGAAGCAGGCTCTAGGGGCCACATGCTTTTTTCTATTAGTATCTCATTACTTCATTCCTCCTCCTCTCCACTGGTGAGTTTCAGCCTTGCTCTCCAGTCTTCAAGCATCATCTGTTCTCCTGAATCTGGAATTCAGAATGCCCCAGAAGACTGAATACAGCATGCTGTGTGCGGCTTAAGTTCTTTAGTTGGTGCTTGGAATTTTCCAGGTTTATACTTCCCAATATTTACGCTCTCTGCCCCACCAGTATGCACTCTATCAGATGTTGGAGCATTTATTTCCCATCCAACAAGTTGGTAATCTCAAACCATTTCATGTGTGTGTGTGTGTGTGTGTGTGTGTGTGTGTGTGTGTGTGTGTGTATATGTGTGTGTGTGTGTGTGTGTGTGTGTGTGTGCATGCGCGCGCACACACATACACATATCATCACGTGCCTATGTGTGTACACCTATTAATGTATCTGGGTTTGTCCTTTGGATCTGCTATGCAAAGAAACTTCAAAAAAATGTGTGTTCTTCCCTTAATTCTAACAGCAAGGGAACATAAATATCTGCTCATTATATCATGATGATATGGTTCTGTCTTTTTCAACAAGAGTCATTTACATTACAATTTACAACACAACTTCTCCTCTCTGAAAACAGAAGCATGAATGAAGATTTATTCTGTTGACTGACTCTTTTCATCAGCTAGCATTACTAATTCTGCAAACTGATTAACTTAGAACCCATGACTTGGCTTGCAGTTGTTCAGTGACTCTTCACAATAGTTCACTCTGAGATGACGTGGTGTGTCAATCTAATTGGCATGAAGATTTCCAATAACATTCCCAATGTGAAATAAAGACCATAAGTCCATAAAATTCAGCATTCGTTCAGGGCTGATTACTTTTTCAACCCAATTTGATTGCCCCCTCCACCTAATCCTTAACTTCTTTTCCATTTGAAACCTATCAATCTCTGCTTTAAATAAAGCTAACAACTTGGCCTCCACTATCCTCTGTGGCAATGAATTTCACAGAGTTACCACCACTCTGGCTGAAGAAATTGCTCATCATCTCAGTTTTAAAGGGATGTCCCTTTGTTGTGAGCCTCTTCTACTAATGGAAACATCATCTTCACATCCACTCTATCTAAATTGATAGCCATGAAGGAATTAAAATATGGAAGGAAAAATGAACTCAAATAAGTCGAGGGCAGTGGAAATACACAGATCAATTGTCTTTTTTCTTGCATGTGGTTGGAATGGAGGCTGCCATTTTGTGAAGTTGCTCAGTAACCTCCATTTTGTAACCTGTATCGTGAACTAGTTTTGCTCAGAAATAGCTCTATCAAAATGCTTTAAAGTGGAAACAATGATGCTCCTGAAAATCAGCTGAACTAGAAATAATTTCCAAATAAGAAGTCTATTGTGAGGCACTCTTTGGTAAGATAGAACATGCAAGTTTTTGTATACAGGAGTCTGTGTCTGAGTAACTAAAACATAGTAACTGGCTGGTCTGCTCTGATCCAGAGCAAAGAAATATTATTTACCAGTTGTTGTCACTTCTGAGAAGGGCAATAAAATGTTCCTGGCTTGAACCAGAGACAATGAGAAGCTAATACTTGTTAGCCAGATCGGCCTGAGCCAACAAGATTGAACCATAACCCTTGAACTAATACAGAAAGAATATTAAGAATGAGGGGCTTTGAATGCAAAGGAGGGAGAACTCTACAGACTAACTATCACAAGGAAGACTGGGATAAGGAGGATCAATCGTATAGCCAATGTGAGATCCCCCCCATTTCAGAGTTATAAATTAGAGAAATGGTCTCAGTGAGCAGAGGGGACAATAGAAACCATGTTCTACGTTGTTGGGCAGGGATCAACATAGTTATGTTGATATTTTTGCAAAGGCAATAAAGTACAAGATTTGATTAATTAAGAGTTGTGAAATGAATTACCTAATATAGATCAGTTGATGACAGATTTTGACATCCCTGAGTGGGCTTGAAAAGAAAGATATAGATCTGGGACCTTACTTTTAGGTCAGGATATTAAAATGGGAAAAGGAAAGAAGAACCCAGGGGATTGCAGAGATTACATTCATAGTTATATAAAAATAAAATGACCTGTAAATGAGGAGTTGCTAGGAAAGGTAGAGAGTGGAGGGTCAGAGACCCTTGAGGATCCATTGTAGAAAACAGTTAATGAAAAGAAATCTAAGAAATTACAAAGGATTAAAAAAGCTGTGAGAGAGTTGAAAAGAAACTGGTGGAGAAATGTGTATCTGTAGGGAAGAGTTAGAGAGAAAGAGAGAGAGGAATAACATTGAATGCTGAGGGAGCAGAGCCAGAAAAATTTGATACACGAGTCACTTTCAGACTCAGTGTAAATGCATGACAAGAGAAAAGCAGAAAAGGGAAGAGGAGTGTGAAAAGGTGAACATGGAAGTTCAGAAATGGAAAAGTCATTGTCAGGATTTATGGACTGCTATGAATGCCATGCAGAAATTGGCTGCTGAGAAGAAGGGCTGCACCGACCACACCAAGTGTTTAAAGCAGATTGAAAGCTGTAAAGTTAAGTCTCAGCTCAGAGAGTAATGATATGTGCATTTGAGCTGAGGACTAATGATGATGGTGATATGCCCCAGCCCCTCCGTCCTCCCTCCACGATGATGATGGGGAACCGTAGGCTTCCAGCAGATGGGGAAATAACAGAGGGCGTGCTCCTCCAGACGTTGAGTGGCTTCGAATGGGACAACCCTTCCCATCCTGAGGTGATCCACCAACGACCGGATCTCGCCAGCTCCAAAGACCTCAACCGGACAGGACTGAAGCTGATGGGCAACCACACACCAAAGGTCATCCCTCCAACCAGGGTCTTCAGGGTCTTCAGCTACATCCGCCAAGATGGACAATGGCACATCAGAGGTACTCCCGGGTCCCGCTACCATGGAGGCTTCACTATTATAGTATGAGGCAACACAGTATAATAGTGAGGATGATTGGGGAAGTGGCCTGCCTCCCTTTGGACTTTCCCAAGAGGGGATAGAATCTTCAGTTCAACATGCTCCAATGGTGTTCATGGTGGTTCAATCAAATCAGGAGTAGGAGAGGAGACAACTCATAGGTTCATGAGTAAGACTTTGATAATGAGCGTTAGTGGGCTTTTAGTATTTTCTGGCAGCCCAATCAAATAGAAAGGGCAAATAAAAAAAAGGTAGGCACAAGTACAGTGGACATTGTGTGAATGGACCAATCCTAGAGGGGGGTGACTTTGGCTCATCAAGCTCTGGTGAGAACAGGCTTGAGTGAGGTATGTATCAGGTAAGTTTCTTCTTCATTCTTCATTCTTTGCCTGTTATTACATAGCTGGGGCCGTGAGGATGGCACCAGTGCTATGTTGTGTACTTTGTTTGGGATGTGGGAATTCTGGGAGACCTCCAGCCTCCTAGATAACTGCATCTGCACCAGATACATCAATCTGCAGCTCCGCAGAGAAGGTGCTAAGGAGCTGGAACTGCAGCTCAATGACCTTCCACTCACATGGGAAACTGAGGAGGTGATAGTTAGGAACTGCAGGGAGTTATTCACCCCTCAGTTGCAGGAAGCAAGAGTCCTGGTTGACTGTCAGAAGAGGGAATGGAAATGGGAAGCCATTGCTGAATACCCTGTGACTGCTCCCCTCAATAATAAGTATACCGCTTTGGATACTGTTGTATGGGGATGGATGGGAGGAAAGGAAGACCTACCAGGGGCAAGCTGCCATGACTGGGTCTCTGGTTCTGATTCTGGCACTATGGCTCAGAAGGGAAAGGGGGAAGAAGAAGACAATAGACAGTAGGTGCAGGAGTAGGCCATTCGGCCCTTCTAGCCAGCACCGCCATTCACCGTGATCATAGCTGATCATACACAATCAGTACCCCATTCCTGACCCCTCCCCATATCCCTTGACCCCGCTATCTATAAGAGCTCTATCTAACTCTCTCTTGAATGCATCCAGAGACTTGGCCTCCACTGCCTCTTGGGGCAGAGCATTCCACATATCCACCACTCTCTGGCTGAAAAAGTTTTTCCGCATCTCTGTCCTAAATGGCCTACCCCTTATTCTTAAACTGTGGCCTCTAGTTCTGGACTCACCCATCAACAGGAACATACTTCCTGCCTCCAGTGTGTCCAATCCCTTAATAATCTTATACGTTTCAATCAGATCCCTTCTCATCCTTCTAAATTCCAGTGTATACAAGCCCAGTCACTCCAATCTTTCAACATATGACAGTTCCGCCATTCCGGGAATTAACCTTGTGAACCTACGCTGCACTCCCTCAATAGCAAGAATGTCCTTTCTCAAATTTGGAGACCAAAACTGCACACAATACTCCAGGTGGGGTCTCACTTGGGCCCTGTACAGCTGCAGAAGGACCTCTTTACTCCTATATTAAATTCCTCTTGGTATAAAAGACTGGAGAAGTGATAGGAGATTCCAAAGAGAGACAAGTAAACTTGAGATTCTGTGGATGTGATAGAGACACCAAATGATATGTTGCCTCCCAGGTGCCAGGATCAGAAATGTCTTGAATTGGATCCATGGTATTCTAAAGAGGTGAGGCAAGCAGCCAGAAGTATTTATATATTTTGGCACTGTTCAACAATCAGTGATTTTGAATGAATCAAGAGCAGACCAAGTATCTTTGTTCTTGCAATGAGGTCAGTGGAATGGAGGCTGCCATTTTCTGAAGTTGCTCTGTAACCTCCATCTCATGAACTGCTTGAATATCTATTCTTGGTCTGGGATAAAATAATCAGAGCAATTCAATGTCGACACAAGGAGTTTCTGGTATTGATCTGCAAAACCTGAAGTCATTCTCGGATAAGCTGTGCATTGTGTACAATGGTAAGTTTGCAAAAGTAATCTTGTTATATTGGCCCAATGTCTGAGTGACCTGGTTTGACTGGTTTGAACCAGAGTTGAAGAGAACAAAAGTCATCTAAAGCATGCAGTTGTGTAGCCCTTGGACCAGAGCCAATAAGAAGGTATTATAGGTCAGTCAGATGACCCATAGCCAATGACACTGAATTGCAACAGTTGACAGGTAATGAATGAGAATTAAAGCTGAAGCTTTGAATGCAAAGTAGGGACAACTCTCCTGAGACTAACTGTTGTGGATGTGAGCACCCCATGAACACTTGAAGATTAGATTGAGACCATGGTCAGCATGCACTCCTTTTTCAGGTGTTAGCTTTTCTATTCTTTGACTGCTCATCGAGGGTCTGGAAAACTTAGTAGGTGTGTACACAGGTATTCGGTTGTGTGAATTTACATTTTCTCCCATTAAGACAATCAAGGTATTTGTTGGTAACCACAGATTTTCTCTGTGCCTCTCTGATCTTAATTCCTAAGGACTAGATCCTCGTAACAGTGCCAATGACTTAGGAAGGAAAAAGGTAAAGGTTATGAAGAGAGAATTTAGGGAGATAGATAGAAAGCTGAAAAGCAGGACCACCAGGGTAGTAACCTTTGGATTGATGCCTGTGCTATGCACCAGTGAGGGTAAGAATCAGACAATTGAGCAGATGAATACACGGCTGAGGAACAGGTGCAAGGAGCAGGGTTTCAGATTTCTGGAACATTGCGATCTTTCTACACAAGCTATGATCTGTACAAAAGGGACAGGTTACAACTGATCTCCATGGGGATCTATCCTTGCAGGCAGTCCTGCTAGAACTGTTGGAGAGGGTTAAGTTAATTGGGCTGTTCATTTGGAAAATGAGTGGTAGACCTGAGGATTGGGCAGTTGATACACAAGCAGAGGCAGTGTGTCGTGAGACTGTCTGGAAGGACGGGCAGATGTTACGGCAAAATTGTGGCCGGTGGGATGAGTTGCAGTTAATGGAGAAAAAATTGAAGAGGGTGACAAATAGAGGACTATAGGTGTTATATTTGAATGCATGCAATATACAGAATAAGGTAGATGAATTTGTAGTGCGGTAAGAGATTAGCAGGTATTATCAGTGAGTCATAGCTGACTGAAGTATATAGTTGTGACATTAACATCCAAGGATGTATGAAAATTGGGTGGGGGGTAGTATGGCTTTGTTGCTAAAAAACAAAATCAACTCCTTTGAAAGAAGTGAGATAGTATCGGAAAATGTGGAATTGTTGTGGGTAGAGTTAGGGAACAGCAAGGGTAAGAAGACCTCGATGGGAGGTAAATACAAACCCTCAAACAGAAGTAAGGATGTGACCTACGAATTACAATGGACAATGGAAAATGCAAGTCAAAAGGGCAATGTTATGGCAGACAGGGGTATTCCAAGCCAGACTGGCAAAATCAGGTCAGTTCTGGATCCTGAGAAATAATTTGTAGAATGGTTATGGGATGGCTTTTTAGAGCTGCTTCTGGATGAGCCCTCTGGGGGAGGGGGGGGGGATCATCTATTCTGGATTGGGTGACAAGCAAAGTCAAAGCCAACATCAAAGCAAAGGAGAGGGCACATAATAGAGTAGAAATTAGTGGGAAGTTAGAGGATTGGGAAACTTTTAAAAAGCAACAGGAAACAATTTATAAAGTCATAAGGAGGGAAAAGAAGAGATGTGAAGCTAAGCTAGCCAATAATATCATAAAGGATACCAAAATTTTTTCAAATATATAAAGAGTAAAAGAGAGGTGAGAGTAGATATCTGACCACTGGGAAATGATGCTGGAGAGATACTAATGGCGAACAAGGAAATGGTAGATGAATTGAATACGTATTTTGCATTAGTCATTCACTGTGGAAGACACTAGCAGTATGCTTGAGGTTCAAGAGTGTCAGAGGGCAGAAGAGAGTGCAGTTGCTGTTACTAAGGAGAAAGTGCTTACATAGCTGAAAGGTACGAAGGTAGGTAAGTCACCTTGACCAGATGGACTACACCCCCTAGGGTTCTGAAAGAGGCGTAAGTAACGATTCTTTAAGAATCTCTAGGTTCTGGATTGGATCTAGAAGACTGTAACATTGCAGAAGTCACTATACTCTTTAAGAAGGGAAGAAGGCAGAAGAAATGAAATTGTAAGCCACTTAGCTTGTCCTCAGCAGTTGGAAAGATGTTGGGGTTGATTTTTAAGGATGTTTCGGAGTACTTGGCAGCTGATGGTAAAATAAGCCAAAGTCAGCATCGTTTCCTTAATGGAAAATCTTGCCCGACAAATCTGATGGATTACTTGAGGAAATAACAAACATGATGGACAAAAGGGAATCAGTAGATGTTGTGTATTTGGATTTTCAGAAGGCCTTTGACAAGATGCCGCACATATGGCTGCTTAGCAAAATAAGAGCCCATGAATGTGGCAGGATGCAAACCCTGATCCAAAAGCCCGGAAGCAATATGGATCTGGAAACAAACAGAGGATGATGTAGAGAAAATTATAAACAGTTTGGTAACACAGGGAGTTCTGCTAGAAATAGCATCTTCCAATAATTCACCAACATGGCCAGTTGAAAGACATGATTGAAGTTGGAGACTTGCCATAGATTACAGGGAACTGAATAAAGTTACCCCTTAACTGCCTGTACTGTAGTCACATGGCTGTGATTCAGGAGAATAGTGTAGCATAAACTGTAATAGATTTTAGCCTTTTCAGCTCCTTTGTGTTTAATTCAATATGTAGATGATCTTCTGTTCCAGTCAGAGTCCTAAGAGGAGCATTATGAGTTACTTAAAGTGCTACTTCAATTATTTCAGAAGTTGAGTTTGAAGGTAAATCTGAAAAAGGCTCAAATCAGGAGGCAGCAGGTTAGCTACTTGTGATTGGTCATAAACACAAAGTACACTGCAGATGTTGGGGTCAAAGCAACACATACAACAAGCTGGAGGAACTCAGCAGGTCAAGCAGCATCCGTGGAAACGAACTGTCAACATTTCGGGTGGAGACCCTTCATCAGGACCTGACGGAAGTCTCGGCCTGAAAAGTTGACTGTTCATTTCCATGGATGCTGCCAGACCTACTGAGTTCCTCCAGCTTGTTGTATGTGTTACTGTGATTGGTCATAACCTCTGAGAGATGAAACATTGATAAACAGCATGCTGATGTTATGGCCAAACTACCTCTTCCCACCAAAGTGAGGGAATTGAGGTAATTTCTCAGTTTAAAGGGGCATTGTCAAGACCACGTACAGTAGATGGCTTTGCCACCAAAGCTTACCCAATCATGGAACTTTTGAAGAAATGTATTCCATTGGAATGGAAACAAGAACACACTGAGGCAGTATAAGATCTTAAATCTAGCCTTTCAGAAGCATCTGCTCTTAAGACCCCAAATACTTCTGAGCTATTCTCTTTGGAGGTTGCTGCCACCAAACTTGACTAGTCCGATGACCATTGCTATTACAGTGTCAGAGTGACATAGTTAAAAGAGTTAGCAGTACAACCATGCTTGCTGACAATTTAACTTATTGGGGTGAATCTCACGAGTGTGAGGTAATGGCATTACAAGAATAGAAAGGTCTATTATTTCCACAGTAAAATCATGCGACTGGAAATTTCCTCTATAATTATACTGTACACCCATGATTGTGTAGCCAAGTTTCCATTGAACTCAATATATAAGTTTGCTGGTGACACCACAATTGCAGGCTGTACCTTGGGTAATGATGAGTCTGAGTACAGAGAGAAAATTAAGAACCTGGTGGCATGGTGCGAAGACAATAACCCATCCCTCAATGTCAGCAAGACAAAGGAATTGCTTGTTGACTTCAGAAGGAGTAGCGGACCGCACGACCCCATCTACATCTGTGGTGCACAGGTGGAACGGGTCAAAAGCTTTAAGTTCCTCGGGGTGAATATCACAAATGACCTGACTTGGTCTAACCATGCAGAGTCCACTGCCAAGAAGGCCCACCAGCGCCTTTACTTCCTGAGAAAGCTGAAGAAATTTGGCCTGTCCCCCAAAACCCTCACGAATTTTTATAAATGCACCGTAGAAAGCATTCTCCTAGGGTGCATCACAACCTGGTATGGAAGTTGTTTTGTCCAAGACAGGAAGAAGCTGCAGAAGATCGTGAACATAGCCCAGCACATCACACAAACCAATCTTCCATCCTTCGACTCGCTTTACACTGCACACTGTCGGAGCAGTGCTGCCAGGATAATCAAGGACATGACCTACCCAGCCAACACACTTTTTGTCCCACTTCCCTCCAGGAGAAGGTTCAGGAGCTTGAAGATTCGTATGGCCAGATTTGAGAACAGCTTCTTTCCAACTGTGGTAAGACTGCTGAACGAATCCTGACCCGGATCTGGGCCAAATATCTGGACCTGACTTGGACTACCTTACTTCCCCTTTTCTATTTTCTAATTATGATGTATAATTAAAATTTTTATTATATTCACTTCAATTTGTACTTCAGGGTGCACGAAGCGCAGAATCAAATATTGCTGTGATGATTGTACGCTCTAGTATCAATTGTTTGGTGACAATAAAGTAAAGTATAGACCAGTTGAAGAATCCATGTTGGTGGCCAAAATGCGAAGAGATGTAAAACATTGTTGTAAGAATTGTTTTTGTGTCCAATATAACCCAGATAAATTGGCTAGAAAAGCAGTTTTAAGACACACCCCGCCCAAAGAATGACCATGGGTTAACTTGCAGCTTGATTCTGTGGGAACTTTACTCCATCCCCCAGAGGACTAAAATCCTGATGAAGGGTCTCGGCCCGAAACGTCGACAGTGCTTCTCCCTATAGATGCTGCCTGCCCTGCTGTGTTCCACCAGCATTTTGTGTGTGTTGTTTGAATTTCCAGCATCTGCAGATTTCCTTGTGTTTGCTTACTGAAATATACCTATGTTTTGCTCAGGTATAGCTGTATCAAAGTACGTTAAAGTGGACACAATGATATTCCTGAATGACAAATAATATGAAGTTATTTGTGAAGTGTGAGACAGAACATGCAGGTTCTTGAAGAAGGGAGTTTGTATCTGACCTAAGTAACTTGACCCTAGTGATCCACTCTGATTCAGAAAACAAGACATTAGTTGTCACATGCACCAATAAAATGTTGCTGGCTTTGACCAGAGCCAATGGGAAGCTGATGATTGATCAGACCCAATAAGATTCAAAACAATATTTGAATTGATAAGGAAAGAGTATAAGAATGAAAGGCTTTGAATGCAAAATGGTGAAAACTTTGGGGACTATCGATCACAAGGATGCCAGGGGCTGGGGGAAGATGGATCATTGTTTGCCCAATGGGTGATCCGCCATTTCAACGTTATAAACTGGAGATGTGATCTAAGTGAGTATTAGTACAGAAAGAACAATAGAATTCATGTTTTAAATTGTTAGCCTGAGGTCAGCTTAGTACATTGATATTTGTGCAGAGACAATAAATTGCAAACTTTGATTAATTTAGAGTAGGGAAATTAATTGCCTAACCTGGATCAGTTGATGATAGTCGGCAAAATAACTATACAGACTTACAAATATTTAACTGAGGTCTCATTTCTGATTCTTGTTCTTGCCCACTGGTCTTGATCCTTTGCTCATTTCAATTTACTTTCCCTGACACAACGCCTTCTGCTTCATTTGTTTCCTCTCTGCACTTCCATTTAAAGTAGGCTGCACCCGGCTCAGTCAAATGCAAAGGCAAAGATGTTTAGAGAGCTCTGTGGAATATATCCTTCATCCAGAATAGCTTTGGAAAACTTGCTTCTTCAAGGTTTTTCAGCTGCCCACTGGAAGCAGGATAATTTAGGTTTTTGCAAATAAAACGGTGAGGCATTTTGTGCTTAGTGAAACCCATAACACATTTTATTGAATTCCAACTCAAAAGTGTGCTAAAAACCTTTACGTAACAGTGTCATCACTTCAGACCAGCCTCTTAAAGCAAAACCCCAACTCAATGTTGGTCATTGTGAATTATGTACATTTCCTCTCCCAGTTATCTTACTCTACACAGAGCCCCCAGAATTCACTAAAACCAGCATTGCAAGCCTTTCTGGAGCTCTGACAATCCTCCCGGCTCTGGTCCTGTGTTCTATGTGTGGAGGAACAACAGGAGCCTCTGGCTCGTCCAGAGGTACATTGACATGCTCATGGACAATTTGTGACTCCAGGGGCACGGCAGTGGATTACAAATTTTGCATGGATGGTTTAAGGTGATCTACCAAAATACATTCAGTTTTACTCCACTGATCAATGATAAAATACTTTTCTCCCTGTTCCAAAAGGTGGATTGGGCCATTGTAAGTGGGCCTAAGGGGATGTTGTTGTGCGTCATGGTGAACGAAAACAAATAATGTGGAATGTAGGTCAACAGGAACCGAAGAGTGCCGTACACCATAATGGGAGGTAGGATTAGGCAAAAAGGTACTGAATTTATTGAGGAGGGCAGAACGCTGTTAAGAGGCCAGGCAGACGGCCGTGGAATAAATTTCCTGACACTTGTAATGGCTGCCCATATACCAATGCTGCCATGGACAACGGCAGGTACTCATCTGAAGCAGTTCTAAGCCCCAGCGGAATCTACGGGAGACCATCTTTACAACACTCATTAGTCATGGAACCCTATAGGCAGCCTTTAAGGAGCAGAAAAACTGCTCACAAGGCCATTGGACAGCGGATGATGTAGCCTGATGCTGAGGTTCTGGGCCATCACAGCCCAGAGGTCTGGAATGAATTGGGGATTGCAGTCAGAGGGTGCCAAGCCGAGCAGCCCAGTGTTGACGAATGCCTGAGTCATGTCTGTGGATGTTGGAGGGAAGACCTCTGACCACTGGGTGGTATGGTGCACTATGGTAAGAAGGTGGGTGAAACTGTGGGGGAGGGCGGTGAAGAGGACCAACAAGATTGACTTTGACATGGTCAATGGCACCTGCCCTTGACAGTTTATTTTTTTCGCTGCAGTCCTTGCTGTGGCTGTGCCAAACAAACTTTAGCGCAACTATTTTCGGTGAGGCTTTCCGGCCCAGACGTGACAGGCCATGTATGGAATCGAAAAAGGTCCGTCTCCAGTTTGTGAGCACGATGGGGCAAGGCAGACCAGTTGAAACATTGCACAAGAGAGAAACCCCGACTTCCCTGAACTTAATGTCAGCCAACTGCAAGCCCTAGGTTGCTGTTCAGTACTGACCACCATGTCAGTAACCTTGTTAACTGCCATGCCAGCATAGTCGACCTCTAGGTGTACGGCCTCGATGGCTGGCCATGGGAGGCAATCAGCCATGGTATTATTTTTGCCTTTGGTATGGTGTATACCAGTTGTGAACTCGGATACACAGACCAGGTGGCATTGCTGTCATGCAGACCAAGGGACTGATATATTGGCCATCACATGCATGAGGGGTTTGTAGTTAACAAATGCTGTAAAATGGTGACCTTCTGGAAGAAAACAAAAAATGGCAGACAGCCAGATAGAGACCGAGAAGCTAATGGTCAAATATGCTGTACTTCCTTTTGGCAGGACAGAGCTGCTGGCTGAAGAAGGCGAGCGGCTGTTCATGCACAGCCATCATAGCATAGTTTGAGGTTTCAGTAATAATGGCTATGGGTGCATTTGGGAGCACGTGTGCTCACATTAGAAAGTAGGGTTCCATTAGAAAGTTCGTTTGGTATCATCAAATGCCCAGGTCATATCTACTGACCATTCAAACACATCTGCGTATACTTTGCATTTACTTGATAAGGGGTACTGCCTTTAATTGCACTATACAGGGGGAACATTAGTTCAGCAGCTTGCAGAATGAAGCAGTAATGGAAATTCACCATACCTAAAAACTCTTGTAGTTTTTTGTAGTATAGGGTGGTGGGAAATCCATAATCGCAGCTACTTTTGATAGGATGGGCTTCACACCTTCTGCGGGTGATGCGATGGTTGGGAAAGCTAATGGTTGACGACTCATACTAGCACTTAGCAGGGTCAATAATCAACCTGCATTGACTTAAGCGCTTGAAAAGTAGGCGGCGATGAGACACGTATTTGGATTTGGGTGCACTGGCGTCATGGATGTCATCAAACAGAAAGAAAATCTAAGACTTTTTTAATAGAGTTCTTTAGCTGTTGGAAAGTGTGTGGCATTTTTCAGTCCAAATGGCATGTGCAGGAACTCAAAAAAGCCAAACGGGGTTATCACAGCTGTTTTGGGAATGTCCTCTGAGCACACAGACACCTGATGGTAGCCCCTCACTCGATCAACCTTGGAAAAAATTAACTTTCCAGTTAAACGCGGTAAAAAGTCTTGGATGTCTGGGACTGGGAAGCAATCAGGGGTGTTGGCCTCGTTAAAGTGTCAGTAATCACCACATAGGTGGCAACCACCATCGGACTTAGAGACCATGTGGAATGGTGAAACCTAGGGGCTATTCCATCACTGTACATTGGCAAGTATTTCCATGTTGGCAAACTTAGCCTTCATGGTTGCCAGCTTTTCTGGGTCCAGTTTACACATATGGGCATGGACTGGCAGGCTAGTTGTGGGAACGTGGTGCTCAACCCCATGTTTTATGACGGTAGCAAAGAATGTGGGCTTGGTGAGGTCTGTGAATTTGCCCAGCAGTCGAGTAAACTTACATGCAGTGGTGCATGCACTTGAAAACTTTGTTGTGGGGAACTTACTGGGCGAGGAGGGTAATAGCCCAAACTCCCTGACATCCCCAAGCCGGCATTTCCTAAGATCAACTAACAGTCCTTGGGCACACAAGAAATCTCCACCGAGCTGAGGTCTATCCATTTTAGACTAGACAAAGTCCCACATGTAACGTTGCCCACTGAAGCACAGCATCACGCATGTTGTACATAAGTCTGCATCCTGCAGCCATTAGTGGCTTCTGGTGAGGATTTGTCACTCTTTGCTTTCTCATCAATAGGTTATGCTGACAGCACTCCTACATTAGTCACACAGGAAGCATTGCCTTGAAAGGGTCTCTGTAATGAACAGTTGACAACCCTGGCAGCTGGACCCCATACTGTCCACAAATTTCTCACATTCCTATAAATTGGCAATGTCAAAGTTGCAAGGAGGTTGGCACTTCCTTGTGTTTGTACCAAATCGATCGTGATAAAAATAAAAGCCCAGAGACATCTTGTTTCACTTATTTTGGGGGCCCTGCTAACCAGGCTTATTGAAGTACAGAAAGGAGGAGGAATGATGCACCACTGTCTAGCTGAGAGTGGACTATGTGCCGTTTTAGCAGGCTCACTATAGTTCTTCATGGGTGCATTAGTGAGGGCTATCTGCACTTGATCAGGCATTTGCTGCATGAAGAGTTCTTTAAAAATAAAACAAGGATGGTGATTTCCCAGGAGAGACAGCGCATGTTCCATTAGCTCTGAAGGTCTAGCATCATTGAGACCAGGTCAGGAGAGCAGCTGGTTGGAGTGCTCGGACTCTGATTGTCCAAAAGTTAGTAAAAGAATAATTTTCAGCAATTGGTATTTATCGTGTTCAGGCAGGTGTTCAAACAGACTCATCCCTCTCACAGCCATGGAATTGCCAAGTGACACTACCTCGTAGTAGAATTTGGTGTCATTAGCTCATCAGCGGAGATTTCTTGAAGCGCAAATAGAGCCTCAGCTTGTATGAATCAAATGACTGAATTTTGCTCCCAAAACTCCAGCAGTTTCAAAGCAACTGCATTGACTGACATGTTCAATACTGGGGAATTGTCCTAAAGCATCAGGGTCACTAATGTAGGTTTTTGCAAATAAAATAAAGTGAAGCATTTTATGCTTAATGAAACCTGTTACATATTTTATTGAACTCCAACACAAAAGTGTGCTAAAAAACTTTACGTAATAGTGTCATCATGTCAGACCAGCCACTTAAAGCAAAACACCAACTCAATGTTGTTGGTTCTGAATTATGTACACTTCTTCCATCTATGTTACCCTACAATAATATAGAGGAAGCAGTGGATATCTGATAACATTGATGGTTATCTATCGTGTCCAATGATAATGTTCGTTCTTGTGTAGTTCAGCTGTTATAGACCCAAAGTTGGCTGTGGAGTCCAAGCCTTAAGTGTCAAGCGTATTTGTAGTGAGGGCAGGGGAACTGTCCAGATGCAGCTGAACTAATTACTGCCCAAGTTTTCCTCTGCTCTTGGGCAGCCAACAAGTCTGCATGATGCCTCTCCTGAAAGATGTCTTGGGCAAATCTTACCAAGGCACGCCATCCAGTCCAGTCTTGTGTGACACTGTTCCAACTGTTTTGAAGCAAGTCCAGCATATGCAATGTGAGCTTTCACAGAATATTTGGACCTCTTGCAAGGCTTATTTTTGTTTCTCTTGCCCCGAGGTGGCATGCCATATAGTAGAAGTTTAGTAAGGTTAGAGTCCTCCATGTGTATGACATGTCTTGTCAATCAAAGCTGAGCTTCTAGGATCATGGACTTGATGCTCATTATCTTTGCTTTGTTGAAGACTTCCAGGTTTGTGACACAGTTCTGCCAGCAGATGCCTTGGATTGACCCCAGGCTACAAACGTGGTTGCGCTCTAGCTGTCTGAGATGTTTTCTGCGAACGGTCTATATTTCACAGATATAAAGGACGTTGCTGTCGATGATGTTTTTGTAAATCTTGAGCTTTGTGGATAGACAAATGTTGTGCAGGTTCAACACATGTGAATGCAGCTGGCCAAGACTATGCCTGGCTTTGCAAAAGCTGCATTGATTTCCTTGTCCAGGGAGGCATCACTAGCTGGTCTAATACCATTATATCACATAAAACTCTTCAGTAAATACAGAGGGAATGGCTGTCCCTTTCAGGATACCATAACAAATCTCCACTTCTGCATTTCAATGGTGGATTTTGCTATCATGAAATTCTTAACTGTCTGACTTCAATCCATTTTAAGTGCATTTCAAGAACAAAAAGATCCCCTTGTTTTAAAAAAATGTCAACATAGGATCACTGAAAGAGCCAAATGGGCGATTGTCATAGTTTAGTGGTACTGCTAGCAGACTCTGACGCTGCCACAGTTTCTTCCGTATCTTCCATGCCTTGATTACCAGCAGTCTATATAAAAAGCCCTGATACCAGCCTTCATGTTAGAAACATAGAAAACCTACAGCACAATACAGGCCCTTCGGCCCACAAAGTTGTGTTGAACATGCTGCTAGCTTAGAAATTACTTGGCTTACCATCGCCCCCTATTTTTCTAAGCTCCATGTACCTCTCCAAAAGTCTCTTAAAAGACCCTATCATATTGACCTCCACCACCATTGCTGGCAGCCCATTCCACACACTCACCACTCTCCGAGTAAAAAAAACTTGCCCATGACATCTCCTCTGCACCTACTCACCAGCACCTTAAACCTGTGCCCTCTCGTGTTAGCCATTTCAGCCCTGGGAAAAAGCCTCTGACTATCCACATGATCAATGCCTTTCATTATCTTCTACACCTCTATCAGGTCATCTCTCATTCTTCATCGCTCCAAGGAGAAAAAGTTGAGTTCTCTCAACCTATTGTCACATGGGGACATGGGTGATGGGAGAGGACTCACAAGCAGGACACAAACACATCTTTCTTAGGTTCAATTATTATTACTTACTTTATTACTCAAGACACAGAGAATCAGGAAATCAAGGAGGACAAAGAGGAACACGAATCTTGGACTAGGAGACTAGGGACTTGGATTGCCGTGGACCTTGGACTTGGAAACTGGGAATTTGGAACACCGAGGCCATGACTTAGATACTGGGAACATGGATGACTACGGACCTTGGACTTGGACATTGGGAACGGATCATTGCAGCCATGACTGGGACCCTGGGGACTGGGACCGCCGCAGACCTTGGACTTGGACATTGGGAACTTGGATTGCTGCGGACCTTGGGCTTGGAGACTAGGACCTTGAATCGCTGCAGCCAGAACGTGGACACCGTGGCTCATTACAGCCAGAACGTGGACACCATGGATCACCACAGCCAGAACGTGGACACCGTGGATCATTACAGCCAGAACGTGGACACCATGGATCATTACAGCCAGAACGTGGACACCATGGATCACCACAGCCAGAACGTGGACACCGTGGATCATTGCAGCCAGAACGTGGACACCGTGGATCATTACAGCCAGAACGTGGACACCATGGATCATTACAGCCAGAACGTGGACACCATGGATCACCACAGCCAGAACGTGGACACCGTGGATCATTACAGCCAGAACGTGGACACCATGGATCATTACAGCCAGAACGTGGACACCGTGGATCATTGCAGCCAGAACGTGGACACCGTGGATCATTACAGCCAGAACGTGGACACCATGGATCATTACAGCCAGAACGTGGACACCATGGATCACCACAGCCAGAACGTGGACACCGTGGATCATTACAGCCAGAACGTGGACACCATGGATCATTACAGCCAGAACGTGGACACCATGGATCACCACAGCCAGAACGTGGACACCATGGATCATTACAGCCAGAACGTGGACACCATGGATCACCACAGCCAGAACGTGGACACCATGGATCATTACAGCCAGAACGTGGACACCATGGATCATTACAGCCAGAACGTGGACACCATGGATCACCACAGCCAGAACGTGGACACCATGGATCACCACAGCCAGAACGTGGACACCATGGATCATTACAGCCAGAACGTGGACACCATGGATCATTACAGCCAGAATGTGGACACCATGGATCATTACAGCCAGAACGTGGACACCATGGATCATTACAGCCAGAACATGGACACCGTGGATCATTGCAGCCAGAACGTGGACACCGTGGATCATTACAGCCAGAACGTGGACACCATGGATCATTACAGCCAGAACGTGGACACCATGGATCACCACAGCCAGAACGTGGACACCGTGGATCATTACAGCCAGAACGTGGACACCATGGATCATTACAGCCAGAAAGTCGACACCATGGATCACCACTGCCAGAACGTGGACACCATGGATCATTACAGCCAGAACGTGGACACCATGGATCATTACAGCCAGAACGTGGACACCATGGATCACCACAGCCAGAACGTGGACACCATGGATCATTACAGCCAGAACGTGGACACCATGGATCATTACAGCCAGAACGTGGACACCATGGATCGCCGCAGCCAGAAACGTGGACACCGTGGATCATTACAGCCAGAATGTGGACACCATGGATCACCACAGCCAGAACGTGGACACCGTGGATTGCCGCAGCCAGAACGTGGACACCATGGATTGCCGCAGCCAGAACGTGGACACCATGGATCACCGCAGCCAGAAACGTGGACACCGTGGATCATTGCAGCCAGAACGTGGACACCATAGATCGCCGCAGCCAGAACGTGGACACCATAGATCGCCGCAGCCAGAACGTGGACACCGTGGATTGCCGCAGCCAGAACGTGGACACCATGGATTGCCGCAGCCAGAACGTGGACACCGTGGATCGCTGCAGCCAGAACGTGGACACCATGGATCATTACAGCCAGAACGTGGACACCGTGGATTGCCGCAGCCAGAACGTGGACACCATGGATCGCCACAGCCAGAACGTGGACACCGTGGATCATTACAGCCAGAAAGTGGACACCATGGATCACCACTGCCAGAACGTGGACACCATGGATCATTACAGCCAGAACGTGGACACCATGGATCATTACAGCCAGAACGTGGACACCATGGATCACCACAGCCAGAACGTGGACACCATGGATCATTACAGCCAGAACGTGGACACCATGGATCATTACAGCCAGAACGTGGACACCATGGCTCGCCGCAGCCAGAAACGTGGACACCGTGGATCATTACAGCCAGAATGTGGACACCATGGATCACCACAGCCAGAAACGTGGACACCGTGGATCATTGCAGCCAGAACGTGGACACCATGGATTGCCGCAGCCAGAACGTGGACACCATGGATCACCGCAGCCAGAAACGTGGACACCGTGGATCATTGCAGCCAGAACGTGGACACCATAGATCGCCGCAGCCAGAACGTGGACACCATAGATCGCCGCAGCCAGAACGTGGACACCGTGGATTGCCGCAGCCAGAACGTGGACACCATGGATTGCCGCAGCCAGAACGTGGACACCGTGGATCGCTGCAGCCAGAACGTGGACACCATGGATCATTACAGCCAGAACGTGGACACCATGGATTGCCGCAGCCAGAACGTGGACACCGTGGATCATTGCAGCCAGAACGTGGACACCATAGATCGCCGCAGCCAGAACGTGGACACCATGGATCATTACAGCCAGAACGTGGACACCATGGATCATTGCAGCCAGAACGTGGACACCGTGGATCATTGCAGCCAGAACGTGGACACCATGGATCACCACAGCCAGAACGTGGACACCATGGATCATTGCAGCCAGAACGTGGACACCATGGATCGCTGCAGCCAGAACGTGGACACCATGGATCATTGCAGCCAGAACGTGGACACCATGGATCATTGCAGCCAGAATGTGGACACCATGGATCATTGCAGCCAGAACGTGGACACCATGGATCGCTGCAGCCAGAACGTGGACACCATGGATCATTGCAGCCAGAACGTGGACACCATGGATCATTGCAGCCAGAATGTGGACACCATGGATCATTGCAGCCAGAACGTGGACACCATGGATCATTGCAGCCAGAACGTGGACACCATGGATCATTACAGCCAGAACGTGGACACCATGGATCATGCAGCCAGAACGTGGACACCATGGATCGCCGCAGCCAGAACGTGGACACCGTGGATCGCCGCAGCCAGAACGTGGACACCATAGATCGCCGCAGCCAGAACGTGGACACCATGGATCATTACAGCCAGAACGTGGACACCATGGATCATTGCAGCCAGAACGTGGACACCGTGGATCATTGCAGCCAGAACGTGGACACCATGGATCACCACAGCCAGAACGTGGACACCATGGATCATTGCAGCCAGAACGTGGACACCATGGATCGCTGCAGCCAGAACGTGGACACCATGGATCATTGCAGCCAGAACGTGGACACCATGGATCATTGCAGCCAGAATGTGGACACCATGGATCATTGCAGCCAGAACGTGGACACCATGGATCATTGCAGCCAGAACGTGGACACCATGGATCGCCGCAGCCAGAACGTGGACACCATGGATCATGCAGCCAGAACGTGGACACCATGGATCGCCGCAGCCAGAACGTGGACACCGTGGATCGCCGCAGCCAGAACGTGGACACCGTGGATCATTGCAGCCAGAACGTGGACACCATGGATCGCCGCAGCCAGAACGTGGACACCATGGATCGCCGCAGCCAGAACATGGACACCATGGATCATTGCAGCCAGAACATGGACCCCATGGATCATTGCAGCCAGAACGTGGACACCATGGATCATTACAGCCAGAACGTGGACACCATGGATCATTGCAGCCAGAACTTGGACGCCATGGATCATTACAGCCAGAACGTGGACACCATGGATCATTGCAGCCAGAACGTGGACACCATGGATCACCACTGCCAGAATGTGGACACCATGGATCATTGCAGCCAGAACATGGACACCATGGATCATTGCAGCCAGAACATGGACGCCATGGATCATTACAGCCAGAACGTGGACACCATGGATCATTGCAGCCAGAACGTGGACACCATGGATCAATACAGCCAGAACGTGGACACCATGGATCATTGCAGCCAGAATGTGGACACCGTGGATCATTGCAGCCAGAACGTGGACACCATGGATCGCCGCAGCCAGAACGTGGACACCATGGATCATTGCAGCCAGAATGTGGACACCATGGATCGCCGCAGCCAGAACGTGGACACCATGGATCATTGCAGCCAGAACGTGGACACCATGGATCATTGCAGCCAGAACGTGGACACCATGGATCATTGCAGCCAGAACGTGGACACCATGGATCATTGCAGCCAGAACATGGACGCCATGGATCATTACAGCCAGAACGTGGACACCATGGATCATTGCAGCCAGAACGTGGACACCATGGATCATTACAGCCAGAACGTGGACACCATGGATCATTGCAGCCAGAACGTGGACACCGTGGATCATTGCAGCCAGAACGTGGACACCATAGATCGCCGCAGCCAGAACGTGGACACCATGGATCATTGCAGCCAGAACGTGGACACCATGGATCATTGCAGCCAGAACGTGGACACCATGGATCGCCGCAGCCAGAACGTGGACACCATGGATCATTGCAGCCAGAATGTGGACACCATGGATCGCCGCAGCCAGAACGTGGACACCATGGATCATTGCAGCCAGAACGTGGACACCATGGATCATTGCAGCCAGAACGTGGACACCGTGGATCATTGCAACCAGAACGTGGACGCCATAGATCGCTGCAGCCAGAACGTGGACACCATGGATCATTACAGCCAGAACGTGGACACCATGGATCATTGCAGCCAGAACGTGGACACCATGGATCATTACAGCCAGAACGTGGACACCATGGATCGCCGCAGCCAGAACGTGGACACCATGGATCATTGCAGCCAGAACGTGGACACCATGGATCATTACAGCCAGAACGTGGACACCATGGATCGCCGCAGCCAGAACGTGGACACCATGGATCGCCGCAGCCAGAACTTGGATACTCAACCACAGCACAGGAACGTCAAGCCAGGACTCCGCCTTCAACTCAGGCATGGAGCCGTGACTCTTCTTTGAGGGATAGACATGGACACTGGGCATGAATATCGAGCCAGGACTCCGCCTTCAATTCAGGCACCAAGCTGAGACTCTTCTGTAAGGGAAAGACACGGACACTGGTCATGAATGTCAAGCCAGGACTCCACCTTCAACTCACCCCTAGCAGTTTGACCTTGCCTGGACCCACTCTGGCGAAGGAAGGCGAATCGCTGGTACTCCGATGCGGGCTGGATAACTCTGGCTTGTGGTAGTGACGGCGACATACTTATGTTTCCTAACACTCTCGCCCCGAACGGCAAAAGCCAGGAGCTTATAAGCTGCCGTTTCGGGTTGAGAGTAGGTTACCTTAATGGCCAAGCTCAAGGGACACGTGAAACGGAATTAGAAGGGAACAATGAGTCAATGGTCCGGATCATAACGCAACCTAACTAAATTTAAAGGGTACCCGATCTGGACAATGACACTTATTCTCACAAGGCATGCTCACCAATCCAGGCAACATCCTTGTAAATCTCTGCACCCTTTCTTTGGCTTCCACATCCTTCCTGTAGTGAGGCGACCAGAACTGAGCACAGTACTCCAAGTGGGGTCTGACCAGGGTCCTATACAGCTGCAACATTACCTCTCAGCTCCTAATTTCAATTCCAAGATTGATGAAGGCCAATACACCATACACCTTCTTAACCACAGAGTCAACATTCACACCTATGAACTCGGACCCCAAGATCCCTCTGATCCTTCACACTGCCAAAAGTCTTACTATTAATGCTATATTCTGCCATCATATTTGATCTACCAAAATGAACCACCTTACACTTATCAGGGTTGAACTCCATCTGCCACTTCTCAGCCCAGTTTGGCATCCTATCCATGTCCCACTGTAACCTCTATCAGCCCTCCACACTACCCACAACACCTCCATCCTTTGCGTCATCAGCAAACTTACTAACCCATCCCTCCACTTCCTTATCCAGGTCATTTATAAAAATCACGAAGAGTAAGGGTCCCAGGCACTCCACTGGTGACTGACCTCCATGCAGAATATGACCTGTCTACAATCACTCTTTGCCTTCTGTGGACAAATCAGTTCTGGATCCACAAAGCAATGTCCCCTTGGATACCATGCCTCAAAAAATTCAATCAGGGTCGTAAGGCATGACCTGCACTTGACAAAGCCATGCTGACTATTCCTAATAATATTATACCTCTCCAAATGTTCATAAATCCTGCTTCTCAGGCTCTTCTCCAGCAATTTACCAACCACTGATGTAAGACTCACTGGTCTATAATTTCCTGGGCTATCTCTACTCCCTATCTTGAATAAAGGAACAACACCCAGAACCCTCCAATCTGCCAGAACCTCTCCTGTCCCCATTGATGATGCAAAGATTATTGCCAGAGGCTCAGCAATCTCCTCCCTCTCTCCCACAGCAGCCTGGGGTACCTCATCCGGTCCCAGTGACTTATCCAACTTGATGCTTTCCAAAAGCTCCAGCACATCGTCTTTCCTAATATCTACATGCTCAAGCTTTTCAGTCTGCTGCAAGTCATCACTACAATCACCAAGATCATTTTCCATAGTGAATACTGAAGTAAAGTATTCATTAAGTACCTCTGCTATTTTGTCCGGTTCCATACAGACTTTCCCACTGTCACACTTCATAGGTCCTATTCATTCATGCTTTATCCTCTTGCTCTTCACATACCTGTAGAATGCCTTGGGGTTTTCCTTAATCCTGCCCACCAAGGCCTTTTCATGGCCCCTTCTGGCTCTCCTAATTTCCTTTTTAAGCTCCTTCCTGATAGCTGCATAATTCCCCTTACGCCAATTAAATGTTTTTCTAACTTGTCTGTTCCTATCTCTCTTCAATGCTATTATAAAGAGATAGAATTATGATCACTATCTCCAAAATGCTCTCCCACTGAGAGATCTGACACCTGACCAGGTTCATTTCCCAATACCAAATCAAGTATAGCCTCTCCTCTTGTAGGCTTATCTACATATTGTGTCAAGAAACCATCCTGAACACACATAACAAACTCCACCCCATCTAAACCCCCTGCTCTAGGGAGATGCCATTCGATATTTAGGAAATCAAAATCTCCCATCATGACAACCCTGTTATTATTACACCTTTCCAGGATCTGTTTCCTTATCTGCTCCTCAATATCCCTGTTACTATTGGGCAGCCTATAAAAAACACCCAGTAAAGTTATTGACCCCTTCCTGTTCCTAACCTCCACCCAGAGGCTCCGTAGACAATCCCTCCATGGCGTCCACCTTTTATGCAGCCAAGACACTAACTCTGATCATCAGTGCCATGCCCCCACTTTTTTTTGCCTCCCTCCCTGTCCTTTCTGAAACATCTAAAACCCAGCACTGGAAGTAATCATTCTTCTCCCTGAGCCATCCAGGTCTCTGTAATGGCCACCAGATCATTTCTCCAAGTACTGATCCATGCTCTAAGCTCATCCGCTTTGTTCACAACACTTCTTGCGTTAAAATAGATGCATCTCAAACCTTCGGTCTGAATGCGTCCCTTCTCTATCACCTGCCTATTGTCCCTCTCGCACTATCTACAAGCTTTCTCTATTTGTGAGCCAACCTCCTTTTCCCCGGTGTTTTCAGTTCAGTTCCCACCCCCCAACAATTCTAGTTTAAACTCTCTCCCATAGCCTTAGCAAACCTCCCAGCCAGGATATTGGTCCCTTGGGATTCAAGTGCAATACCTCCTTTTTGTACAAGTCACACCTGCCCCAAAAGAGGTCCCAATGATCCAGAAATCTGAATCTCTGCCCCCTGCTCCAATCCCTCAGCCACACATTTATCCTCCACCTCATTGTATACCTACTCTCACTGTTGTGTGACACAGGCAGTAATCCTGAGGTTACTACCTTTGCGGTCCTTTTCTCAACTTCCATCCTAACTCCCTGTAGTCTGTTTTCAGAACCTCTTCCCTTTCCCTATCTACGTCATTGGTATCAATATGTACTACGAGCTCTGGTTCTCTCTTCCACTGCAGGATATCTTGGACGTGATCAGAGACATCCTGGACCCTGGTTCCTGGGAGGCAAACTACCATTCCAGTTTCTTTCCTGCATCCACAGAATCGCCTGTCTGACCCCTTGACTATAGAGTCCCCTATCACTACTGCCTCTTCCTTTCCATACCCCTCTGAGCCACAGGGCTGGACACGGCCACTGTCGCTTCCCCCAGGTAGACTGTTCCCCCCCCCCCCCCGCCAACAGTACTCATACAGGAGTACTTACCGTCAAGGGGTTCAGCCACAGAGGTACTCTCTAGTACCTGACTCTTCCCCTTCCCCCCTTACTTTGACCCACTTGTCTGTGTTGAAAATCTCATTATTTTCTCCATGTAGCTCAGTTAATTCATTTTCTTCTGAACATTCTAAAGTTAATTCCTCAAATACCCACTATTAAAGAAAGATGATGTGCTGATGATTTGAGCACCTTGTAATAGGATGGCAGTAAATCATTATGTGGGCACCTTTGCAGTCTGCTTGATCATCTCAAAATCTGTTCATAGGCTTGCTTCACCTTGGGACTTAGTGAAACATTTAAAAAGCCTTCTCAGAGCAGGGGAATTGTCTGCAGGTTGCAATGTCTTTCACTGCCAATAACAGATGTCTTTGCACTGGTAATCAAAACAGAACATCAGCAGTCACATTCCACTTTGAAAAGCTGCATTCAAACATATAATCATCCCATCTAAACAGAACTGCTCACCCTTGTATCCTGAAGCCTCCATTGTTAAAATTGATGGTTTAGGAATCAAGGTTGTGATTAATAGCTAGTGATCAGCAACAAGATCAAATGGTCATCCCAACAGGAAACAGTGACATTTCTTGACTCTAACCATCATTGCTCAGGCATCCCTTTCATTTTATCTGTCAATTTATCTTTTTTTATTTTGAAGATACAAAGCAAATGTTATCAATCAATCCTGCCCAGTATCCACAGCACGCAGGGAATATTTAGAAGTGTCAATGCCAGCTTTAGAGATCTTCCCGTATCAGGGTGAACTAGTTGAGATTTACTAATCAAACTGTGCTTATATTGAACATACACTTTCTGTTGCATAGCTTTCCAATTCCAATTCTTGTGCTACCGTAATGGTGTTTGCACTATAGCTGAACCAGGCAAGAATCTTCAACAATGTCTTATCATTCCTGGAAAAGAACAAAGCTTTAAAATTTGTTCTAGATGCTGGAATTTCAAGATAACATTAACGTTGTTAACAGGTTTTGGTCATAAACATTAACCTTTACTCTGAAATAAATGACTTTTAGATATAAAATGCAAATTTAAGAACAATTTAAATTTCACGTTGTGAGGCAAAATTATTTTCATACTTCCTTCAAAACACAGAAATGAACTTATATGATAACTTTTGAGTCATAAGTGTTATGTTTGGTCTTAATAAAGACAAACAGCGTGGGTAAAACTAACACGTTTATTACAGTGAATGACTTCAGCTCCATACAAGCACATACAAGGTCATGGCTTCAGTTCAACCCGAGCATGTGCAGCCGGCTCCCACCAACATCATTAACAAGAGAAAATCTGCAGATACTGGAAATCTGAGCAACTTACACACAAAGTGCTGGAGGAACTCAGCAGGCCAGGCAGCATCTATGGGAAAAAAGTACAGTGGACCCTTTGACCAACTTCGCTTCTGGTTCTGGGTGAACTGCCCACATTGCACACATAATAGCACAATAAGGTCAATTTGACAAGACGGACAATTGACAAATTTCTGGGAAGTTTGTCCATGGCAGACTGGAGGATCTTTTATGATATTGATAAAGCAGTAGGGAAGTCTATTCTGATTACAGAGGAGGAGGGTTTGGCTGTTGTGAGGCAAATTAGGCTGGACAATTCCCCAAGGCCTGACAAGGTGTTCCCTTGGACCCTGTGTGAGGCAAGTGCAGAAAATACAAAGGCCCCAGCAGAAATATTTATGACAACCTTAGCCACAAGTAAGGACCCAAAGGACTGGAGGATAACTAATGTTGTTCCATTGTTTTAGAAAGGCTCTAAAATAAACTAGGAAAATATAGACCTGTGAGCCTGACATCAGTAGTGGGAGAGTTATAAGAAGTTATTCTAAGGGACCGGATATACTATATAAGTATTTGGATAGACAGAGACTGATTAGGGTTAGTCAACATGTGCGTAGTAAGTTGTGTCTTCCCAGTCATAAAGAGTTTTTTGAGGAAGTTACCAGGACTAGGCAGATTAATGGTTTGGTACAGATAGATGGGCTGAAAGGCCTGTTTCTGTGTTCTGTGACTCTAACTTGACTTTGTATTTCAATATAATGTAGCAGTAGATCACTATATGCATACGGATAGTGAGGAACTTCTGCTGGTTCTCATCCAGGTTCATCTGTATATAGGCATGCATATATTTTAATTTTATTTTATTTTCTTGATAGTGGTGTCACTGATATGGCCAGCATTTACTTCCCATCATTAACGGCCTTTGAGAAAGTTGTGGTGTGTCCATTGCATGAATTCCTTCATTCTTTCAGGTTAATGTGCTCCCACGATCTTCAAAAAACCTGGAGGAATTCTGCAAGTCAGGCAGGCATCTTTAGATGGAAATGGATAGTCAACAATTTGGCTTGCAATAAAGGCTCTTGACCTGAACCATTGTCTGTTCATTCTCCTCCATAGATACCATTTAACCAGTTGAGTTCCTCTGGCTTTTTTCCAGATTCTAGCATCTGTAGACTTGTGACTCCCACACTCTTTGAGTATGGAATTACAGGACTGATACAGAACACCGATAATAGACTGGCAATATATTTCCATCAGGACAGTCTGTGGCATCTATAGATAGTGATATTCCCATAATCCTGCTGCTCCTCTTTTTCTCGTTCTTAGAGGTCACAGGTTTGGAATGTCCTGCTGGAATAGCCTGATTAACAGAACACCGATAATAGACTGGCAATATATTTCCATCAGGACAGTCTGTGGCATCTATAGATAGTAATATTCCCATAATCCTGCTGCTCCTCTTTTTCTCGTTCTTAGAGGTCACAGGTTTGGAATGTCCTGCTGGAATAGCCTGATTAACAGCTACATATTTTGTAGATGATACACACTGGAGATACCATGTGCAGGGGATAACAAGACAGCATCTGATCTGCTGTCATAGGCATTGTATTTAAACAGTAAGTTAGTTGAGTTTCTGGTCAATGATGTTTCCTCCCCAGAATATCGACTGTGAGGGACTCAGAGATGGCAGTGTCATTGAACATCAAAGGTGAATAATTATTCTCTCTTGTTGGAGACGTTCATTGCCAGATCATTCTGAGGCTATGTCCACACTAGATTGAATAAATCTGTATCTGAAGCTCTTTGTTTTGTTTTCGTTTTGACCCTCCCTCCACACTAAAACAGGTTTTCCTCCCCCAAAAATGGAGCTTTTCTAAAATGCCCTCCAGAGTGTGTAAATTTGAAAATGCTGCTTGGGCAAGAGTAATGTGGACGGGGTAACCGGAGATTTCTAGAAATGCTGTCATGACGTGCTGGAACAGATGGTGGCATTTAATTGTTTTCCTGAAAGCAACCCCCCACACAAACTAGCAATTTCAGAACAGATGGCAATGAAACTGAAGTCAGAAGAGTTAGAAATGTACTCACCAAATACTTTGACCCATAACTTACTGAATAAATAAGTATACTCATTTTGCCCTGTTTTCTGTCCTTGCTCGTATGAAGGTGGTTTACCTATTTATGCAAGTACTTCTCTGATAATAGATGTGTAACAGCCTAATGTAACATTGTATGGAAATACAAGATAACACTGATGCAGACATGTTTTATACATTTAACAAGGGGCTTTATTAATGCAACAGAGTTAGTCAGTTTTTCAATGTTCGTCATCAGCTGGGTCAATCTGTCCGTGAACTCCCTGCCAGTTGCCTCCATATGCTCTAGTATTTGTTTTTTTTACTTTTAAGTTCTCCTGCGTGAGAGCCAATTTTGCGTCGTTTGGCAATTTCCTTATAAGTTTTTCTAGTCTGTAACTGCACAAATGTGCACTTTCACTGTGAGATTCGACACCAAACATTTTGCTTGTTTTCTGTAGATATGTCCTGTGCATGCGCAGTAGGAGGAGATTCACCCAAATACCCGTTTTAATGTGGACGGAGGTATTTTTAAAAAAGCTTGGTGTGGACGCCTATCATTTTTTATTTGAAACCGGTGTTTTCAAAATTATCCGGTCTAGTGTGGATGTAACCTGAGGCATGAATTTTACTTACCACTTACACCCCATCAGAGTTTGCTGCATGTAGATGCAGATGGCTTCAAATGAAGTTCCTCAGTGATGGTACGCGACTGAACTGTTTGTCAATTGTTTCCATCTTCACAATGGAATGGTCTGCATCATTACTCTCTTCAGTCAAAGCCCTTGTTGTTGCGGTTGTTGGTGGCATAGATGCTGTTCAAAGCAAGTTCTGTGTCTCCTGCAGTGTTTGTCATATTGTGTGGATTTCCTGCTTTTGATTTGGTGAGAAAACTCTCGACTGATGTTACATTAGAAACAACACTATTTTCTGTGCCTAGTCTTTCAGTTTACAAGCAGGTACAGGTCCACCCCAGGGTCCAGCAGGATTCTGTTCCTGGGAACTATTTGTAAGGAGGATAGTTCACAAGTTGAAAGTGCGGCCACGATCTGGGATGGCAAATCCTTCCAATTGCTCACTAGTATGATCAGGCTGTAATTAAGTTAGGTATTTGTAAGCTATGGAGGATCTGTACTATGAGTCCCATGTCCTGATATTAATAACACAGACTCCTTAAAAGAACAATTACAAAATAATAAAAGAATAAAAGAACTGCCATTGTCATGTCTATTATGCTGAATTGCACCATCCAATAACATGTTGTCTGACTGTAGGGCATTAGATTAATGAATGGTACAGAATGGAATCTTCGATAATTTTGCTGCTATCTCCTTCAAAGCTTCATTCTGAATGGCACATCAAATTCAAACCCTTTTGTACCTATAACAGTTTCAGCTGGTCTTTTATTTTCTAAGAATACACATGAAGTTGTGTGTGAGTTTGAGGTAAATCTTTCCAAAGTTGCAGTACCTCAATATGCTTATCAGCATGTGATGTAGTTGCACACAGCTCCTCTCCCATTCTCTGACTGAGTGTCTTGAATTTATAGCTGTCCACTCTCTCAAACCCCTTCAACCTCCGAAGTTATAGCTGCTGATGAGACATCTTTAGCTTTCTAGAAAGATATTACATTAGTAAGTATGCCATATGCTTTGGTGCTGATTTCTGTGAATAAGGTCACTTTTATGGTTCTCTCATTGGAGAATTGAAAGATCAAAGTAAATGTATTATCAAAGTACATATACCATCTGTCACCATATACTACCTTGAGATTCATTTTCTTGCTAGCATTCATAGTAGAACAGAGAGACAACCAATGTGCAGAAAGATATACTGTCCAAATATAATATAAAAATAATAAATAAATAATTCTGGGAAAATGAGTTAGTGAATCCATAAGTTGTGGAATCAGTTCAGATTTGAAGTTAGTGAAGTTACCTATTTTGGTTCAGGGTAATAGTTGTTCCTGAAGCTGTGGTTCGGGACCTAAGGTTCTTGTACCCCCCTCCAGATGGCAGTAGATAACAGAGGACATGGTCTGGATGGTGGGGGTCCCTGATGACGGGTGCTGTTTTCCTGTGGCAGTGTTCCTTGTAGATGTGCTCAAAGGTGGGGAGGCCTTTGCCTATGATGTATTGGCTGCCTGTTCACAGAATACATTCCACTCAAGAATTGCAGAGCATGAGAATTATCCCCATCTTCTTCATGTCTAATGAAATTAATTATAAAGCCTTGTTATGCATCGTAGGCTGCCTGCTGGTGCTTTAGATGTCATTTTCTTGCTCTGCTAGTTGGAATGATACACAATTGGTGCTCACATTTTCCACCCAGCACATTCCATTATGTTGTAGAATAACACTGCCTTGTCTTGTTTTGATTTTGCTCTTAAGTCAGTTGCTTTGAATCAAGTGCTTTTGATTTATGAACATTCCTCCTTGCACCCCCTTTACCCTGAGTGGCCACGTGAATGCAATTATTAACCCAAATGATAGCAATCTTAATCTGAAATTTATGCTGCACAACCCCTGAGTTTTTCAAGGTCTCACAATGACCTTTAATGGAAGGCAGATGCATTGTTGACTTCTTTTTCTCTTTACGTTAATAATTCAAACCAGCCTCAGCAACAATAGTATTAATGTTGGATATGTGGAAGCTGAATGCTCTTTGGAACAGTGGTAAGTTCCAACCACAATTATGTCTGCAGGAGCTTCAAAGCAAGAATGAATGCCTAGTTCTGGTCTAACAACAATGGATGTAAGACATGAAGAGTATGTCATGTGTATGCAATGATATCATGTCATCTTCTATAACTACATGACTCAATTATATTTTATACATTGATAAACAACAGAACTCAAGCATTTGATTGGATGAAGGGTCTTCAGCAAATCTGTGTAACTTTTGAACAGGGGAAAAAGACCGCTGGAGCAAAAGGATTAAAAATCACTGTTTTCTCAGAGGCTCGGCACAAAATAATTTGTAAATAACACTCAGGAGCATAATGGATATTTATTTCAACTAATGGTAATAACTTGGTATTGCTGTTACAACCTCGGGCCACTAATCCTACAGCAGTTCTCACTTCTCCCACACACCATCCACCCCGTGTACATCGAGTCATACAACACTACAACACAGAAATAGACCCATCTTGCCAGTGTAGAACTGTGATTCTGCCTAATCCCATCAAATGGCACCTGAGACATAGACCTCCGTTCCCCTCTCATCATTGTATGCTACTTATCCAAAATTCTCTTAAAATTTGCAATCAATCCCATAGCCTCCACTTCTGCTGGCAGCTCATTCCACACTCACACCATCATCTGAGTGACAAAGTCCCCCCGTCAGGCTTCCCTACAGTATTTCATCATTGTCTCATGCAATCTCAGTGGATAAAGACTGTGTGCATTAACCCTATTTATCACCCTGATAATTGTATATATCTCTATCAAATCTCCCCTCATTCTCTTACACTTCAGGGAATAAAGTTCTAGCCTATTCAACCTTTCCCAACATCTCAGGTTCTCTAGTCTGAGCAACATCCTTGTACTCCGTACTTGTTCAATCTTTTTATATCATGCATGTAGATAGGTGACCAGAAATGCACACAATAATCCAATTTTTGCCTCACCTATGTGTTATAGAACTTTAATACAATAGACAATAGAATAGACAATAGACAGTAGGTGCAGGTGTAGGCCATTTGGCCCTTCTAGCCAGCACCACCATTCACTGTGATCATGGCTGATCATACACAATCAGTACCCCGTTCCTGCCCTCTCCCCATATCCCTTGACCCTGCTATTTATAAGAGCTCTATCTAACTCCCTCTTGACTGCATCTAGAGACTTGGCCTCCACTGCCTTCTGGGGCAGAGCATTCCACATATCCACCACTCTCTGGGTGAAAAAGTTTTTCCTCATCTCTGTTCTAAATGGCCTACCACTTATTCTTAAACTGTGGCCTCTAGTTCTGGACTCACCCATCAGCGGGAACATGCTTCCCGCCTCCAGTGTGTCCAATCCCTTAATAATCTTATATGTTTCAATCAGATCCCCTCTCATCCTTCTAAATTCCAGTGTATACAAGCCCAGTCCCTCCAATCTTTCAACATATGACAGTCCCACCATTCTGGGAATTAACCTTGTGAACCTACGCTGCACTCCCTCAATAGCAAGAATGTCCTTCCTCAAATTTGGAGACCAAAACTGCACACAATACTCCAGGTGGTGTCTCACCAGGGCCCTGTACAGCTGCAGAAGGGCCTCTTTACTCCTATACTCAATTCCTCTTGTTATAAAGGCCAGCATGTCACAATTCCTTTACTCAGTGCTCTGATTTATGAAGGCCAACTTGTAGAAGCTCTCTTTACGACTCTATCAACCTGTGATGTCACTTTCAAGAAATTATGGATCTTTACTCTCATTTTACTCTGTTCTACTCTGATTTCACTACTGCTTTCTGTGTAGATCCTAAACACAAAAATACAACTGCAGATGCTGTGGATCAAAGAATACGTACACAACGCTAGAAGAACTCAGCAGTTCAGGTGGTATCCGTGAGAAAAGAGTAGCCAATGTTTCAGGCCGAGACCCTTCATCAGGAATGGGGGGGAAGAGAGGGCCGAAGCCCAGTAATAGAGATAGGGGAGGGGGTAGGGCCTAGAGGCGCCAGGTGGAAAACCAGTCAGAGGGAAGATAAATGGGAGAGGGGGAGGGAATTACCAGAAATTGGAGAATTCAATGTTCATACCACCAGGCTGGAGGCTACTATTGGAGTATAAAAGTTGTATTATTTGCTGTGTAACCAAAACTATGTAGTCAGCTTGCTATGCATGTATCCTAAGAATGTAGAAGACAATGGTGTGTTAGAGGAAGCTAAGAGATGTAGTCAGCTTTGAAACTTGCTATTTGCTATGCATGTACCCAATTTAGCAGGAGAATGAAATATTAAGAATGTAGAAGGAAAGGTAGCTAAAGAGATGTAGATTAGAACATGATTAAGTCAATGGGTAAAAACAAAAGTGGCAAGATGTATGTGTGGTACGTGTGATATGCAACTATAGACTGATTACATATGCTAATGCAACTGGACCAGGAGATTGCTATAAAAAATGCTGTGTCCAAAGATCAGTGGGCAATCAGCAACTAGCTCAATGACTGTCTCAGCTTTGATTTGCAAATTAAAGTTTAACCCTTCTTGAAGAATCTTCTGTGTCTCCTAATCATTTGTGGGGCATGAGAAACCACGACACTACCCAGATGATAGATGAGGTGTTGCTCCTCCAACCTGAGTTTGGTCTTATTATGGCAGTAGAGGAGGCCATGTATGGACATATCTACATAGGAATCAGAGGCAGAGTTGAAGTGGGTGGCAACCGGGAGGTCCTGTCTATTGTGACCCGACGCAGATTGGGGGACCGCTTCGTCGAACACCTACGCTCCGTCCGTCACAATAGACAGGACCTCCCGGTTGCCACCCACTTCAACTCTGCCTCTCATTTATGGACAATGAACCCATCAACACTTTCTCAGAATTTATTCTCCCTCTTTTTTGCACTACATTTAATTATATACATACATAACTTCTTACTGTAATTTATAGCTTAATCACTAAGTATTGCAATGTACTGCAACCACAAAACAACAGATTTCCTGACATATACTGATGATATTAAACCTGATTCTGAGTATCTGCAAAGCTAACAGTTTGGCTATGATACATACTGTAGTGAATGGTACAGCAACCTCAACAAAGGTGCATGCTCAGGTATAATCTACTTTATTGTGGACATGGACATTGTGAGATGTTGATACCCAAAAACTTGAAGCTGCTCACCCTTTCCACTGCTGATCCTCCAATGAGTACTGGTGCATGCTCTCCCAGTTCCTCCTTCCTGAAGTCCACAATAATTTCTTTAGTCTTGCTGATATTGAGTGTTAGGATGTTATTGTGGCAAAATTCCATGGAATTTGTGAAATTGACTCACAGCCTTCTACTATAAGAGAACTTAGTTTGCAGCCACAGTTCCCATTTGTAAACTGTTGATGTTATGATCTGTTAACAGGCCAGAAACTGGGAGGACCGTACAGAAGAGAATTTACATGTAGAGTCTTCAGTCTCCTGCTACAGACTATATTTTCCATTTAGCATCATTGTTGTATTGTTACAAAGCAGGAACACCATTTATAATTTCGACAACAACTCCATGGTTGTTGGCAGAATCTTAAATGGCAACGAGATGGATCAAGGTAAATCAGCTCACTGAGTGGTATCACAACAACACACTTGCATTCAATGTCAGCAAGATGAAGGAATTGATGGTGGACTTCTGGAAGGTTATGTTGCAGGAATGCACATCAGTCCTCATCAAGGGGTCAGAAGTGGAAAGTGTGAGCATCTTTAAGTTATGACCCCAACATATTGATGAAATCATGAAGGAGGCATGCCAGTGGCTAAATCCCATTAGAAGATTAAGGAGATTTGGTACGTCTCCAAAGACTCTAGCAAATTTCTACAGACATATGTTGGAAAATGTTCTGACTGGATTCCTCACCATCTGATATGGAGGCTCAATTGAACAGGATCTGAGCTAAGTCCATCAGAATCCAAAAAAAATATTCAGAATCAGGTTTAGTATCACTGGCATATGCCGTGAAATTTGTTAATATCATGGACACCATTTGAGGACCTTCAAAAGATGGTGCCACAACATCCATTATTAAGGACCCTCACCATCTGGCAGATGCCATTGTACATCAGAGAGGAGGTACAGCAGCGTGAAGACCCACATTCAAAGTTTTAGGAACAGATTCTTTCCTCTGCCATCAGATTTCATGAACCTACATTACTATTTCTCTTTTCTATTATCTATCTATTTATCTATCTATCTATCTATCTATCTATCTATCTATCTATCTATCTATCTATCTATCTATCGTTATTGCTTATAGTAATTTAGTTATGTTTTGTTCTGTACTGCTGCCACAAAGCAACAAATTTCACAACATATGTCAATGATAATAAATTGAGTTTCATTCTGGTTCTTCCAACCTATAGGATCATAAATCCTCCAGCCACACAGACACATCAAGTACAATATATCAGTACAATAAAATACACAACATCGGGAGTAACACACAAAAATCATGGAGGCCTGCATGAAGAGTCTTGACCCAAAACATCATCTGTCCATTTCCCTTCATAGATGCTGCCTGACCAGTCTAGTTCTTCGGTCCTGAAGAAGGGTCTCAGCTTTAAACTGTTTATTCATTTCCGCAGATGACAGTATGCTTCTCCAGCATTCTGTGTGTGTTGCTCTGGATTTCAGGCATCGCTTGTGGTTAGCATTTTATGTGTTAGTCCAGATTTCAAGAATCTGCAGACGGTTTGGACTCCATGCACAGCTTCAGCCCTGTGTCTTTTAAGGGAATGCATTTTTATCTTTTCCTCTTTTATACAGTTATTCCAATATCGCAGGACAAGGGACAAACCAGAAACAAATGTAACCCTGATATTCTGGGGGAAGCTGTATTCGAACATAATTGTGTGCGTGTTGGGGAGGATCGATGAAGAGAGAAGCTGGGAGTGATAGATGTCAGAAGATAAAAGGCTGAAGAAGACTGAATTCAGTAGGAGAATGGACATGGGAGAAAGGGAAGGAGAAGTGCTTCCAAAGGTAGGTGATGGGTAGGTGAGAAGGAAAGAAGGGATAGGAGAAGTTGTAAAGGGCAAGTACTTTGACATAAATAAATATGTTGAACTATGCATTTTATTTGTTCTAATGTCTACATGACTTTGTAGACAAAGATTTTTTCAATGGCATCAAGTTGTATTTGTCTTGACAGATTTTATTTATTTAGAGATGCAATGCGGAACAGGCCCCTCCAGTCCAACAAGCCACACCACCCAGTAATTAACCTACTCACAGGACAATTTACATTAGCGAATTAACCTAGCAATGTGTACATCTTTGGATTGTGGGAAGAAACTGGAGCTCTTGGAGGAAACCCATACCGTCATGGGAAGAATATATAGTACAGACTCTGAACTCAGTCGCCCCAAGCTGTAATAGCATTGTGCTAACCACTATGCTACCACATGAATTTCCACCAGATGCCACGGCAGCAGTGGCAATTTTCAAATTAATGCATTGGTTGTTAGTTCACAACTTTATTCTGAGGTCTGTTTCTTCACTGACATTACTGTTCATGGAACAGATATGGTACAATTTCATTTCTTCATTGTCTGAAAGATTATCCAGATCACAAAGCCCTCCTTTCTGTTGCCATTTATAGTTGCCACTGAATCTGATTCTGTTCCTGGTCTTTGGCTTGCATATGCAGACTGTTGTAATATGATCATTATTTTAGCATTAGAAACAAGTATTTCTTTTTCTGAACTTACAAGAGTGTGGTAAATGATGGGTGCAGCAATGATAGCAACTGGTTGAACTGGTCCTATGTATACCCCAGCCTCCACTGTGCTTGTGGTGGATAAATTCATCTTCTTCAACAGCAAATTACATGGCATTCTCAAATTCAGGATTTGTATCATCAACAGCTTCGATCTGATTTGTCCATCTGCAAGTCCATACACTGATCAGTATATACACTTATCTTATCAGTTATGATGCAAAGTATCCTCAAAATTGCAATCGAATTATGAAATAATCTACTCACTAGCACTTATCCCCTGCTCTGGACCCTAGAGCAAACATAGAGCTTGCAGACATTTCTAATAGCTTCGTATTAAAGTAATCTTTGAGTTTTTGAATTGCATTCTGTTGGAATCAGAATTAAAATTTGGGATTATTTTATTGAAAATGTTTAAATATTGTTTCCTGTACACAACTGTAAAGGGAACAAAATAATTCTTACTTTGGATCTGATGCAGTAGAAAAAAATGGTAAAGAACACAATAGTAATAATAATAATGAAACATAATAAATGTAAATATATGAGAGCTTATATAAATAAATTGTTTTTATGTCCATAAAATGACACAGGTCTGTATATAAGATGACTGACAGGAAATAATAAAGTAGTGGTGGAGTTAGTAGGTGGAGGCGTTGATCAGCTTTACTGCTTGGGGAAAGTAACTGATTTGAGTCTGATGGTCCTGGCATGGATGCTACGTAGCCTCCTCCCTGAGGTGAATGAGACAAACAATCCATGAGCAAGGTGGGTGGGATCCTTCATGATGCTACTGGACCTTTACTGACATATGTAGCAAGCTGTAGCAAAATACAGGTCCATGATCCCTTATCCGAAATCCTTGGGGCCATTGCATTTCGGAATTCAGACTCCCTCCTTAATGGTTCTGGGACTCCCCACAGATACCAAAAAACACATATGCTTAAGTCCCTTATTTAACCTGTCTCAGTGTGGGTGGACTTTAGGACCCGGCAGAGCTCCAGACCTATGCACATCCTCCTGTATACTTCAAGCCATCTTTAGATTACTTATAATACCTAATACAACATAAATGCTATGTAACTAGCTGTTATACTGTATTGTTTAGGAAATAATGACAAGAAAAAAAAATTATTTTCAACAAAACCAGTCAATATAACATAAAAATATACAGCTTCAAATGAACTGAATCAAACACAAAGCAAAAGGCTTATTGGAATAAATGTAGAACATTAGTGTCACTATGAAACTTCAGTAACTTGTCTTTCTGTTTCTGTACATCATATACAGTAGTAGTTCTGACATCATATTGGGCATATGCAAATTGGCATATACAAACACCTGAAGGCATAGATACAAAATGAAGGGAGGGAAGTTTAGGGGAGACATCAGGGGTAAGTTTTTTTACACAGAGGGTTGTGAGTGCCTGGAATGACTTACCAGGGATGGTGGTGGAGGCTAAAGCATTAGGGAGATTTAAGAGCCTCTTGGACAGGCACATGGGTGAAAGAAAAATGGAGGGTTATGGGATAGTGTGGGTTTAGTTTTTTTTAAAGGATTATATGGGTCAGCACAACATGGAGGGCTGAAGGGCCTGTACTGTGCCGTAGTGTTCTATGGTTCTATAGTTCTATATTCTTCAGTAAGACGCTGCACAGACACACCATGATCAAGCTTCTGCAATAACTCCACTTTCTGCGTTATTGATAATGATAGATGCTTCCTTCTCTTTTTCTCATTGTTACCCATAAGGGTATCTGCAGCTCTTTTTGATATCTTGACAGTGAAATTAAACACAAAGTCAACAATGAACACAAAATATCAGTGAACAGCAAATGCACATGTAACCAGTACGAGTGTTGAGTCACTACTGACGTCTGGCAGCCTCTGCTCCTGCCGTCACGTCACACCTGAGTGACGTCAGCTGTTGGGAAAAAAAAAACTTCTGTTTTTGAAGCTTTTTGGATTTCAGAATTTTGGAGAAGGGATTGTGGACCTGTATAATGAAAAGTTTGTCTTAAAAATATTGTTCATACAGATCAATTCATTACCCAGTACATTGAGAACAAACAAGGTTAAAAAAAAAACAACAGAATGCGGAATAAAAGCAACAACTACAGAGAATTCACGTAACTAGTAAGGTGCAAAGTCATAGATTGTGAGGTCAAGAGTACTGTACTAGGGAACCAACCAATACTCTTATAACAGCAGGTAGAAACTGTCTTTGAGCCTGGTGCTTTTCTTTAACTTTCTGCCTGATGTAAGAGGAGAGAAGAGAATACCTGCGTGGTCAGGGTCTTTAATTATACTGCAGATTTACTGAGAGTGAGAAGTACAGACAGGGTCCATGGAGGGCAGGTTCGTTTCCATCACGTGCTGAGCTGTTTCCACAACTTTCTGCAATTTATCGCAGTCACAGACAGAGTAGTTCCTATATCAAGCCATGATGCCATATGGCCCATTGATAAATAATGGTAAGAGTCAACAGGGACATGCCAAATTTCTTTAGCAGCCTGAGGAAGTAGGGGCTTTGGTGAGCTTTCTTGGATGTGGTCTTTGTGGTTGGACCAAGACAGGCAGTTAGCAGTGCTCTTTCCTTGGAACTTGAAGCTCTCAACCCTCACAACCTCAGTGCCATTGCTGTTGAAAGGAGCAAATTCACTGACCCCATTCCTGAAGACAATGGCCCTCCCTTTGTTTTGCTGATATTGAGGGAAAGGCTAATGCCCTGCCACCATGCTACTTAGTTCTCTCTTTCCTTCTTGCCCTGTAACTTAGCACTGTTTGAAATACTGCCCACTAAAATGGAAGAATCTGAAACTTGTAGTTAAAAGTTTGCAGATGGTACACTGTGGTGGACACTCCTTCATGTGTGTATGAGGAAGAGAGTAAGGATCTGGGGGGTAGAGTCCTGGGGAGAACCATTGTTGCAAATAATGATGATGGAGGTGTTGCTGCCTATCCTTACTCTTCATTGTTATCACTGGAATTTTTGATTTCTCTAGTCTGACTATGAGGTCACCACAACTGCTTTTACTTTCGTTCTCTCAGTGTATCTTTTCTTGTTCAATCTTTGCTCTTGTAACACTTAATAGAATAATTGGAAGCAGCAAGGTTCATACCTCATTCTTGACTTTATAAGGATCTTTGGATCACAAAAACATCAGGATCCAACAATCCAGATTGTCCTCTTTTGTACACAGTCCTCAATACATGTGGATAAAGTCAATGCTTGTGGTGACCTGCACATATAGACTAACAGCTGAGTCTTTGAATATGGACCAGTCTACCAATTCAAAGTAGTCACATAGAAGCTCATCTGCACTATTTCTTCACACCAACTTTGTATGGCTTTCAATACTAGATCCTCCCATTTCAAATTTTCTTTGTATGGAGGTAGAAGGGGCATAGACAGGTGCTCTCTAATTTACCAGAGTCAGCAACGATGAGTCAGGGTTTAGGCTATCTTGTTTCAAGACTGTTGACCATGGTATAGTTCATTGAGTGCAGGCTCTATATCTGTTTGGAGTGAGTGTTTGACGGCTTTTGGGAAAGCTGAAGTGAACTCCCATGACAGATAGCATGGGCTATAGTACATTGTTAGATATTCCAAGCTTGGGTGAGCAGGAATTCACCAGGACTGTCACATCTGAACATCACATGGAGTTGATTAGGAAGCAAGTACCTCCAGCTCTGCCTGAGGATGTGGATAATCCACTGAATTGAAAAGCCCTCAGTCACAGTCCGGTAAAGCCAGAGTAAGCCATGTTATGGTGAGATATAGCACACAGTAGTTCCTCATTTCTCTTTGGTATGTCAGTCTTGTCCTAATTTCATCAACTTTGTTTTTAATGTCCTGGATGTTAACTAGAAAGATGTTGGGAAGGGGAGGGGTTATCTTGAACCCACACTAATTCAGCCTCATTTGCAGTCTAGCCCTTTTAAAACACTTTGTTTAGTGGCTATGTCTGATTGTTCCTAGAAATCCTGGAGCAGAGCCACCTGGACTGGATAGTAAGTGATTACTTAAGGATAGATCTGGAAGACATGCATTGGATTCCGTTGATTTGTGAAGTAAGATGTTGTTCCCATACAGGAAGTGGGCATGCCTTGGAAAATCTCTTCTTTGAGAATTCATCCCAGAGCACCCCAATGCTTAGCATTGCAAGGCATTTTTTCTTTATTTTTTACTTCAGTCAAGCAACAGCCTGATTATAATCATATTTAGAGATTCATACCTAACAGGCAACAGACTTAACCATCTCAATGCCTGGGAATTATAGCTTCACAAGTAGAACAGACCCATCAGATGGGGTAACACAGTGGCATTCAAAAGGGATGGAGTTGTCCCTGAGTCCAAACATTCAACTTTGAATCTGAGCCATTCACTGATGATTTCCCAATCTTCAATTCCATTTGCAATTAATCACCAGCTTCTGAGAACAAGACCTAAACAACATTTAAGCTTTGGCTGATAAGTGTCAAGTAGCATTCAGGACATTGTAGGAGACAGCCTAACTATCTGCCTTTGACAGTGAGTGGCATTAATGTTGCCTTCAGCATCACCTTCACCATCAGAAGGTAGATGAGTCACCTTCGTCATATGGACTACACGCCAAGGTTCTTAAAGAGGTAGCTGAAACGATTGTAGAGGTATTAATAGTGATCTTTCAAGAATCACTGGATTTTTGAATAGTTCCAGAGGACTGAAAATTGCAAATATCACTCCACTCTTTAAGAAGAGAGGGAAGCAAAAGACAAGAAATTATATTATAAGTCAGTTGGCCTGACTTCAGTGGTTGAGAAGATGTGGAATCTATTATTAAGGATGAGGTTTCCAGGAAATTGAAGGCACGTGATAAAATAGGTCAAAGTCAGCATGGTTTCCGTAAGGAGAAATCTTGCCTTACAAATCGGTTGAAATTATTTGAGGAAGTAACAAGCAGGATTGACATAGTAAAATCAGTGGATGTTTTTTACTTGTATTTTCAGAAGGTCTTTGATGAGTCTCATGCCACACATGAGGCTACTAAATAAGATAAGAGTCCAAAAAGATTGTCTGATTGGCAGGAGACAAAGAGCGGGAAGAAAGGGTAACATTTCTGGTTGGCTGCAAGTGACTAGTGGTGATCCTCAGGGATCGGTTTTGTAAATGTTTTGTTTCACATTATATGCCAATGATCTGGATAACAGAATTAATGGTGTGGCCCAGTTTGCTCTAAATGGGGAGCAAATTCAGAAATCAAAGGGACTTGGAAGTCGAAGTGCAGGATTCCATAAAGTTAACATGCAGGCTGAGAAGGTAGTAAGGAAGGCAAAAGCAATATTAGCACTCATTTCAAGAGGACTAGAATGTAAAGCAAGGATGTAACGCTGAGGCTTTATAAAGTATTGGTCAGATATGAACCATGGTGAATATGAACCTTTGAATATGGTGACCAGTATTGGGCCCCTTATCTAAGAAAAGATGTGCCGGCATTGAAGAAGGTTCATGAGCTAGAGTGATAGGGGATTCGATAACGAATGATAGGCGTTTCTGCGGCCGCAAATGAGACACCAGGTGGGTATGTTACCTCCCTGGTGCAAGGGTCAAGGATGTCTCTGAGCAGCTGCAGGACATTCTGGAGTGGGAGGGTGAACAGCCAGTGGTCATGGTGCACATAGGTACCTACAATATAGGTAAAAAATGGGATGAGGTCCTACAAGGTGAATTTAGGGAGTTAGGAGATAAACTAAAAAGTAGGACCACAAAGGTAATAATCTCTGGATTACTACCAGTGTCATGTGCTAGTCAGAGTAGAAATAGGAGGATATTTCGGATGAATACGTGGCTTGAAAAATGGTGCAAGGGGGAGGGATTCAAATTTCAGGGGCATTGGAACCAGTTCTGGGGCAGGTGGGATCGGTACAAACAGGACAGTCCGCACCTGGGCTGGACTGGAACCAATGTCCTAGGGGGAGTGTTTGCTACTGCTATTCAGGAGGATTTAAACTAATGTGGCAGGGGGATGGGAACAAGTGCAGAGAGACAGAGGGGTGTAAAATGAGGGTAGAAGAAAAAGTAGTAACGTGAAAAGTAAAAGTGGCAGGCAGGCAAATCCAGGGCAAAAATCAAAAAGGGCCACTTTTTAACATAATTGTATAAGGGCTAAGAGTGTTGTAAAAACAAGCCTGAAGGCTTTGTGTGTCAATACAAGGAGCATTCGTAACAAGGTGGATGAATTGAATATGCAGATATTTATTAATGAATATGATGTAGTTGGGATCACAGAGACATGACTCCAGGGTGACCAAGCATGGGAGCTCAACATCCAGGGATATTCAATATTCAGGAAGGATAGACAGGAAAGAAAAGAAGGTGGGGTAGCGTTGCTGGTTAGAGAGGAGGTTAATGCAATGGAAAGGAAGGAAATTAGCCTGGAGGATGTGGAATCGATATGGGTAGAGCTGCATAACACTAAGGGGCAGAAAATGCTGGTGGGAGTTGTGTACAAGCCACCTAACAGTAGTAGTGAGGTTGATGGCATTAAACAGGAATTTAGAAAGGCGTGCAATAAAGGAACAGCAGTTATAATGGGTGACTTCAATCTACATATAGATTGGATGAACCAATTTGGTAAGGGTGCTGAGGAAGAGGATTCCTTGGAATGTATGCAGGATGGTTTTCTGAACCAACATGTCGAGGAAGCAACCACAGTGCAGGCCATTCTAGATTGTGTATTGAGCAATGAGGAAGGGATAGTTAGCAATCTTATCGTGCGAGGCCCCTTGGGTAAGAGTGACCATAATATGGTGGAATTCTTCATTAAGATGGAGAGTGACATAGTTAATTCAGGAACAAAGGATCTGAACTTAAAGAAAGGTAACTTTGAAGGTATAAAACGTGAATTAGCTAAGATAGACTGGCAAATGATACTTAAGGGTTTGACAGTGGATATGCAAAGGCAAGCATTTAAAGATCGCATGAATGAACTACAACAATTGTTCATCACAGTTTGGCAAAAGAATAAACCAAGGAAGGTAGTGTACCCATGGTTGACAAGGGAAATTAGGGATAGTATTAAGCCCAAAGAAGAAACATACAAATTAGCCAGAAAAAGCGACACACCTGAGGACTGGGAGAAATTCAGAGTCCAGCAGAGGAGGACAAAAGGCTTAATTAGGAAAGGGAAAACAGATTATGAGAGAAAGTTGGCAGGGAATATAAAAACTGACTGTAAAAGCTTTTATAGATATGTGAAAAGAAAAAGACTGGTTAAGACAAATGTAGGTCCTTTACAGTCAGAAACAGGTGAATTGATCATAGGGAACAACGACATGGCAGACCAATTGAATAAATACTTTGGTTCTGTCTTCACTAAGGAGGACATAAATAATCTTCCGGAACTAGTAGGGGACCGAGGGTCTAGTGAGATGGAGGAACTGAGGGAATACATGTTAGTAAGGAAGTGGAGTTAGGTAAATTGAAGGGATTAAAGGCAGATAAATCCACAGGGCCAGATGATCTGCATCCCAGAGTGCTTAAGGAAGTAGCCCAAGAAATAGTGGATGCATTAGTGATAATTTTTCAAAACTCTTTAGATTCTGGATTAATTCCTGAGGATTGGAGGGTGGCTAATGTAACCCCACTTTTTAAAAAAGGAGGGAGAGAGAAACCAGGGAATTGTAGACCGGTTAACCTGACATCGGTGGTGGGGAAAATGCTAGAGTCAGTTATCAAAGATGTGATAATAGCACATTTGGAAAGCGGAGAACTCATTGGACAAAGTCAGCATGGATTTGTGAAAGGAAAATCATGTCTGATGAATCTTATAGAATTTTTTGAAGATGTAACTAGTAGAGGGGATAGGGGAGAACCAGTGGATGTGGTATATTTGGATATTCAAAAGGCTTTTGACAAAGTCCCACACAGGAGATTAGTGTGCAAACTTAAAGCACACAGTATTGGGGTTATGGTATTGATGTGGATAGAGAATTGGTTGGCAGACAGGAAGCAAAGAGTGGGAATAAACAGGACCTTTTCAGAAAGGCAGGCAGTGATTAGTGGGGTACTACGAGGCTCAGTGCTGAGACCCCAGTTGTTTACAATATATATTGATGATTTAGACAAGGGAATTAAATGCAGCATCTCCAAGTTTGCCGATGACATGAAGCTGGGTGGCAGTGTTAGCTGTGAGGAGGATGCTAAGAGGATGCAGGGTGACTTGGATAGGTCAGGTGAGTGGGCAAATTCATGGCAGATGTAGTTTAATGTGGATAAATGTGAGGTTATCCACTTTGGTGGCAAGAACAGGAAAACAGATTATTATCTGAATGGTGGCCGATTAGGAAAAGGGGAGGTGCAATGAGACCTAGGTGTCATTGTACACCAGTCATTGAAAGTGGGCATGCTGGTTCAGCAGGCGGTGAAAAAGGCAAATGGTATGTTGGCATTCATAGAAAGAGGATTCAAGTACAGGAGCAGGGAGGTTCTACTGCAGTTGTACAAGGCCTTGGTGAGACCACACCTGGAGTATTGAGTGCAGTTTTGGTCCTCTAATCTGAGGAAAGACATTCGTGCCATAGAGAGAGTACACAGAAGGTTCACCAGATTGATTCCTGGGATGGCAGGACTTTCATATGAAGAAAGACTGGATCAACTAGGCTTATACTCACTGGAATTTAGAAGATTGAGGGGGGATCTTATTGAAACGTATAACATTCTAAAGGGATTGGACAGGCTAGATGCAGGAAGATTGTTCACGATGTTGGGGAAGTCCAGAACAAGGGGTCACAGTTTAAGGATAAAGGGGAAGCCTTTTAGGACCAAGATGAGGAAAAATTTCTTCACACAGACTGGTGAATCTGTGGAATTCTCTGCCACAGAAAACAGTTGAGGCCAGTTCATTAACTATATTTAAGAGTGAGTTAGATATGGCCCTTGTGGCTAAAGGGATCAGGGGGTATGGAGAGAAAGCTGGTACAGGGTTCTGAGTTGGATGATCAGCCATGATCATATTGAATGGCGGTGCAGGCTTGAAGGGCCAAATGGCCTACTCCTGCAACTATTTTTTATGTTTCTATGTTTAGAATGATCCAAGGAATGAAAAGACTAATGTATGCCGAGCGCTTGATGGCTGTAGGCCTTTACACATTGGAGCTTAGAAGAATTTGTGGGAGGGGGGTTTTCATTGAAACCTACCAAATATTGAAACACCTAAATTGAGTGGAATGAAGAGAATGTTTCCAATAGTGGGAGAGTCTAGGACCAGAGAGCACAGCCTCAAAATACAAAGACATCTCTTTAAAACGAAGATGAGGAGGAATCTCTAGCCACAGGGTGGTAAACATGTAGAATTAATTCCACCGATAGCTGTCGAGGCCAAGTCATTTTAAAGTGGAAGTTGATCAGTTCTTGATTAGTAAGGGTGGCAAAGGTTATGGGAGAAGGCAGAAGATTGGGGTTGTGGGGGATAATAAATCAGACTTGATAGAATTATCTGATCCTATGTCTTATAGACCTAATAACATCTTGGGGGTCAATATTGCTCAGAATCGCAGCTGGGCCAGGCACATATGTACAATGCTTAAGAGAGCAGATAAAGGAAGTGCGTGACTAGTCCCCCCCCAATCATAACATGTGACACTTTGGTTATGCTGCACCTGGAGTATTGAGCGCACTTCTGGTCATGTCATTATGGGAAAAATCTGAAGGCTGTGGAAAGAGTGGAGAAGAGGTTGATAAGGATACAGACTGGATTGGATGAGACAAGCTGTAAAGAGAGGTTGGGGAAACTTCGGTTGTTTTCCCTGGGACATTGGAGACTGAGGGGAGATCTGATAGAAATATAGAAAATTGTGTGAGATATAGATAGGATGGGAAGTCAGAATCTTCTCAGCATTTAGATGACAAATACTAGAAGGTACTATATGCATTTCAGGTGAGAGAGGGCAAGTTTAAAGGAAATGCATGGGAGGTTTTTTATGGTGGTGGAAGTAAATACAATAGTGGTATTTAAGAGGTTTTTAGATGGGCATATGACAACCCTTTATCACTCTGACCAATTCCACAGTGTCCACTGGCAATTTATCAAAGCTGAAGATAAGGGCAAGTACCAGTGCGGAAATAGCTGGCACTGTCAAAACCTTCAGCACCTATGCAAGTAACATCGGTTGGAAATAAATAAATCAAACTTTGCTTATTTTTATCCAAGCATGTGAATATTACACACCATCAAATGCTCCTTCCGTCAAGAAAATGTGGTGTTTTGCAAGCAGAATAAGAGTGGCTCTATTGATCACAAATTAATATTAAACACATGTAAAGTTTCTTGGAGTATGGTCATGATGCCACACATGCTAAACAAGATAAGAATCCATAATATTACAGAAAAGATACTAGCACGGATAGAAGATTGGCTGACTAGAAGACAATTGATTAAGAAAATTAACTATGGCAAAGCAGGATGCAGACCTGGCCATTGGTACCCTGATAGATGAATCAAGTAAATTATCTCTGTACTAGCATGTGGTGCTTTCATTTGGAAAAAGCACAAAGAACTAACATCTACTTTGCTTCATTAATCTATTTCATCTTTAATTGTTCCCTAGTGCCTCAGTGAAATGATTAGCCATATAATATTGTGCCCTTTGGTAGAAGAAACAAACACATAGTCAATTTTCTGAGGTGTAAAGGGACTTGGGAGTCCTCGTGCAGGATATCCTAAAGGTTAATTACCAGGTTGAGTTGGTGTTGAGGAAGGCAAATGTGATGTTAGCATTCATTTGGAGAGCACTAAAATATAAAAGCAAGGATCTATAATGTTGAGGCATTATAAGGTACGAGTGATGCCTCACTTGGGGTATTGTGTGCAGTTTAGGGCCCCTTATCTCAGAAAGGTTGTGCTGATATCGGAGAGGGTTCAAAGGTGGTGCGCGAAAATGATTCTGGGATTGAAAGGCTTATCATATGAACAGTGTTTGATGGCTTTCACTGGAATTCAGAAGAATGAGGGAGGAACTCATTGAAACCTATCGAATGTTGAAAGGCCTTGATAGAGTGGATGTGTAGAGGATGTTTCCCATGGTAGGGAGGTCTAAGACCAGAGGACACAGCCTCAGATTTGAGGGATGTTCCATTTAGAATGGAGATGAGGAGGAATTTCTTTAGCCAGAGTGGTAAGTCTCTGGAATTCCTTTCCACAGGTAGCTGTAGAAGCCAAGTTATTGGGTATATTTAATGCAGAGGTTGATAGATTCTTGTTAGTCAGGACATGAAGGAATACAGGGAGAAGGCAGGAGATTGGGGCTGAGAAGAAAATAGGTCAGTCATAATGAATTGGTGGAGCAGACTCAATGGGCCAAATGGCCTAATTCTGCTCTTATATCTTATGGTCTAATAGCGAAGTTCAAACTCCAAAGGTGAAAATGATTATCAAAATATGTGTATGCCACCATATATTACATTGAGAATCATTTTCTTGCAGGCGTTCACAGTAAAAAAAGGAAGTATGATAGAATCAATGAAAAGCTATGTGCAACGAAAACTGCTGACCAAAATGCAAAAGATAAAACACTGTGCAAGTAAAATGAAGATTTACCATCTCATGGTGAATTACTGCTATTAATTCAGCTAACTGATCTAAATTGATATATGGATGTATAGTTGATTTTGACCTCCTGAAACCTGGGTAGTCTTGATGCCTTCTTAAACAATTATCTGACCTTCCCTCATTTTGTCATTAATATTGAGACTATCGAGTTGGCTTATTCTATGGCTTTTTATCCTGTCTTTAGTCTATCAGGCCAAATGTCTGGTTAGCCTAGCCTTCATCTTGAGTTTGGATTGTTCTGTTTTCTTTTTTCTCTTCATGCCTTTTTGTGTTCACTGTTAATTTTACTAATCTCATCACTCATTGCTGTCCTTCCTAATATTTCTCACTGTCTTCCATATTCCTTGACATTGCTCACAGTTCTCACTGCTCTGGTCTTATAATTTTTCCTAATCTCCTCCAACCTCAATGCCATAACCAAATTCCTTGACATTGGCTTTGATCACAGGATCTCAGCCATGGACTCCAAGCTGCTGCACGGTGACTGAAACCGAATCAGACTGCTCACAGCTTTGAGGGCCAACCATGAGATATGGTGAGGTAGCTGAGCCTTTCTTTCAACTTCCATGTCATTACCCCAAATCCACCCAGCATCAATTTATCAGTTATTGTGATCCTCAGCCTTTGGTTTGTTAACTCTGGAAATGATTATCCTAACTGTTCAGAGGTAAGGTGATCTAAAAATTTGCTGTTTGTGTCCTAACTCCCATCAAATCCTGACGAAGGGTCTCGGCCTGAAACGTCGACAGTGCTTCTCCCTATAGATGCTACCTGGCCTGCTGCGTTCCACCAGCATTTTGTGTGTGTTGTTTGAATTTCCAGCATCTGCAGATTTCCTTATGTTTGCTCCCACCAAATCCCATTCATTCACTGGCTTCCAATTCCACAGTGTAGCCGTTACAACAAAGCCTCAATTATAATTTTCAAATTGTCCTATTGTTTTAGTCTTAACTCCAATTCAGCATTTGTTTGGGATAAAGCTCCATTTGTGGCCACCCTGAATTTAATTGCTTCATTATGGATTATTATAGCCAGCTCCAGATTCCCCTCTCTTTACATCTGTCTCTGTAGCTCTAATTTTAAATATATTTTAAAAATTAGTGAAGCGTATATTAGTGGGTCAACAACCCTGAGATCTTATTGCAAAGGTTCCCAACCTGGAACCTACAGACCCTTTGGTTAATGGTAGGGGCACATGGCATAGGAAAGGTAGGAAACGTGTATTATTGTGTGTTTCTCTGTTGAACTTTATTTGATCAATTCTTGTGAACGTTTAGAATTCTAATATTCTTCAGAATATTTTGCTACAATAAAGATTAATAATCTGGAAATTTCTGAAAGGAAAATGGGAGAAAAAAAATCTAAGGCATTAAAAAATGTGCATTTGTCCAGTTTGCTGGAACACATTCATATACAAATGATAAACATGGGAAGAAAGTCTGTTCCACTGGAGAAGTGAAGAACAATAATTAAAGGCACTTGGAATACAATGTTACAACATTCACTACAAAGAATAACTAAATTCCCAATCTTCATTGTTTGCTTATTTTTCCTGGTTTGGGACATGTGGCTGTTTAGAAGTACAAAGAAAAGATGTCCCAATTTTACCAGACTCACCAACAGGGGGACCACAAACAAAAGATCTGTTATCAAGCCAGATTTACAAACAGAAATATTTTGTGTTATTCTTAGTCTTTTGCAAACCAGGATCCAGCTTGTGAATTGTGAATCAGTTTGGCTGCACCCTCACTGCAGGAGGACAGAGTTCCAGTTTGCTGCTTTAATGCAGTGCTGAGACGGAGTTGTGCTGCAGGAAATCCTGTGCTGAGATGTCAAAGTGAAGAGTTTTCAGCCCTCTCTCATGCCACCACTTCAACAAAGGGAGAACTAAACTACGAACATTATAGATATAAATCATTCAGTGTTTATCTTTCTGGCATCTTGCAGTGCACAGTTTGCAGCCTCACCTCCTAAGTTATAAAATACTTTATCATTTGTAATGTACTTCAGGGTAGTGTGAATATCATAATATAAATGCTAATTAAAAAAAAATAGGAAATAAATGAAAAAGAATTGGTCACGGTTTCTAGAGGCTACTAATGCTCATGGCGGTGGAATCCACTATTGATCAGAAATGGTGGGAAGGAACTGAAGAAAAGGGAAAAAGCTCGAAGAATTATACATTTTATTGTTTCATTTAACAATACAGAACAGAGTAGGCCCTTGGAACCAGGAACGTCAAGCAGCAACGTCCAACAAGCCTGATTAACCCAACCTAATCACAGGATAATTTACAATGACCAATTAACCTATTTGGTACATCATGGGACTGCAGGAGGAAACTAGAGTACCTGGGGAAAACCCTTGCATTCCATGGGGAGGACGTACAGACTCCTTACAGACGGGGTGGGAATTGAACTCAGAATTCCTGAACTGTAATAGTGTCATGCTAATCGCTGTGCTGCATGACACCCATTAAAGTCAATTTAATTTCAGAATACAAACTTCTTTAATTCTATTGCAGTAACTAAGCTGGATGCACAGTAATACTTCCAGTATAAATTAAGATATTTAAACAGAAATAGAATTCTGCATGCTTGACATCATCATTCATCTTTTGAAAAGATAATCAGTGGATTCAAAGCACAGTGTGAATTTTTTTCGGTGTTAGAAAATAGTCACTGATCAGTTCATTTGCAATATTGCCAATCTTTGGAAGAATAACTGCTTTTGAGCTTTCATAAATTGGATTAATTCTTAAATTAAATGAGGTACAGACTCCAGATGTATAAACCAACATCCTTTTCATAACTTAAATAACAATAACATATAATGCATCACAAAGTACATTAATCCAGATCTAATAGAAGAAGTTTGGGTTGGTGAACATTGTTGCAAGTTCAAACGTTTAAAGTTCAAAGTAAATTTATTATCTAAGTATATACCGTTCATATATGTTACCATTTATTACATTGAGATTCATTTTCTTGCAGGCATTTACAGGAATAAAGAAATATAACAACATTTTTATGAGAAACTATACCGACTGACCAACTATTAATATGCAAAAGAAGACAAATTGTGCAAATAAAAAAATAATACTAATAATGAGTTGAAAAAAGTCCATGAAAGTGAGCCTCTAGGTCAAAGAATCAGTTCAGAGTAGTGGCGAATGAAGTTAGCTGTGCCAGTTCAGGAAGGTAGAATTGAATTTCCCAAGACTTCTGTCCTCTTTCCAATGGCAGCCGTGATCAGAAGGCATGGCCTGGGTGATGGTGGTCTTTGATGATGGATACTTCTTTTTTGTGGCAGTGGTCCATGTAAATTCAGTCAATGGTGGAGAGAGCACTTGCCTGTGATTGACTGATCTATATACGCCAATTTCTGTAGTTTTTCTATTCCTGGGCGTTGGTGTTTCCATACCAGGCCATAATGCAACCAGTTAGGATACTCTCCACTGTGCATCTATAGAAGTTTGTCAAAGTTTCTGGTGATGTGCTGAATCTACACAGACTTCTATGAAAGTAAAGGTGCTGTAGTGCATTCTTTGTGATGATACTTATGTGCTGCTCCCAGGACAGATCCTCTGATATGTTAGTGCCAAGGAATTTAAAGCTCCTGATGCACTTCAGTTCCATTCCTCTAATGAGGTCTGGTTCATGGGCCTCCAGTATCTATGGATGCATATTGGCAACCACACTTCCAATTCTACCATGATTTCTACACTGCAAAATGTAGTTCCAATGAATGAAGAATAGTTTTTTTGGTGAATGAATCCAGAACAAGATGGAATAACAGCATAAATCATTCAGGAGTGACTTCAGAATGCACTTCTTCACAGAAAGAGTAGTTGAATTTTGAAACATTGATCAAACTTCTGTGCTGGCTCAATGGAGAAATGTAAACTGCAATTGATTTATTTTTCTTTAGTGAGGTTGTTTTGGTTATTGAACTGATATTAATAGTTGAATTTAGGATGGAGATCAGCAATATTCTAACTGATTGGAAGAACCAGCAAGGATTTCTTTCTTTCTGTACGTGTTTTGATGGTCTGACAATTCAAAATGATCAATTGTGACTTAACTAAATTAAAGGCAATTTCCCAAGTGATTTTTACCAGCTAATATATTATGTGTTACTGATTATCTGAAGATAAGCCTTTCAGTAATTTTGGTCTCTAAAAGATTGCCATTTAGTTGAGAGATGAGATAAAATGCAAAGTGAGTAAGATATTACAGATTGAATAGTTTTGTTTATGGAACATAATATTTATCTTTTTAAGCCATTAATAATATAATGGAGTGAAACAGTTTTATCAAATCTCAAATTTGATTGCACAATTGAATAAAATCAGAACATATAATGGAGATAGATTCCACCATCAATCCTCAAGAAGATTTCAGGGGAAAGATGATCAGATTGATGATGAAAAAGAAAAGGAATTATCAGAATCAGGTTTATTAGTACCAGTATGTACCATGAAATTTGTTAACTTTGCAGCAGAAATACAATGCAATACATAATAATGTAGAAAGAAAAAAGATATATGTAAATCAATTATAAAGTATATATGTATATTAGATAGATAGAAAATAGTGCAAAAACAGAAATAATATATATTAAAAAGAGAGGTAGTGTTCATGGATTCAATGTCCATTTAGTAATTGAGTGGTGGCAGAGAAGATGCTGTTCCTGAATCACTGTGTGTGTGCTTTCAGGCTTCGATTCCTCCCTGAATGCAACACAATGAGAGGAAAGCATGCTCTGGGTGATGGAAGTCCTTACTAATCAATGTCACTTTTCTGACACACCTCAGCTTGGAGATGTCTTTGATACACGGAAGCTAGTACCCAGGACTGAACTGACTAATTTTGCAACTTACAGTAGCTTCTTTTGATCTTGTGCAGTAGTCCCCCCTGCAACCCCCCCCCCCATACCAGACAGTGATGCAGCCTATCAGAATGGTCTCCACTGAAGGTCTATAGAGGTTTTTGTTTGTTTTAGGTGACAAACCAAATCTCTTCAAACTCCTAATGAAATATAGGTGCATCTTGCCTTTGTTACAGCTGCATTGATATATTGGGACCAGGTTAGATCCTCAGAGATCTTGATATTGCTGACTCCTCCACCTCTGATCCCTCTGTGAAGATTGGTTCATTATCTCTTGTTCTCCTCTTCCTGAAGTCCACAATCAGCTCTTTCATCTTATTGACAGAGTGCAAGGTTGTTGCTGTAACACCACTCAACGAGCTGGTATACCACACTGATGTATGTCCTCTTATCTCCATCTGAGTCTCTTTCTACCAGCGATGGTTGTATCATCAGCAAATTTATGGATGGTGTTTGAGCTATGCCTAGCCTCACAGTCATGGGTATATAGAAAGTAGAGCAATGGGCTAAGCACACATCCCTGAGGTGCACCAGTGTTGATCATCAGCAAGGAGGAGATATTATCACCAATAAGCACAGATTGTGGTCTTCTGGTTAGGAAGTTAAAGATCCAATTGCAGAAGGAAGTACAGAGGCCCAGGGTCAGTATCTTCTCAATCGGGACTGTAGGAATTATGGTGTTCAATGCTGAGCTATAGTCAATAAACAGCATCCTAACTTAGGTGTTTGCATCAATTAGATGAGCTTTCAGCAGCTTTCTCAACATTTGCTTATCTTCATATTCCTCCAGAATTTTTTTTTAGTATTTTAAAACTTTGGTAGTCCTGTCTGAGAGTTTGAAATTTGCACTGTATTATTTTTTCATTTTCCTTTTTCAACACAATGTTTTAATAGGTACATTTAATGACAGAGTAACCTATACAATATACATCCTGAAATTCTTTTTCTTCACAGACATCCGCAAAAACAAAGTGCCCCAAAGAATGAATGACCGTTAACCCGTTAGAACCCCAAATTTCCCCCAACTCCCCCTCCCAGTCACAAACAGCAACAAGACATCGACCCTCACTACCCCCATCAGCAAAAAAGCGCCACTACCCTCCACCAAGCACTCAATCATGCAGCAAAGCATCAGTGAAGACTAAGACTTGCAGTACCACGAAAACAACATGTTCATCCGATAATTTGACATACCACAGGCTCTCTCTCTCCATATTGAAAAAGAGGTGTCCCCATTTCACAGCAAGAGGGGAGACATTACAAACAACTCACTGATTTACAATGTTAAACATCTGTTGTGTCACTTTTTTGGAGCTCTGCGCCTGGGAAGTCGGCACCAAAAAGGTTCAGTTCTCCAGGCACATAACCCTGACCTGCTTCTCCCAATGTTCTCCCGCAACACTTCAGTCAGGGGCACAATCCTAGACTCAGCTGGTCTCCAGAGCCTCGAAATTCCAGAACCCTGAAGGTGTCTTCCTGGCTGTGTCCTTGGGATATCAAAAATCGGCCGGTCATGAGGCCCTGAGTGCGGGTCTGTTCCTGCAAAGAGTCGAAGTCAGAGTGTAACTCCAGGTCAGGGTCTTCAACAGAACCCCCCACACGCTGAAAATATCAAAAATAGAAATAAAACTGTTTCCAAAAATGCAAGCAAAGGAGGCTCCATTTAGCGCCATCTTAACTTCACAGTGCTTCACAAATCTCATATCCTCCTAGTCAACCCTGTCATGAATGCTCTAATTCGTTCAGAGAAAATCAAGCCTATCAAGCGAACTTCACCTCTCAATCTACACCATCCGTCCGTTATCTCCTTGTGATATATTTTAGCTTGATCCAATGACATACTTGTTGCACACTTGGTCAGGTTTCTACCTGTAATCACAGTCCCAGCTGGAAATGTCTGTTTCCTCTTAAAGAGATGTATCCAATGAGCTGCTTTGCTAGGACATTGCCCAATGAGTTCATTATCTCTCTCTGGAGGGTAACTTCTGCTATTTTGCTGTCACAGAGTGTGGGAAAATGACTTGAACAATTAATTACTTTCAGAGAAAGTATGAGATGATCTGAAATAAAAAAAACAGCCCACATTTATCACACTTCAGTAAAACACCATGCTTGTTTCACACACAAATCTCTTCTTAGGCAACTGATTAAATCGATAAAGAGTTCAAGCGCATGGCTTATCTTCAAAGCCATGCTGAGAAAAATAATCTAAATTGCAGTCTTCATGTTCAAAAATGCATGGGCTTTTCTGCAGAGATAGCTTACTTTCAGGAGGACTGGAATCTCGGAGACAGAAGCATGAGTTTTAGTCAGTTTTGATAGAGCAAGGGAATTGGATATGTTTGTTTTCCATGATTGCAATCGTTTAGTCACACTGTCAGCTCATTCTCTTGTTGTGCAGCACTTTACCTTGAGCTTCTACATTTCACTGTTCTCTTTAACAGTGTCATGTGTTGTACCTTATTAACCCTGTAAGTGTAATAGGAATTCTCATGCCTTCAGAACCAAAACCGTTCCTTCTAAAGAAACTTCTGATCCCTTCCCTCTTGAGCTCTATTAGAGAGTGAAAGTCAATTGGTTAACATATCATTTACCAGCTCTGTTACAGCATTACTGGGAAACTTGTGGAAAATACGGGATCTTCAGCTGAATTTGCTTCTAGAATTTCTCACCATAAGTGGACTACTATTATATCCTTGGTAATATTATAATGTACATTTCCATTACAATGTACATTTACTAAAGTGTTGAATGGTTGTTACACTCATGTCTGCATACATAACAGAGAACAGCAGAGTTGTTTGCAGGATAGCAGAAATCTTGTTTCTTGTCCTCAGGAATTTAACTCTGTCTTAGTTGGAGTAGTAGGAGCAGCCCATGTTCAATCCTGGCCTTGGGTGCTGTCTGGGTGAAGTTTTCATCCTCCTGTAATGATATTGTTTGGCCTGAATGCTCCTTTTCCCTCCCACAGAGAATAAGATGGCATTACTGCACGACTGGAGTAAATGAGTACACAATGTTTGGCCTAGGCTCAATGAGCTATCGGCCATGCTATTTTGTTCTGTATCTTTTGTACCAGTACTGATTTTATTCAATAATTTCAGTACTAGTTAAATTTCTATACATTTCATTTCAATTTGTGACAGATTTAGATGTTTTCATTTCCAACTCAGTTTTAAAATAGGAAGACTTGGACTTATATAGTACGTTAATACATTGAAATGGAAAAAATGATTCATGCAATGAATTATTTTAAATGCATCTACTGTTTGGTATTTAAGCACACTTGGTAGTCATTTACACAAAACAAGATCAACCCTAACAGCAGTGAGAAGAATGAATAATTAATCTGTTGCTTATATTAGTTACAGAAGGAGTTCCCAGAAAAGTCTCAAATCTTTGAATACTGCCACAAAGCTTTGTTTGTGTTTATCTAATTCAGTAGAACAATGCTCTGAACAACTCCCCAACCAGCAGAGCACCAGCGCTGGATACTTGCTCAATTTGAGCATGTTACTCAAAGTTCAAAGTAAAGTTTATTTTCAGTGTCAATGTGTGTTACCATATACAACCCTGAGATTCTTTTTCAGCGGGCATACTTAGCAAATCTTTAGAACAGTAACTGTAAACAAACTGTGTAAATGTAGATATAAATAAATAACGAACATGAAATAACAATATAACGTCCATCAATATAACAATGTAACAGGGTCCTTTATTTATTGTAGGTCCCCAAATCCTCAGGACTTTCTACAGGGGCACCATCGAGAACATCCTGACTGGCTGCGTCACTGCCTGGTACAGTAACTGTACTACTTTCAATCACAGGGCACTGCAGAGAGTGGTACGGACAGCCCAACGCATCTGTGGATGTGAGCTTCCCTCTATTCAGGACATTTACAGCAGCAGGTGCATAAAAAGGGCCCAAAGGTTCATCAGGGACTCCAGCCACTCCAACCACAAGCTGTTTCAACTGCTTCCATCTGGCAAACGGTAGCACAGCATTTAAGTCAGGACAAACAGGCTCCAGAGAGCTTCTTTCACCTGGCCATCAGATTCATTGATTTCTGATTGCATATCTGACTGTATATTGATCTGATTGTGTATCAGACTGTACATATATGTATACAACGTTAGTGTATGGGTAACATCCTCCCACATTTCTCTATATATGGCTTGTAGTTTGTGACGGAGACATAACATAAAGATTTTCACTCTCATTTTGTGAGATGGATGTAAAAACTAAAATAAATCTTAATCTTTATCTTAAATCTTGCCCCCTTTTGTTCACGAGTCTGATGGTTGAGGGGTAGTAACTGGTGTGAGTCCTGAGGCACTTGAACCTGCTGCCTGATGGCAGCAGCGAGAAAAGTACGGCCTGGGTGGTGAGGATCTTTGATGATGGATGCTGCTTTTCTATGGAAACGTTTCTCAATGGTTGGGAGGGTTTTACCTGTGATGTACTGGGCTAAATCCACTACCTTTTGTGGGATTTTCCGCTAAAAGGCATTGGTGTTTTACAACCATACCAGGCCGTAAAGCAGCCAGTCAGCACACTTCCCACCACACATCTATAGAAGTATGCCAAGGTTTTTGATGACATGCTAAAGCTCTGCAGACTCCTGAGAAGTAGAGGCACTGGTGTGCTTCCTTCACAATAATATTTATATGATTGGTCCAGGACATGTCCTCTGAGATAATGACACCCAGGAATTTAAAGCTGCTGACTCTCTCCTCCTCCGATCCTCTGGTTTCCCTCTTCTGAAGTCTTCAATCAGTTCCTTGACCTTACTGACATTAGAAGAGAGGTTGTGGTTATTACACCATTCAGCTAAGTTTTCAATCTCCCTCTTGGATACTGATTCATCCTGCCCTTTGATACAAGTCAACAAATTTGTATATGGTGTTGGAGCTGTACATAGTCACACAGTCATAGGTGTGAAGCGAGTAGAGCAGGGGGCTAAGTACACATTCCTGTTGAGCTCCTGTGCTGGTGGAGATTGTGGAGGAGATGTTTTTGCCAATCCAAACTGACTGGGGTCTACAAGTGAGGAAATCCAGGATCCAATTGTACAAGGGGGTATTGAGGCACAGGTTTTAGAGTTTACTGATTAGTTTTGAGGGGGTGATGATGTTAAATCTCAGAGGCAAGAGTGCTGCCAGAGACAATAGGAAAATCACAGTGCTCTTACATTGAGTTTTATACCTACCTCTGCAATGAATACTCTACATAGACCTACGGTACTGTGCAAAAGTCTTAGACACACTAGCTATATATGTATATGTACTGTTACATACCCCATAACTGGGTCACTTACCAGCAAAGATAGAGAGGTCCGTTGAAGTCTGATGGTATTATTTTTAACAGTATTTATTGATAAAAATACACAAAAATAATATCAATGTAAACATACAGATAATATACGTTGTCACTACTAAGTCGAAAAATGCGGGTATAATAATAATCACTAAGAAATAGCTCTATCGTTGTCTAGGGGATAATGTATTGTCCGATGGAAATATAAAAGTCACTCAAGTTCATGCAGGCTGCAACCTTTGGTTGGAGTCAAGAGAGAGAGAGTTTAAAACTTGCCCATTCCTTTTATGATGTCAATCCTTCGAGAGTCGTTGGGGCTGATTTCTCCTTTAGCTAAAGCTGTTCTTCCATGGTAAGGCCCACCAATTCCGAGGCAAATGGAAAAGGACGCACGTGAGCTTTCTACCGGCTGTCACTATTATGCTATTACGGGATTTCTAGCGTTTCTTCTGGTGCGTCTAAAGGAGTGGTTCCCCAGACCTTCTTTTATCCTTACTCATGGGGTCTCAGATGTCAATCAGGTTGGAATGATGCCATCCCCCAACCAGCCCACGTTGCTCATTCCCTGAGGGCTTCCATGAAGTACAGTACTCAATACACAATTCCGTCTCCAAGAGACAATGGCCGTTTCCCGTGGCTTTGTATCGCTGAGGGGCCAGGACATTCCAAACTCCTTTGTGGATTCTGCGGTCTTTCTCTCATTTCCTGGGTCTCCTGACCTGAATTAATAGCGATCTTGTGATTCTCACAAAGGAGGGGGATACTTTGTACCCTTCGAGTTGGGGCACAGGCGTAACAGTACCTGAGACTTTTGCACAGTACTATAGTTTATATTATAATTTTTTGCATTACACATTCAACTATTATATATATGCTTACTGTAATTCAGTTTTTATTATTACATATTGCAATACACTGCTGCCACATATCAACAAATTTCACACCACACTGGTGATATTAAATCTGATTCTGATTAATGAAACTCACCTTGTGGCTGAAAATGTCACATCATAGAAAATTTATCAACAATTACAATGATAGTGCTTACTTAGCTCCTGTAAAGTGGAAATAATGCCTCATACATCTCTGTAGCAGTGTTAACAAATGGAATTTAACTCTGAAATAAGGCATTATTGTAAAAAATAGCAAAAATGTTTCTTTTACAAGAAATGTTACAAGAAAACTCTGAGTAAGGAATACATAGGAAAACAGAAAGACCAGTGAAAGAAATGTTACAGCTTAGAGTCTTGCTAACTGAAGTTAACAGTAAAGCACTTAAATTCAGTGGGATAATTAAATTCAATAATGATCAAGTGGCCAGAATTGAAGAGAGGTTAGTATCTCAGAGGACAAGAAGGTGATGGGAGATAACAGAGCAATGAGGACATGGCCAGGGTGGAAAACTAAAACAAGAACAGAAAATGCTGGAAATATTCACATCGAACAGAAGAGAAACAGAGTAAATGTTTCTGGTCAGAGGCTCTGTGAAATCTGAAAACAAGTTGAATGTATTAAAATCTAAATCAAACTAGACTGGCAGCCAACATAAACTGAAGTTAAATTGAGTTTGTTGTTGTATGTTTATGAGCAGATGTTTGCAATGAAAACAGAAGTGTTGGAGTGGACAAGTGTAAAAGTCTTCTGAATGAATAGCTGTGGATGTATAGTCCGGATCTCATTCCAGAGCCAATATAAGAGAAGATTGCAAATAGTTTGGCTCACTTTTGGATTTCCCAAGAAGAAGGTTGAAACATAAGTTAAGATAGATAGGTACTTTATTGATCCCAAAGGAAATTACAGTGTCACATTAGCATTACAAGTGCACAGGTATACAAGTACTAGAAAAGAAGTAAGAAAGAATAAAAAATAAGTTACCTCAAACAGTCTAACAGGAGGGAATCATCACTTCCCAGACAGAGGTTGACTCATTATTGAGCCTAATGGCCAAGGGTAAGAATGACCTCATATAGCACTCTTTGGAGTAGTGCTGTTGTCTTAGTCTGTTACTAAAAGTGCTCCTCTGTTCAGCCAAGGTGGCATGCAGAGGGTGTGAAATATTGTCCAGAATAGCCAGGATTTTCCATAGGGTCTTTTGTTCTACCACGGTCTCCAGTGTGTCCAGTCTGACCCCTATAACAGAGCCAGCCTTTCTGATCAGTTTATTGAGCCTGTTGGCTTCACCCGTATTGATGTCATTGCCCCAACACACCACCACATAAAAGATTGTTCTGGCAACAACAGGCCAGTAGAGGCGACTCTGGCCCTTCTTGTACAAAGCCTCTGTATTGGTGCTTCACCCAAGTCTGTCATCCAGGTGCACCCCCAAGTACTTGCAGGTCCTCATCACATCCATATCCTCACCATCAAGAGTAACAGGGAGGAGTGCAGGCTTAGTCTTCCTAAAGTCCGTCACCATCTCCTTTGTCTTAATGTGCTGGTTCTTACTTGGAGATCTCAAATATACTGATAGGAGGCAATTCGAAAGCAATCACTGGCTATCAGTGTTTAGGTTCCACAGTCCCAGATTTCCACATGTGTGCAGATAGAAGCAGAAGGCTGAGACAAGCTAGGGTCAACCTTGTGAAATAATGGACATAAAGGGGGACACCTTTATAGAATACATAAAACTGTCGCATTTATGGGAGAAAGGGGCAAAACAAGAAGGAAGAGAATTATTTTGACACAACTTAGAATTGGGCATCCCGTGCTTAATTGTTCTTTATATCTTGTTGGAGACTCTCCGCCAGGTGAACACCAAGAAATTTGTGCTCTTAGCAATCTCTACCAAGGAGCCGTCAATGTTCACCGGGGAGTGGTTGCTCCGTGCCCTCCTGAAGTTGACAACCATCTCTTTTGTTTTGTTCACATTAAGAGACTCTTAATGGCTCTGCACCAGTCCGTTAGCCACTGCACCTCCTCTCTGTAAGCTGACTCGTCGTTCTTGCTGATGAGACCCACCATGGTTGTGTCATTGGCGAACTTGATGATGCGGTTCGAGCTGTGTGTTGCAGCACAGTCGTGGGTCAGCAGAGTAAACAGCAGTGGACTGAGCACACAGCCCTGGGGGGCCCCCGTGTTCAATGTGATGGTGTTGGAGCTGCTCCCGATCCGGACTGACTGAGGTCTCCCAGTCAGGAAGTCTAGGATCCAGTTGCAGAGGGAGGTGTTCAGGCACAGTAGGCTCAGCTTTCCAATCAGTTTCTGAGGGATGATTGTGTTGAATGCTGAGTCTATGAACAGCATCCGAATGTATGTGTCTTCTTTGTTCAGGTGGTTTAGGGCCAGGTGGAGGGTGATGCCAATGGTGTCATCTGTTGAGTGGTTGGGTCGGTACGCAAACTTCAGGGGGTCCAGTGAGAAGTTAAGAAACCATTTGAGAATCGGTGAGTTGTCAGCAAGCTGTTTTCTGTGGTAGGATGTCAGGACACTTTACCTGAGACCCATTCACCACAGGGCATCCACTGCATTCGCAGGAGTTTGCTCTGCTTAAGTCTCTCTTTAAAATGCTAGCCCCAGTTTTTGTCTGGGTAAAGCTGAGGGAACAAAACATATTGGGTTTCTCTCCTAAGCAATTCACAACCCTTCTGGACTCAGTACTGAGTCCAGGGGCAGAAGGAGAGGTTGGATGTGTTCTCATCAATCTTTAGGGTGGAGGTGCCAATATCCACTCATAATGTGCACTCTGTCACCCCCACTCAGCTCCTGACTTGTTCTCCATGGAATGAACTAGCTGCCTGGCCCAATGTTGCTGATGCAAACCCAAATAATTGCTTCCTTTCCCCTTTGAGGATGCTCATTCCAAGGATTTTTTAGATCTCAGTCCTGAAGAAGGGTCTCAGCCAGAAATGTCAACTGTTTATTCATTTCCATAGATGCTATGTGACCTGCTGAGTTCCTCCAGCATTATGTATGTCAGTTGCTATGGATTTCCAGCAACTGCAGACTTTCTTGTGTTTATTATTTTAGATTTATTTCTCATTTTTTGATTGTGAATTGTAATTAATTTTGAAACAAGTTTTTATTGTTTACCAATCAAAGCCAGTATTCTGGAATACTGCATTCTTTAGAGAATTCCAGGAAAGACACTCCAGTCAACAAGATAATAAGGAATCCGTCACACACTGACTATAAAGTTGTTCTCCAGCCTAACTGGCAACGCTCTTGTCCTGTTGCCACTGCAACTGTCAATCAAGGCGAGATTTTTAGAAATATAAAGCAATAAATTTCACACTTGGCCAAAATTGAATAATAAGCAGCAAATGATTGACATGGTTGCACTGATTGCAATTAATCAACCACTTAAAGTCCGTTGAAATACATTGCCTCAGGTATAAAGAGACATTATCCACTAATCACAGACTAATTGTACTCTTCAGCCACTAATGAAAGAGTTTTATTGTGGTACTGGAGGCAGACTATCGATAGGTCCAATTAAAACCTACAAAACACCAAGAACAAGTCTGACCTAAATTGGCAATCTGGTATAATTATTGGATCAGTATAAAAACTTATTCATATTAAGGTTTATTCCGTGTTGTGAAATTGAACCAACATTCAGCCAAAATAGTGATCATCCTTGAAACAAAGCGTCACAGGAAACACAAAATAATTTATTGATTTGAATGCCATTAAAGGTTAGCCAAAAGACAAAAAAATCAAGTCAAGATTGCTGTCATACAAACAGAAGAGTAGAATTAGGCCATTTGGCCCACTGTGTCTGTTCCACCATCTGTCAAAGATGATTTATTATCCCTTTCAACCCCATTCTCCTCCCATCTCCTCATAATCTTTGAGATCCTTTACTATGCAAGAACATATCAACTTCTGCTTGAAGTATAACCAATGACAGCCATCTGTGGCAATGAATTCCACAGAACTAATAACTTTTGGCTAAAGAAGTTCCTTCTCATCTCTATTCTAAAGGGACATCCTCTGTGCTGTGCCCTCTGGTAGTAGACTCTCCCATTATAGGAAACATCTCCACATCCACGGTATCTAGGGCTTTCAACATTCAACAGGTTTCAATGAGATCCCCCTCTTTCTTCTACACTCCAGTGAGTACATGCTCGGAGCCACCAAACACTCCTCATACTTTAACCCCTTTATTTCAAGTCATTCTCTTGAATCACTCTGGACTCTCTCCAGAGCCAGCACATCCTTTCTTAGATAAGGGGCCCAAAACTACTCAGAGTATTCCAAATGCTGTCTGACCTGAGCCTTTTAAAGCCTCAGCACTACATCCTTGCTATATTCTAGTCCTCTCAAAATGACTGATAACATTAAATTTGCCTTCAGTGACTCAAACTGAAATTTAACCTATAGGGAATCCTGCATGAGGACTGCCAAGTTTTTGAACTTGTTTCTCATGTAGAAAATAGTCTATGCATTATTCCTTCTACCAAAGTGCGTGAACATACATATCCTTACTCTGCATTCCATCTGCTATTTCTTTGCCTGTCTAAATCCAATCGCTAATTAAATTTGCTGACACTACACTGGTTGGCGTAATCTCAAATAATAATAAAGCAGCAGACAGAGAAGTCATCACCCTAAAACTGTGGTGTCAAGTAAGCAATTACTCCCTCAATGTCATGAAAACAAAGCAGCTGGTTGTGGACTACAGGAGGAATGGAGACAGGCTAACCTCTATAGACATCAATGGGTCCTGGGTTGAGAAGGTGAACAGCTTTAAATTCCTCAGCATAAACATCACCGATGATCTCACGTGGTCTGTACTTACTGGCTGTGTGGTGAAAAGGGCACAATAACGCCTCTTTCACCTCAGACAGTTGAAGACAGTTGAAGAAGTTGGTATGGGTCCCAAATCCTAAGAACTTTCTACAGAGGCACAATTGAGAGCATCCTGACTGGCTGCATCATTGTCTGGTATGGAAACTGTACTTCCCTCAATCGCAGGACTCTGCAGAGACTGGTGCAGACAGCCCAGCGCATCTACAGATGTGAACTTCCCACTTTTCAGGACATATACAAAGTCAGATGTGTAAAAAGGGCCTGAAAGATCATTGGGGACCCGAATCACCCCAACCACAAACTGCTCCAACTACTACCATCCAGGAAACGGTACCGCAGCATAAAAGCCAGGACCAACAGGCTCCGGGGACAGCTTCTTCCACCAGGCCATCAGACTGATTAATTCATGCTGATACAATTATATTTCTATGTTATATTGACTGCCCTATTGTACATATTATTTATTATAAATTACTCTAAATTGTGCATTGCACATTTAGACTGAGATGTAATGTAAAGGTTTTTATTCCTCATGTATATGAAGGATGTAAGTAATAAAGTCAATTCAAATTCAAAACTTAAAATTCAAATCTGTCTGCAGATTCCCTGCTTCCTCAAAACTACCTGCCCCTCCACCTATCTTTGTATCATCTGTAAATTTGGTCACAAAATCAATTCCATCATCCAAATTGTTGACATGTAACATAAAAAGAAATGGTCCGCTGCAGAATACCATTGATCACTGGCAGCCAAACAGAAAAGGGCCCCTTTATTCTCACTCTTTGCCTCCTGCCAGTCAACCAGTCTTCTATCCCTGTAAAAGCATGGGCTCAAATCTTGTTCAGCAGCCTTGTGCAGCTACATGAATGCACAGCTGCAGTGAGAAACTTACTTGCAGCAGTATTACCGACACAGAGTATCTGGTACTCACGTGCACCAAAAAAAATCCCAAATCAACAACATAAATTAACCAAGAAAGAACACAGTCAAAACAAGAAAAAGTCCATGGTGGTGCAAAGTGATCATTATGTTCCTATACTGAGGCAGTGATTTGGATTGTGCAGGTTAGCTCAGGAAATGAATGGCTGAAGGGAAACAGCTATTCTTGAACATAGTGCTGTGGGACTTCAGGCTTCTGTACCTCCTATCCAATGGTAGCTGCGAGAAAATAACAGGAACCAGATGGTGGGGATCTTCAATGATATACGTTGCTAGGTCAAAGTCAGAGTGCTGCGTGTTTGAAGGTTTAGCAATCCTGCAGTGGTTGGCAGCCACTGAGGAGACCAGCGTCCTCAGGTCGGTGAGCTCCAAGTCGGAGGTCTAAACAGCAGGAGTCACACTGGCTGGTGATTTTCACCCAGGTCACTGGGGTCAGAGGTCCATGTGAGACCTGGATTCGAGGCTTAAATATTAAACCGGTGATTGGCGAGCCTTGGGGTTAAGACCCAGAGTTCTGCAAAGTCCAGAGGGTAAAGCCAGAGATTCAAGTCCAGAGTTCAGTGAATCCAGAGGTAGAAGCCAGAAGGCTGGGGACTGATATTGATGACTCTAGAGGTAGAAGGCTGAGTTGGCTTGTCTGGACATCAAAGACCTGATGTCTGAGAGTCCGAGCCAGGGACTGGAGGATAGAGGCCCAATGTCACAAGTCTGAGACTCTGGGGCGAAGGACTGGAGGCCTGGTGGAGTAGGTGGGTCTTGCTTATTGTTGCTGTCTTGGTTTGTTTTGTTTCTTGTGTTGTCCTACTGAACATTGTACACTTGCCTCATTAGTGCTGGAATGACAACACTTGCAGGCTGTCCCTGCACATCCTTGTGTTGGTTATTAATACAAATGACTTATTGTATGTTTTGATGTACAAGTGGTAAATAATCTGAATCTTCTTGGGTAAACAACATATGTAGATACTACAGATGGTGAGAAGGGATGAGGCATTGACATATTTTGCTGTGCACTAATATTCATGTGCTGCTTAAATTCTACACTTCATGTTATCAAGATGTCCAATAGACATTACAACCAGTGAAGTTTGCTTGTAGATGACATAACAATTTACTTATGCACAGAAAATATACAAATAACGTGATTATAATCCTATTAGTAGTAAGTAATTGAGGGCTAAGTATTGGCAAAGGCACTGATGACAAGTGTCATTGAGATCTTCTGCATTCACCTGAGATTATACACTTGAAAGATGGCAGAATTTGCTCAGTACGTAGATGCATATGAATTAGGGTTGAAATAGGTTGCTTGGTCCTCGAATTTGTTCAGCCATTTAATCAGATCATGGCTGATCTGATTATAACCGCAACATAGAATCATAGAACACTACAGCAAGAAACAGGCTCATTTGCCCAGCTAGTCCATGCCAAACTATTAGTCTGTCTGGACCTACAGCTGGACCATAGTCCTCCATACCCCTCCCGTCCTCTGTATGTACTTTCCAAACTTCTCTTTAAATATTGAAATCAAACCCACATCCAGCACTTCCGCTGGCAGCTCGTTCCACATTCTCACCACCCTCTAAGTGAAGAAGCTCAAAGGTTTAAAGGTTCAAAAGTTCTCCCTCATATTCCCATTAAACATTCACCTTTCACACTTAACCCATGACCTCTAGTTCTAGACTCACCCAAATTCAGTGGAAATAGCCTGCTTAAGTTTATCCTATCAAATCTCCCCTCATCCTCCTATGCTCCAGGGAATAAAGTCCTAATCTATTAACCCTTTCCCTATAAATCGGGTCCTCAAGTACCAGTTTGTAAATTTTCTCTGCATTCTTTCAATCTTATTAATATCTTTTCTATAGGTAGGTGATCAGAACTGCACACAATACTCAAGTTAAGCCTCACTAATATCTTATGCAAGTTCAACATAACATCTCATCTCCTCTACTGAGTATTTGATTTATGAAGGCCATTGTGACAAAAGCTCTCTTTATGTCCCTATGTACTGTACCTGTGGCACTACTTTCCAGGAATTATGGATCTGTATTCACAAATGCCCCTGCTCGACTGCAATCCTTGTGTAAATCCTACCCTTGTTTGTCCTCCCAAAGTGCAACACTTCACACTGGTCTGCATTCAATTCCATCTGCCAATTTTCAACCCATTTTTCTAGCTGGTCCAGAACTTGCTCTACGCTCCTGCTTATTTCTGGCTGCCATTCATGGCACTACTTATCAGCTATCTGCCTATCATGCCTTACATTCAAAAACTCTCTTCCAATTATACATGACCTTCTATAAAAGAAAATAAAAATCACTTCATATCTGTCAAATGGGTGCTGTTTAATTCTTAAGCAGTTCTAGATTTGCCCACAAGAGAAAACCTCTTCTTTACAACCATTCTCTCTAGACTATTGCAGATTTTATATGACCCTTAGGATAATTGAAAAAGGGAAAGCCGTTCAGATCCTGAGTCTTTCAACTATTCAATTGATGGGTGTCTTAACTCCATCTGCTTGCTTTGGTTCTGTAACCTTGTTGCCTTTATCTAACAAAAATTCATCAGCTTGGTTGGATATTTTCAATGGGCTCTCAGGCCCAGCAGCATTTGATCGAGGATAGTTCCAGATTTCCACTGTGAAGTTTCCTTCTGTGAAGTTCTTCACATTCCCTCTGAATAGCTGAGATGTAACTTCATGGTTTTGTCTCTTATTCTGTAATTGCTCAACAGAGGGAAGTAGTTTCTCTTTGTTGACCCCAGAACAGACTAATGTAGTATTATCCAGAATCAGCACCTGATTACCAAGATTACCCTTTCATATGTTAGACTGAACTTCTTTTCAACTGGTTTAGTCAAACATGTTCAAAGTGAAGTTTGCCGATCAGTTGGTAGAGAACAGTAGTGACTATACATAGAATAGTACTTCATTGTCCATGGAGTGCCTTGAAATGACCAAGGTTGTGAAACGTCTTGTACAAATTAATTTTTTTCTTCACCAGTAAAGCACATCACTGCAGGATGAAAATAAACCCTAACAAATACATAAAGTGTTCTTTCAGTACATGGGCTATAGCTTTTTGTTTTCATACAAAGATTACATTCCTTAACCCTGCTCAAACCCAGCCCCCTTCCTGCTCCCCACATAACATTTCAGGAAATATAATACGGAAATAAAAGTTAATGAGCACTTGAAAGAATTAAGTCAATAGAAGAGATTCAGAATGGATTTGTTAAAGCCAAACCATATTCAACTTACGTTATTGAGTTTTTAAATGAGGCAGCAAAGAAGTGTGTTGAAGGGGTTGCAGCAGATTTTGTTTATCTACATTTTTAGGGGGCATTTGATAAAGTTTCCACAAAAATCTAGCTAAGAATACGGTACTCAAGGTGTTGTATCTAAGTGTGCGTAGTATAAGAAATAAGGTGGATGATCTTGTTGCCATATTACAGATTGCCAGGTATGATGTTGTAGCCATCACTGAATCATGGCTGAAGGATGGTTGTAGTTGGGAGCTGGATGTCCAAGGTTACACATTATATCATAGAGATAGGAAAGCAGGCAAAGGGAGTGGTGTGGCCCTACTAGTAAAGAATGGCTTCAAATCAGTAGAAAGATGTGACACAGGGTTAGAAGATGTTGAGTCCTTGTGGATTGACTTAAGAAACTGCAAGGGTAAAAGGACATTGATGGCAGTTATATACAGGCCTCCCAGCAGTGGCTGGGAGATGAACCATATGTTACAACAGGAAATAGAAAAGGCATATCAAAAGGGTATGTTATGGAAGTCATAGGAGATTTTAACATGCAGGTCAATTGCGTAAATCATGTTGGTAATGGATCTCAATAGACTGAGTTTGTTGAGTGCCTAAGAGATGGCTTTTTAGAGCAGTTTGTTGTTGAGCCTACTAGGGGATCAGCTATACTGGATTGGGTGTTAGGTAATGAACAAACTGGAGGTGATTAGGGAGCTTAAGGTAAAAGAATCCTTAGGAATCAGTGATTGCAATATGATTGAGTTCAACTTGAAATTTGATAGGGAGAAATTAAAGTCTGATGCAGCAGTATTTCAATGGAGTAAGGGAAATTACTGTGGTAGGAGAAAGGAGTTGGCCAAAGTAAATTGGAAGGAGATGCTGGCAAGGATGTCAGCAGAGCAGCAGTGGCGTGTGTTTCTGGGTAAAATGAGGAAGGTGTAGGACAGATGTATTCCAAAAATGAAGAAATACTCAAATAGTAAAATAGTACAACCATGTCAAAGCTATTGTAAAAGCAAAAGAAAGGGCATACAACAAAGCAAAAATTAGTGGGAAGATAGAGGATTGGGAAGTTTTAAAAACCTATAGAGAGCAACTAAGAAAATTATTAGAATGAAAAAGATGAAATATGAACACAAGCTAGCAAGTTATATCAAAGTGGATAGTAAAAAAATTTTCAAGTATGTTAAAAATAAAAGAGAAATGAGAGTGGTTATAGGAACGCTAAAAAATGAGGCAAGAGAAATAATAAGAGGACAAAAAGATGGCTGATGAAGTAAATAAGAATTTTGCATCAGTTTTCACTGTGGAAGACACTAGCAGTATTCCTGATGTTGTAGTGTGTGAAGGAAAAGAAGTGGGTGCAATTACTATTACAAGAGAGAAGGTGCTCAAAAAGCTGTAAGACCTAAATAAATATCAAGAACATGAGCTGAAAAGTCCTTGAATATGAGTCCATCAGTTTCAGTGATGGGGCAAGTGAAGTTGAATGAAGTTAGCCCCTTTGGTTCAAGAGCCTGATGGTCGAGTTGGTGGTGTGAGTCCTGCAGCTCTTGTACTTTCCTCCTGATGGTAGCAATGAGAAGAGAGTATACCCTAGTTGGTGGGGATCCCTGATGATGGATGCTGCTTTCCTGTGACAGTGTTTCGAGTCGATGTGCTCAGTGACTGGGAGGGCATTACCTGTGATGGTGCCTAGGGTGTGGACTCGAGTATCAGCAGTATTCCCAATGGATACGATTAAATATTCTTATTTCAGCCTGATACAGCTGAAAAGCACGACTGTTTCCAAGCTCAGTACAGTCAATAAACATGTCTTAATGCATTTAAACAAACCATTGCTGCTTAAAACTGACGGAAACAATACTGATTGAGAATGAGGTGTCCACATAGGATTCCACACAGGAAGCGTGACTGTAGTTCAGGGATACAAGTGCATTTAAGGAAACGGGGTTTTAAACTTGCAGTGCTGACTACCTTGCTGGCAAATGTGCAGTCTCTGGTGAATAAAATTGATGATCTCAGAGCTAAGCTGCTGAATCAGAGGGACATTAGAACCGCGTGTGTCCTATGTTTCATGAATCCTGGTTAACCCTTTCTGTACAGTGATCCAGATCGGTGGGTTTACTATACACCATCAGAATAATCTATAGAATCTCGAAAAAGCAGGGGTGGAGGAGATTGCCTCATGATCAACTCTTCTTGGAGCACAAATATATCAGTGCTGTCCCAATTCTGCATACCAGACTTGGAATATCTAGCTGTTAAGTCCCGTCCTTTTTACCTACCATGAGAGTTCTCCAGGGTCATTTTGGTAGTGGTATACATTCCACCTCACTAAGCAATTACCATCAACAGATCACTTGAAATACTAGAGGAAATAACACACTTGAGCATTACTATGCCACCATCAAGAATGTCTACCATGCTATTCCACGCCCTCACTTCAGGAAGTCTGATCATCTGACTGTACTTCTACTCTCTGAGTATAGGCAGGGACTGAAGACTGCAGCACCAATAGTGAGGACCAAGATGGTATGGACAAGGGAAGCAGAGGAGCACCTACAGGATTGCTTTAAACTGGTGGACTGGACTGTATTCAGGGATTCATCTCTGAATCTGGATGAGTATGCTTCAGTTGTTACCGATTTCATTAAAACCTGTGTGGATGAGTGTATGCCTACAAAATCTTACTATACAATACCAATCCAAAAGCTAAGAATGAACCAGGAGGTATGTCATCTGCTGAAGGCTAGAACTGTGGCACTCAAGTCTGGCGACCCAAGTCTGTACCAAAAACACAGGTATGATTTGTGGAGGGCTATTTCATAAATGAAGAGACAATTTCAAACGACGTAGGAGGTGACGTTGGATGCACGACCACTCTAGCAGGGTTGACAAGACACTACTTCCTACAATTCGAAACCCAATAGAGTGAATGGCAGCGATGCCTCACTATTGGATGAACTCAATGCCTTCCATGCCTGCTTTGAAAGGGAGAATATAATTACAGCTGTGAAAATCCCTGCTGCACCTGATGACCCTGTGATCTCTGTCTCAAGAGACCGATGTTAGTCTGTCTTTAAAGAGAGTGAACCCTCACAAGGTGGAAGGTCCCGATGGAGTACCTGGTAAAGCTCTGAAAACTTGCGTCAACCAACTGGTGGTATTTAAGGACATTTTCAACTTCTCACTGCTACGGGTGGAAGTTCCCACTTGCTTCAAAAAGGCAACAATTATACCAGTGCCTAAGAAGAATAATGTGAGCTGCCTAATGACTATCTCCCAGTAGCACTCACATCTACGGTGATGAAATGTGTTGACAGGCTGGCCGTGACTAGAATGAACTCCTGCCTCAGCAAGGACCTGGACCCATTTCAATTTGCCTATCGCCACAATAAGTCAATGGCAGATGCAATCTCAATGGCTCTTCACACAGCTTTAGACCACCTGGAAAACACAAACACCTATGTCAGGATGCTGTTCATCGACTATAGCTCAGCATTCAATACCATCATTCCCACAACCCTAATTGAGAAGTTGCAGAACCTGGGCCTCTGTAACTGGATCTTTGACTTTCTAACTGGAAGACTACAATCTGTGTGATTTGGTGATAACATCTAATCCTCGCTGATGATTAACACTGGTGCACCTCAGGGGTCTATGTTTAGCCCACTGCTTTTCTCTCTATATACACACATTTGTGTGGCTAGGCATAGCTCAAATACCATCTATAAATTTGCTGAAGATACAACCATTGTTGATAGAATCTCAGGTGGTGGTGAGAAGGCGTACAAGCGTGAGATATGCCAACTCGTGGAGTGGTGTTGTGGCAATGCCTTCCACTCAGCATCAGTAAGATGAAGGAGTTGAGTGTGATCTCTGAAGATCTAACCTGGTCCCAACATATCGATGCAGTTATAAAGAAGGCAAGACAGCGGCAATACTTCATTTGGAGTTTGAAGAGATTTGGTATGTCAACAAATACACTCAAAAACTTCTAAAGATGTACCATGGACAGCATTCTGAAAGGCTGCTTCACTGTCTGGTATGGGGGGGGGGGTGGGGGTTGCTATTGCACAGGATCAAAAGAAGCTGCAGAAGATTGTAAATATAGTCAGCTCCATCTTGGGCACTAGCCTACAAAGTACCCAGGACATTTTCAGGGAGCGGTGTCTCAGAAAGGCAGTGTCCATTATTAAGGACCTCCAGCACCCAGGGCATGCCCTTTTCTCACTGTTACCATCAGGTAGGAGGTACAGAAGCCTGAAGGCACACACTCAGTGATTCAGGAACAGCTTCTTCCCCTCGGCCATCTGATTCCTAAATGGACATTGAACCCTTGGACACTACCTCACATTTGTAATATATAGTACTTCTGTTTTTTGCACTATTTTTCATCTATTTAATATACATACACTGGAATCTGTTTATTTATTTATTTATCTTTTCCCTATATTATGTATTGCATTGGACTGCTGCCAAGTTAACAAATTTCACTTCACCTGCCAGTGATAATAAACTTGATTCTGATTCTGATTCCACTACTTTTTGTCGGATTTTCTGTTCAAAGGTATTAGTGGTTCCATCTAGGGTGTGATACAGCAGGCCAATATACTCTCCACTACAGAACTTTAGAAATTTGTCAAAGATTTTGATAACATGCCAAATCTCCTCAAACTCCATGCTTTCTTCATAATTGCATTTCTGTGCAGGGCCCAGGACAGGTCCTGCAAAATAATAACACCTAGGAATTGAAAGTTGCTGATTCTCTGATTAGCATTGGGTCATGGGACTCTGGCTTTCTTCTCCAGAAGCCTATCATCAGCTCCTTGGTCTTGCTGACATTGAATAAAAGGTTATTGTTACAGCTACTCAGATTTTCACATTTTCAGTCTCTCTCCTATATGCTGACTCGTCATCACCTTTGATTCAGCCTGGGACAGTGGTGTCATTAACAAACTTGAATATGGTGTTGGATCTGTGCTTAGCCACACAGTCATATGTGTAAAGCAAGTAGAGCAAGGGGCTGAGCACAGAGCCTTGTGGTACACCTGTGCTGATGGAGATCATGGAGGAGGTGTTGTTGCCAATGTGGGCTCACTGGGGTTTGTATGTGAGGAAACGAAGTATCCAATTGCACAAGAAGGTATTGAGGCCAAGGTCTTGGTGCTTCTGGATTAGTTTTGAGGATTGCAATTAGTAATGTTCTTCAGGGGTCGGAGCTTGGACCACTCTAGTTTTTGAGATACATCAGGCTTGAATATTCAAGGTAAAAATTTCCATATCTGTAAATGGTACCAGTTTGGAAGTGGGTTTAACAGTCAAAAGAAGATGGTAATATCAGGTAATTCAACATAGAAAACTGTGAAGAGAAGCACTTCAGCAGAAAAAACAAGGGGAGAGTACATGGATTAAATTGGATAGTTGTAAATAAACTGAGGCATTTGGTTGCATGATTCTTTGGGGGAGGCTCACCTTGTTGAGAGATTAGTTATTAATTCAGACTGGATTCTGAGGATTATGGAAACACCATATACAGAAGTACTAGCATTTTGTTGAACGTGCATTATATTGGTGAGGGCAAGACCAGGGTATTGCATCATTAAATTTTAGGAAAGATATGAAAGTCCTGGAGTGGATTTGAGTAGAATGGATCCAAGGATGAGGAGGTTCAACTGCAATGTTATATTGGAGAATTCTTAATGCCTTAATTTTTTTTGGAGCAAAGAATAGATCTGATGGACAAGTACAAAATTATGACAGGTTTAGATGGATAACAGAGAAAGGATTTTCATTAGAAGATGGTTCAAATATAGAAGTCACTGAATTCACATTCTGGATAAAAAATACAAGGGATATTGAGGTGAAACTGTTATTTTTATACACCAAATTATTATGATCTGGAAGTCGAGTTGAAGGAAATAGTCAGTGAAGGTTTTCAAAAGATAATCAGATGAATACTTGAGAAAAACTAATGTGCAAAGCTATTGGGAAAGAGCAAGGCAATTAAACAACATGTACACTAGGAGCCAGCACAGAGACATTGGGCTGAATGACCACTGCATGAGCCTGAACGATTCAATGGACCTATTGGTAACATTCCATAATGATCAAAATAATATAGGACATTCCTGTCTTACTTATTTTCCAACACAAACTATTTACATAATCAGTATCTTTTTCTTTAATTTTTCAAGGACTGTAATAAAACCCGGACAAATGCCTTCAGAAATTCTGAATTTGATTCAAATAATGAAAATATAATAGCACACTTAATAAAATATATGCACTTAAAATGATTCAGTCAGTGAGTATATCTGGATATTTTATGCAGATGTGTGATTAGCAAAGGACTAGGCATTTCGGTCCAATCCCCTGTGGTCGGTGGTGGAGAATCGTGTTTGGAACCTGACAGCTTTTTGTGAGGTATACATGGTAGCCAAGAATTTAATGAAGCACAGCTTCATTTCAATGTTATTGAGATTCTGGGCGTATTGTATCCTTGACATAATACAGTACAGTGCAAAATGTCTGAGGTACTTTAGCTCTATATATGTGCTTAAGGATTTTGGACAGTATTGTACCTCCTAAGGATTTGAGAGTTCAGTACATAATAGTACAAGGATGTAAGAAAATAGGAGAAGGAGCAGGATACTTGGCCTCAGAAGCCTGGCTTACCATGTAGACTGATTACAGCTGATCTATGGTGCCTCAGGTCTCATCGCCTTTTCTGTGTCTGCCCTCAAGTTGGGTTTTTAAAATAAAGCATCTACTTTCTCTTTAAATACACACCCCTTGATCTAGCCTCCACAACTCTGCAGAGCAGAGTACTCCAGAGATTCACAAACCGCCCTGAGAATTTCTTAAGCACCTCAGTTTTAAATGACCATCCTTCTAATCTTGAAGTTAAGACCTTCTATATAAGATTATATTACTAATGCATATATCTCAGCATCTATCCTGTTATATCCCATCATGGAGTTTCAAGTTTCAAGAAAGTTGCATTTCATTTTATGAAACTCCAGATAATATAGTTTCAGTTCCTTTAGCTACCCGTGGTAGGGCAATCCATTTGTCTCAGAAACTAACCTGGTAACAGTCACCAAAAGTATATTTGTATGAACACTTAGCTTTCCCCCTCTGCCTCGTAAGCATCCTTATCAAAGTAGGTTTTAATCAGAGGTCCATCACTAGTACTCATTTCCTTGCAAAATGATTATATGGAATATTGTGTTGCTTCTGGTTCAACTTCAAAGTCAAAATTGTGTTTTTTGTCATATATAGAAGTACATGTACACACAGGTGAAGGAAAAAAAATGAACCTGAGGCAGTATCACACGAATGTTGCATCAAAAACATAGCATTTACATGAAAAATGATAATAAACGATACACGTATTTTAACAAGAAAGAAACACACAATGAGAACCAAAACTAAGAAAGTCCATTGTAGTGGAAAGGAATCAAAGTGGACACAGACAAGAGAAAATATGCAGATGCTGGAAATCCAAGCAACACACACAAAATGCTGGATGAACACAGCAGGCCAGGCAGCATCTATGGAAAAGAGTACAGTCGACATTTTGGGCTGAAACCCTTTGGCAGACCTGCCTGGCCTGCTGAGTTCCTCTAGCATTTGTTGTGGTCATAGTATTGCAATACTGAAGTAGTGATTACAAGTTGGTTCAAGATACAGATGGTTGAAGGGAAGTAGCAGTCTTGTACCTCCTGCCTGATGGTAGTTGTGAGAAGATGGGCAAAGTCCAGGTGATCGGGTCTTTGATGATAAATATTGCTTTCCTGAGACATTATCTCATGCAGACATTATCAATAGTGGAGGTGGATATGCCAGCTATGTGTGTGGCTAAGTCCACTACTCCATTTAGCTGCTTGCATTTCTACACATTCAGATTGCTTTACCAGCCTATGATGCTACATTAGGATACTTGTAACAGAGGTCTGTAGAAGTTTGTTAGAGTTTAAACAGGTCTTCTAGTAACATGGGCAAACACAACATTTTCAAAGGCTTCAGATATCCTGCAGGACTCCCTAAGGTTAACTCACAGGTTGAGTCAGTGCTGCGGAAGGCAAATGCTGTGCACAAACTGAGATGCCCAACAGGAAGGCAATCATCAATGACCCATTTTACCCTAATCCTCTGCAAATTCTACACAATCGATAGTGGGCAATTAACTTACCGAATCCACATGTTTTTAGGATGTAGGAGGAAGCTGGAATACCCAAAACAAATAGACAGTGACAGATCAGGATTGGATCTAGGTTGCTGGAATTGTCAGACAACAGCTATAACTGTACACCAAAGCTATAAAAACTCCACTGTACAATACTATTTTTTCAGACTGTAAGTGCTGTTCTACTTCTAATCTAATCTATGACTTGTGTAAGTATATTTATGCATGATTTATAACCCCTGCTAAATTAAGTAGTGATAGCACACACAAACAAGGAAAGTATGTTGAATAAGCAGGTGATACTACAAACACTTGTGCTAAGTCATCTTGATGCTAAACCTGCTAAATTTGGATGGGATAATTCAGATGTTGTTGAGTGTTGAAGGTGCAAATGAAGCCAAGAATTTAGCATTAGGGAGAATTAGTGCATTACCCTACATTTGCTGGTGATTGAACTGGAGTTCAGTTCATCATGAGAATTGCTCTGGTGTCCTGGGCTGAGCTGGAATCTCATTGAGTCTCAGGAAGTTTCTAGAACAGAAAGAGGCCTTTCACATTATGTAACTTCTGCTGATTCTTGATTAGTCAGGGCATGAAGGGATACAGGGAGTAGGCAGAAAATTAGGGCTGAGAGGGAAAATGGATCAGCCATGATGAAATGGCAGAGCAGACTCAATGGGCCAATTGGCCTAATTCTGCTCCTATATATTATGGTCTTATGGTTTGTATCAAGTATAATCCAACTAGTCTCATTCCCCCAACCTGTTTACAAAGCCCTGTAACTGCTTTCCTTTCAAGTTCTTTTTGAGCACCATGATCAACTTGATCATGCTTTGCAGGTTGTAACAGATTTACCTCGCTCCACATAGGTCTTTTGCATTATAAGAATGACAGTCCTGTAGAAGACGATGACTTTCCAGGAAGAGGAAGCACTGAACATCAATCCAGCGAGATTGGCAAGGTAGTAGATATTTATGGTCACCTGGATTAATTCTTTTAAGGACTGCAAGGACTTTAACAAAGTGCCACATGTAAGGCTGCTTACCAAGTTAAAAGCCCATGGCATTACAGGAAAGTTACTAGTGTTGTTAGAACACTGGCTGATTGTGAGTGGGAAAAAGGATTCTTTTTCGGTTGGCTGCCATTGACTAGTGGTATTCCTCAGGGGTCGGTGTTGGGACCATTTCTTTTTATGCTGTATATAAATGATTTAGATGATGGAGTAGATGGTTTTGTTGCCAAGTTTGCAGATGATATGAAAGTTGTTGGAGGGGTAGATAGTGTTGAGGAAATAGGTAGGCTGCAGAGGACTTAGACAGATTAGGAGAATGGGCAAAAAAGTGGCAAATGAAATGCAATGTTGGGAAATGCACTTTGGTAGAGGAAATAAATGTGCAGACTATTTTGTAAACAGGGACGACATTCTAAAATATGATATGCAAAGGGACTAGGGAGTCTTCATGCAGAACACCCTAAAGGTTAACTTGCAGGTTGAGTCAATGGTGAGGAAGGCAAATGCAATGTTTACATTCATTTCAAGAGGTCTAGATACCAAAGCTGGGATGTGATGCTGAGGCTTTAAAAGGCACTGGTGAGGCGTCAGCTTGAGTGTTGTGAACATTTCTGGGCTCCTCATCTAAGAAACAATGTGCTGAGGGTTCAGAAGAAGTTCACAAAGATGATTCCAGGAATGAAAGGGTTATCATATGAGGAATGGTTGATAGATCTGGGTCTATACTCACTAGAATTCAGAAGGATGAGGGGGGAGGGGACCTCATTGAAACCTTTCAAATGTTGATAGGCCTAGACAGAGTAGATGTGGAAAAGATGTTCCCCATGGTGGGAGAGTCTAGGACAAGAAGGTACAGCTTCAGGATAGAGGGGCGTCTAAATAATCCAGAGAAATTTCTTTAGCCAGAGTGTGATGAATTAGTGGAATTTAATACCACAGGAAGCTGTGGAGGCCATGTGGTTGGGTATATTTAAGGCAGAGCTTCATAGGTTCTTGATTGGACATGGCATCAAAGGTTACGGAGAGAAGGACGGGGAGTGGGGCTGAAGAGGGGAGAAAAAGGATCAGCCATATTTGATTGGCAGAGGACATTCGGTGTGCTAAATAGCCAATGGCTTCCCAGGAGGCGATGACTAAGGTATTTCACATACTTCCCCATGACATAGAACTGTCAGTCACAATCCTACTCTCCATATTCTTATCAGTTCACTCCAGGTTCTACCACCCACTTACACAATAGAGGCAATTTATAATGGTTAATTAATCTACTGAAGTAAATGTCTTTGAGATGTTGGAGGAAACCAGAACAGCTGAAGGGAACACACTCACGCACAGGGAGAACAGATAACCTTCACACAAAGAGCACCGGAGGGCAGGATTGAACGAGGGTTGCTGGAGATCTGAGTTGGCTGCCACTCTGTGACGTTATATGGTCCACTTTCTTGCTGTTACTGCTATTGTTACTGTCATTCCCATATGATTGCACAGTTTCAATTCAGATAATGAAGCAGTTCCATGCCTGCATGCAACAAAACCTTGATAACTTTCGGGCACGGATTAATAATTAGCATAGAGTGTTTGCATTACCCAAGTGACAAACATATGAGGAGTAGGTGCTTAGAACAAAATGTAAATACCCACTCTTGACACTAAACGGTATTACCATACCATCAGCCTCCTTTGAATCATCATTCTTCAAAACTTAACTGAGAAACTGAGACAAGTACAATCCCATCTTTGCTACAACAGAGGTGAAATGGTAAACCATTAATGACAGGGTTAAGAAGAAATTTCTTCATCTATTGAGATATGCTTCTTTGAAATTTTCTACAGGAAAAGGCTATGGACATCCAATTGCTAAGTATAATCCAGATAGAAATCAATAGATTTTTGGATGTTACAGGAATCAACAGATATGGGGTGAGAGCAGGAAAGTGTTTTAGGTAAAACAAAAGAGATATAATCCTGTTGAGATATAGAACAGTTACAAGGGGCTGAGTAGCTTGTCATTCTTCGATTTCCCAATTTATACACTCAAGGGAAGTTTGGAGACTTCAAACCCTCATATTTCAGAAGTAACTGAAATGAGATGAAACCTTTCCCAACCATGTGCTGATGAAAAAGCAAAGTTCTGGAAAAATCAAAGAACCATTTTATTTGAGAAGGTTATTGAGATAGAGACATAGGTGGAAGCACAGAGTCATAAGGCACGTAAATAGGTGTTCAGCCCACCATGTCCATGCCAACAATCAAGTCCTAGCTATGCTAATTACATTTACTTCATAGTCTGGATGGTGATTCAAATGGTCTCCAGGCCTGGAACAACAAAACAAATCTGAGCAAAACTGGGGAGAGTTACCAATCAGTGATTGCCTTGCATTTCTCATTGATAACTTCTCAATGGTAAGCTTCAGTTTATAGCAGATCTGAACAAATCTGTAATACTCCAACCCTGTGTCTGATTTCCTTCAAGCCAGATTTGCGACAGTGTTGTAGCTCACTGAGCTATTACAGCAGATGTAATGTAATGTAATGTAATGGAAGTAAGCTTTGAATTGAAGCACCTCACAAAAGTTCTCACAAATTCCTCGTTCAGAAAGATTCAAGAGGATACTGGAAAGGAAACAGTATAAATAGGTGTTACTTTGTTGGAGTCATAACGGGAGATGTATTATCTTTCCTAGTTTCACAGACACCCACAAAGCCTACAAAGTACCCAGGACATCTTTAGGGAGTGGTGTCTCAGAAAGGCAGTGTCCATTATTAAAGACCTCCAGCACCCTTTCTCACTGTTACCATCAGGTAGGAGGTACAGAAGCCTGAAGGCACACACTCAGCAACAGCTTCTTCCCCTCTGCCATCCGGTTCCTAAATGGACATTAAAGATTTGGACACTACCTCACTTTTTAAATATACAGTATTTTTTGATTTTGCACATTTTAAAAAATCTATTCAATATACATAATTGATTTACTTGTTTATTTATTATTGTTTTATTTTATTTAATATTTTTTCTCGGTGCTACATTATGTATTGCATTGAACTGCTGCTGCTAAGTTAACAAATTTCACGTCACATGCCAGTGATGATTCTGAATCTGACCTGAGTTGGGATCTCTCTCCCTTTCCTTCTCTCACTCTCCATCTCCCCTCTTCTTCCCTCTTTCCCACTTCCCTTCTCCTCCTTTGCCCCTCCCCTCTCTCTTTCCCTCCCTCCTCTTCTCCCTTCCTCTGGTTCTGTCTCTCACTCGGATTGATCCATTATTGATTCCCCCAGTGCTATAAAGCAACAGGTAAATTGCACTCCATTGCCAGGTGTTAGATCATCTTCACATATTCCTGCTCCTGTTGATGGAAATATCAGTATGCTTCTGAGACAATATGAAACTCCCCAAGGGCTAATTCACAAGTAACTCATTTCAATAGACTTCAAAGAACTTACTGATCTCTACCTGCTGCTTCTCAACGCTGTAAGAATAATTAATAAGATTCTTTCCTGTTGCATTCTCCTTTCAAGATGTGTTCACTTTAGCCTGCTTTCCCTTTGTCCTTAATTATTACCTACAATAAGATTCTGATGTCATTGGAACACTGTAAGGAAATGGATTGGACCTAACCTAGTTAACCTTTACATAGTCTGTTTCTTTCTTTCTGATTTAATTTCTGACTTGGCCTCTGTCTTGTGATCTGCCAAATGCATCCACTCAATACTCCAGCACTGAACTTACAGAATTGTATAATGTTATTATTACATCCTTTTTACTTGCTACAGCAATCCACCTTTTTTCAGCAAATTATACTGTGGTTAGAGCAACATACATGATGGTGTAGGAATTCAATGGATCAGGCAGCATCTGTGGAGAGAAATCAACATTTGGCGTTGGGACCCTTCATCTAGACTGTGATTGGGATTTGTACCAGTCATCTTGCTGGAAGGAATAAACTGCCATGGGATTCATTGTGTCGGGATTTTCTGTCAGCAGTAATTGACTCCATCATTGCAGATTCTGTGAACTGAATTGCAGATAGCTGTTCCCTGTCACTACAGTGAAAATACCATCACAAAAGCAGAGCCTTGGACAAGGCATTGCCTTTAAATAAGTGGGCCGAGCTTTGCTGGCTGCCAAAGCTGTAAAAGACATTCCACTGACATTTAAAAAATTCAAACATTATGAAAAGTAATTTAAGCTCTTTAGAAAACAGAGAACACCAGTGAACAACACAAATAGTGCTGGAAGAACTCAATGGGGAAAGCAGCATCTATGAAGAAATAGGGCAGTTGAGACCCTCTACTGTGTTGTATTGCTCAAAAAATATTGCTTTCTTTATCAAATCAGTTAAAACTTTTGAAAAAAAATAAAATAATTAAAAAACATTGAAGTCAGTAAGTTTAAAAATGATTTTACTTTTTTTCTTAATCCTTACAACGAAAAGAATAGGGTTTGTTCTTTTCCTGCAGCAACCCCTTTGGTACAAATTCAGTAGGCAAATTCACTCATGTAACTGCTGAGGAATTTTATGGGATATGTGATTTTACCACATTGAATCCAATGTTAGAGAAAATAGAAGATACTTGGAATACTCAGTACATCAGGCAAAGAAAATCCATTGACCTGAAATATTAAAATAAAAAAAAAGAAGACAGTGGAAATGGAAAGGGAGATAGGAGAAGGTGCATAAAGTAGGAGAAGTGTCCTCCATCTCCAGTGTCCAGGAGAAGCTCCACAATGTTCAGTAGCCAGTGGAAATACATTGCTACAAACGTCACTATCGTATCTATATTGAATCTATCTTATCTATCTATCTTATGAAGAACAATTGATGGCTGTGGGCCTGTATTCACTAGAATTCAGAAGAATGAGGGGTGACCTAATTGAAACCTATTGAAAGACCTGTGGAGGCCAAGTCTGTATGTATATTTAAAGCAGAGGTTGATAGATTTTTGATTGGTTAGGGCATGAATGGATACAGAGGGAAGGCAGGAGAGTGGGACTGAGAGGAAAACTGGATCGGCCATGATGAAACGTTGGAGCAGACTCGATGGGCCAAATGGCCTAATTCTACTCCTATATCTTATTGTCTATCAAGTGTGGTCTCATTGCAATAGTAGAGGAGGCCATGGATTAACATATCGGAATGGGAGTTAAAATAGGTGGCCACTGGGAGATCCCGCTTCTTCTGGTGAACAGATTGTATGTGCTCAGCAAAGTGCTCTTTCAGTCTGTGTCAGGTGTCATCAGGGAACCACACTGAAAGAACCAGACCCAGTATATGACTGCAACAGACTCACAGGTGAGGTGTTGCCTCACCTGGAAGGACTGCTTGGGGCCCTGAATGGTTGTGGGGGAGGAGGTGTAGGGGCAGGTGTAGTATTTGTTCCACTTGCAAGGGTGAGTGACTGGAGGGAAATCAGAGGGGAGGGATGAAAGGACATGGTGGTCTCATGGGGAACAGTCCCTGCAGAAAGTGGAAAGTGGGGAGGGGAGGGGAAGGGAAGGATGTGCTTGGTGATGTGATCCCATTGGGAATGACATGAAAACTGATTTATTGAACTTCCGGTAATGCTGCCTGCCTCCTTTCCCATCCCCTTCTCCCTCTCTCACCTTATCTCCTTCTGCCCATCACCTCTGCTGCTTCTCCTCCTTTTTCTTTCTTCTATGGCCTTCTGTCCTCTTGTATCAGACACCCCCTTCTCCAGCCCTGTATCTCATCACCAATCAATTTCCCAGCTCTTTACTTCATCCCTCCCCCTCCCGGTTTCCCCTATCACCTTGTGTTACTCTCTCCCTTCCCCTCACCTTTTAAATCTACTTCTCATCTTTCTTTTCTCCAGTCCTGCAGAAGCGTCTTGGCCTGAAGGGTCGTTTGAGTTCCTGCAGCATTTTGTGTGTGTTGCTCAAGAAAGCAGAGTTGGTTTCTTGAACTATTGCAATGAACGTTAGGTGATACAGTCTCAGGGCTGCCAAGCTGTGACTCAATGATGCTGAAGGAATAATCATATGTTTCTGGGTAGGTCTATCACATGCAGGGGAAGTTAGGAAGTGGTACTGCTCCCCCGTGCCTGCTACCCTCAGCTTTAATAGGTAGATCCACCATTTGTGCCACTGGCCCCCTGTAGCACCACTGACCAAAATCCAATCATTTTCCAATCATCAACTTTTCTCAGGGTTTGTGTCTGACCGTTTCCAGTCACTGCGATTTCCAGTCAAGATGGCACCTGCGTAAAATGCTCCTTTGGGCCACATCTTCTGGGTAGATCACGAAACCATTTATTTCACTCCTTTCATGTCTTTTACGGTTATTTCTCATCTTGGATGTGATTCTGGAACTATTGGAGTCCGTGTTTGGTTGCTTGGAGATTGTTTGGGTGCTTCAGTGCTCTGCAGTCTGCAAGAGGATTCCGGGAGACAGAAGCAGTGTGAACGAACTTCACAGCAAGAAGGCTGCAGGATGGCATGTGAGACAATATTTGACCCCATTCCGGTGACTATTATTTCCATTGTTCGCCAATGAAAGCAACGAGGATGATTGAAAGGTCAATGCGAGTGTGGAGGTTTGGAGATTGTTTGGGTGTCCCAGTGCCTTTGAGAGGATTCCTGGGATGCAGATGCAATATGTGTTAACATTACAGTGGGCACAAGCAGATGTTTGGCTCTATTTCACCAGTTGAAGCTTCCATTGTTCACGGATTGTAGCAATGAGAGAGATTGAGATTGAAGCATTAAAGCGAGCGCAGAGAGTTAGTGCCAGCTGCTTACCTTTTGATTGGTTGCTCTATACCGGAGAGTGGAGAGCATGCCACTGTGCGCAGAGAGTGTTCCCAAGACTATAGACTCTTCTTATTTCAGACTTATAGTTTTATATTCTATGTTTTATCACCTGATCTTCTTGGGAATTTTTTGTGCGGGCATGAGGATTTGCGGTTCATTGTGCCTGATTCATTTCATTCATTTTTATTGTGCAGGAATAGTTATTCGGGGGGGGGGGTGGTAGCTGATGTCCCTCATCCGTCTTGTTCATCCATCTTGTGTGGGGAAAGTGATTGGGGGGGGGGGGGGTTGCGTTTAATGTGCCTGATCCATTTTTTTTGATTTTTTCTATGCGGAGGAAGTGATGTGGGGGGGGGGGGGGTCGGTTGATGTGCCTGATCCATTTTGTTTGATTATTTTTGTGTGGGGAAAGTGATTGTGGGGGTTCGGTTGATGTGCCTGATCCACTCTGTTCGATTATTTTTGTGTGGGGAAAGTGACTGGGGGGGGGGGGGTTCTGTTGATGTGCCTGATCCATTTTGTTCAATTTGTTTGTGTGGGAGGAGGGAGTTGGGGATTGATGTGCCTTGTTCCATTTTTGTTCATTTCTTTGTGGGGAGGTGGGTGTTGGGGTTTGATTATCATGCTGCCATTCTTTTCTTTCTTGGTTTCATGGATACCCGGCTTTAATGAACACATTTTGGATTAGAATCGATCTGTGTGTAATCTGCTGCTAGAATCATGCCTTGCTGCAGATTTAATTTTGCTCTTCATATTGAAGTAGAGTTTTCAACTGCTGCAATTTATGTAGCTCCTATTGAAAATGGTATGACCAGATATTTAACTGTAACACAGTGATGCTAGAACTTACAAAGGTTTCTCACATTTCCTTGAGATATTACATGTACTTTCATTTTAAAAGGACTCACCCTTCAATAGAAAAGCATTGAACATGCTGGAAATATTGACTAAAGTTGTTGGGAATACTCAGTGGATCAAAGAGAATCTGTAGAGAGGGAAATAGATTTAGTGTGTCAGGTTGATGATGTTTCAGTTCTGATGAATGTTCATTCACCTGGGATGTTAACTCTATGCCTTCTTCATAGATGCTGCCTGATCTGCTGAGGACATCCAACATTTTCTGTTTTTGACATACCTTTAACGGTTGTGTGCCAAGCCATGTCTAGCCACGTGAGCTTCCCAGAGCTGTTAGCTGGAATATCACTTGGCAATTTGGAAATGCTGCTGTCCAGTTGAACATCTTTCACTGGTTGGAGCTAATTCACCCATGATGCCAAAAGCATGCACTATAGATCTAAATTTTGTGCTAGAATTTGCACACTCAAAACATGGTTTCATATATAACATCATTCAATTTCTTCAGGCTAATTGTAATTGCTAACACAATTACAATTTTATGAGTTGACAAAATAGGTGCAAATAAAAATCTATGCAATACTATTTTAAAGAAATGCAAGTTTACCTCCCAAGAGAAATTCAACACAAATATATGATAGCACTTCCTCGATTATATTACATTCTCAGTTCAGCTGAATGGAAGATATTACCAGTGAAGCAGAAACTAATCAGCTTTCAGGGTCTTAGGAGAAGCAATGAAGTAAATGTCAGGTCTTTTTATTCAGGTGTCCGGTACTTTGAGGATGACTCCTCTGCTCTTCTTTGAATAGCTTTTATCTACAATATAAATTACTTTTATTATTAACTTAATAAAAATTGGGGTGGCGCTGTATTCGAATGGTTAGCACGATGCATTACGGTATAGGCAACCCAGGCTGCAACTCCCACCGCGGCCTGTAAAGTGTTTAAACATTTTGCCCGTGTCCATGACGATTTCCTCCAAGGTTTTCAGTTTCCTCCCACAGTTCACAGACATACGAATTGATAGGTTAATTGGTCATTGCAAATTGTCATGTGATTATGGCTCACATTGATTTGGGGAATTGCTGGGCGTCTCAGCTCGAAGGGCCTATTATGAACTGTAGCTCAATAAATGAATAAACAAACAAATAAAAAAGCTTCAATAATGCATCAATATCTTGTTGCCAATTTATGTAGTGTGCTCAAAGCTCTGGAGCAGAGAAATGGAGTCCCCTCCCTTTAACTTCTGAGGCATGGGTACTCCATCTCAAATGGCTGGCCCACTGCAACTATTCCTGCAGTCAAGTTGTTTTCCACTAGTACACTGGAGTAATTTGTCAAGGATTCCATCTCCCAGGACACAGATGGAGAGCCTTGATAGAGGATAGAATGTATTCAACAGGCAGCAATGTCTCTGGGCACCAGCAGTAATTGCTCCCATCATAGGACTGTGAGCCACAGTTTGTCTTGATTAAGAGCTAACGCAGTCTGCTGAGTCGCAGCTGTGTCCTTGAGATTTGTGAGAGATACCTTTATCCTGACTAATTCGTCCAGGACATTCGAGCTGATTAGCAGATTAAAATGAGTTATTACGTTAGAGCTTGTACCAAGGGAAACAGTGTCTAAAATTCACTGTGAAGTCCAGATCAAGTTTTGTTTGAACTCTACAAAATAAAATAAAATTAACTAAAATAACATCTCAGCATGACATTTCATTTTAGAATTGAAGATACAAAGTTTAATAGTTGAAGGAGCTTACAGAGATAAAGAAGGCAAAGTGACTAATCTTATGAGCATTGATCAATGTAATCATGATGGATATTCAGCCAATAAAATAGTGGAGTAGCAGCAAAACCAAAATAGAAAGTTTTGTGGATGGTTTCCATGTTCTTTAGTATAGAAATCTTCAGATAACTGAGCATATTTTAAGATTGTAAGGCATCTAATTGTACCTCCCCACAGATTAGTTTTGCCTCCACCCCTGCACGTTCAGTATTTGCATTTATTTTGAATGAGATATTTAAAATATATCTTTAGAAGTCCCAACAAGCATTTAATCTTGAAGTAATGAAGTTCCACCTTGTTCAGAGTTAATTAAGAGGTGCCAAAGAGTTTCAGTAGTATTTTCATAATGCTAGTAAATGACAGTGAGATTGGAATGGATGAGAAAACCTTGTGACTAAAATGATTTGACTTCAGAGTATTCTGTGAAATTTAATGAAGAAACGAATGGCTGGATGCCATTTTTACCCAGAGATGTGATGATAAAGTGGCACTGCTAATGCCCTCGTGAAATGGCACAATGCTTGTTTTCCGTAATTGGCTGGATGTTCCCTGGTGTTATTTCTCAGTCAATGGATAGAGGGAGAACGTGTGACAGCACAGGTAGCCAGGGTCTTGGAGTCAGCTTACAATTTCTAGTGAAGCATCACATTACAGCATTCAGTTTAAGACTCACTGAAGTTGCATACTGTTTTTTCATAGATGAAAGCTATTTCCAATTACTCCAATGCTCTCTTAACAGGAATATCTCCACAGGTAAGTTGCTTCCCCTGCCTTGAAAATCTAATTGGTAAGAATTACCTGCTTAGGGAGAAAAAAGGCTTGATTTCCTGTTAACCTTTTATAATAGGGGTGAGAGGAGTTGGGAGGTTATTGCCATGCATTCTCAATCATGACAACTAGCATGGTGCTTCTCAAGAATTATTCATTTGACCCCAAGGCTCTTTCAACTTGTGATGTCTCCAGCCATTTGCTAAGAAGTAGCAACTCAACAGGAAGTCCAGCCAATTAAGGAACTGAGGCATCAAGCCATCCACTAGGGAATTAGCATTGCTTCTTAACCTCTATAAAGTAGCTTCCAGCTGTCTGGATGTCCACCATCACGTGATCAGCAATTAAAGCCCACAGTCCTGCACGAAGAGTTTACTTTAATATTTAACCTACGAAGTAGTATCTTCCACATTGACAGGGAGCATATGCATTTTCTGACCTAGATCATTCGGAGAGATTTTACCTATTGTATAAGAATCGATTTCCTTTCCTTCTCTTTACCATAAAAGCCTTTCTCACCACCCTCTATCAGCCCATGAACAAGACTTCAACTTCACAAATTCTACCAATGCATTAGAAGCACCCATCTTGAACATAATTGTTTTATTTGAGAGGGGCTAATTCAGCTAGTTCTTGAGTTGGCTTTTCCTTGGGCTTCATTCATTTGGATGAGATATTACGCCTGTTATTGGTGCCAATTATAGTTGAAAAAGGAGATAGCCAGAAGTTTGCATCATTAAAATTCATAAATTAAATTAATCCACCCATACTGCATATGTGTCAGCTGCACTGACAGTGTTAACTCTTCGTGGTCTGGCATGTAATGTGAGAGTGGTATCTTTTCTACGTATTTATTTGGAGTTTTCAAAGTGTATGTGTAAAAAACTGACTTAAATTTCTCTTTCACTGTTGTCTAGCAAAGTCTAAAGTGGGTACTGCATTATCCAATAAGGAAACTCCTATTTATTCCTTTTAAAAATTCTTGTTCTTCTACATGTCTTTTGAATGTGTTTGTCTCAGAATTGCCTCCACATTTCAAAAACGATTAGGGATAAATAACAAATTCTGGCTTTGCTGGTGACATCCACATCCTGTGAATGAATGAATAAATAAATAAATAAATAAGCAAAATACCAGAAATGTTGGAAACCTGAAATAAACCAGAGAATACCAGCTCTAGCCTAGTGTTACATTTTGACAAAACATTATCAACTTGAAACTTGTAACTCAGTTTCTTTCTCTGTGGATGTTGCCTGCTTTACTGAGTGTTTTCCTCATTACTGGTTTCATTTTACTTTAACTCATCAAGTTGTTTCCTTGCCAACCTTCCTAGTAATTTAGAAATATGGGTGGCACAGTAGCATTATGGTTAGCACAACACTTTACAATACCAGTGATATGGGTTCAATTCCCACTATTGTTTGTAAGGAGTTTGTATGTTCTGCATGGCTTTCCTCCAGGTGCTCTGGTTTCCTCCCATAATCCAAAGGCATACCATTTGGTAGGTTAATTGATCATTGTAAATTGTCCCATCATTAGGCTGGGGTTAACTTGCGGGTTGCTAGGCATTGCTTCTTGAAATGCTGGAAGGGCCTATTCCATGCTGTATTTCAATAAATAAATAAATTTCATTATAAACAGGTAAGACAATCAGTCTTGAACAGAGCAGCAAAATACATTCTGAACATATGTAACTATTCTATCCACCAATTATGGTGACAATAATGTGTAAGGCTTGAACAAAGCTCTTTTGGAAGTTTGCCATCTTCAGAGATTGAAGCTTTCGCACTAATTCCAGGGCTCTTAGGCTTCTCATTCCGCCTGGATTGGGAGGCTTGAGAACAGGTGCTTCACATTTTGGGAAAACATGAACACAAGGGTCTGTGAATTTTAGTGCTGGGAATGAGACAGAGTTCTGAAGAAGTGGTTTGAAGTTATGTTTTGGACCACAGAGGAGGAGCTGCTACATGCCGCTGAACGAGTATGGTTCTGATACAGGTGTCGCCTGTAATGGATAAAGGAAACCCAGAGGTGATTTGTGGGCAGAAAATGTTCAATCTCAAGATCCTGAGTCCCAACAAAAACAGTTTACCTAGCAGCTTCTAAGAGATGATTGTGTTAAGTGAGCTGGTCAATGAGCAATGGCTTATAGAACCTCGAACAATACAATCCAGCCCACAATGTTGTGCCAAACCAGCTAAGAAGTTAATCAAGAACACCCAAATACTAATCCCTTGTACCTACACTATGTTCATGTTCCTCCATCTTCCTTACATCCCTGAGCCTATCCAAACATCTCTTAAGAGCCTCTAATGTATTTGCTTCTACCACCATACCAGACAGAGCACTCTGAGTGAAAAACTTACCCCTCACCTCCCTCCTGAACTTACCTCCTCTCACTTCCAATGCATGCCCTCTGGTATTAGACATTTCAATCCTGGGAAACAGACACTCCCTGTTTACTCTACTTATGCTCCTCATAATCTTACAAACATTTATCGGATATCCCCTCAGCTTCCACTGCTCCAGAGAAAACAACCCAAGATAGCACATGCCCTCTAAAACTAGTAAACCTCTTCTGCACCCTCCCCAACGCCTCGACTGCCTTTCTATTGTCGGGTCACCAGTACTGCATGCAATACTCCATAGGTGGCCTAACCTGAGTATTATAAAGTTGCAACATAACTGTTTGATTTATAGACTCAGTGCCTCGACTAATAAAAGAAAACAAACATTCTATAAGCCTTCTAAACCACCTCATCAACCTGTATAGCCATTTTCAAGGAGCTATGAACTTGGATCCTAAGCTCAGCGACACTGTCAAGGATCTTACCCTTAAAGGTGTAATGTCTCTTCACATTTGCCCTAACAAGGCGCAACATCTCACATTCATTTAGGTTAAACTCCTTCTGCCATTTTGCTGCCCACTGGAATGATTGTGGCTGCCTTGAAGCCTGCAGGGACAATAAACAATTGCAAATAGATGTTAAAGGTGTCCATAAGACCTCTGATAGCTGGGTCTCTGCACTATACCAGGTACATTGTCTCGCTTTGAATGGGTTTACCCTGGCTAGGATGCTCTTCACCTCAGCTGCAGCCAGAGAGGGTGCCTGTTAGTCAGGGCAAGAGGGGCTTTTCCTTAATGTCGCATCATTCATTTCATCAAACCATGTATGGAATGCATTCAGCTTAACAGGAAGGGAGATATTGGTGTTGTACAGACCTGTAATCTTTTATATTCTGCATATCTTTTTACATGCGCTGCGTGTCCCTGCTGTTACAAAGGTGTCTGTGTAGTTTCTGTGAGTGCTTTTGCTTTGCATTCCTGATAGCACAGGAGAGCACGGCTCTGCTGACCTTGGAGTCATCTTTCCCCCTTGCAGCATCCTGATTCCTAAGCAGTGTGCAAACTAGATTGCCTTGAGAACTTGGTTGGCCTCTCTGAGAGTGCCCTTAATTGGTTTTGCTCATATATTTTAGAGAGAAAATTGTTTGCCTGTCTTGGAAACCAATTTTCTAAGAGATATGATGTACCTTTTGGTGTTGCTCAGGAAAGCTGTCTTGGTCCATTACTTCTCTCCTTATACATGCTCCCCTTAGGAGAAATCATTAAAGAGCATAAACTTGATTTGCACAGTTATGCAGATGACACACAATTGTATATGTTGGTTGAGCCTGATGATGGTAACACTTTATCTTCCCTGACTTCTGGCATGGCTGCAATAAACAATTCGATGAGCAATAATTTCTTACAACTCAATGAAGATAAAACTGAAATACTTCTGGTTAGTCCCAAGGGCAATTGAGATAAACTTCTTGATAAACTTCGCTCCCCTTGTAAAATCGGAAGTAACTAGCCTGGATGATATCCTTCATTCAGATTTGATTTTTAAATCCCACATTAAGAAAGTGACCAGAGCAGCATTTCTGCTCGAATGAAATATTGCTAAGCTTTGTCCGTTTCTGTCAGGTAATGATGCTGGAAAACTAATTCAAGACTTTATATTGAATAGACTAGATTACTGCAATGCACTATTTACTGGCTCTCCAAAGCAAACTGCTGACAAACTTCAACTCCTTTCAAACACCACTGTTGGACTTCCAATTAAAACCGGTTTGAAGGAGCATATCAGTCCCATCCCATCTACTCTGAATTGGCTTCCTGTATCTTTTAGAATTGATTTTAAAGTTCTCTTGCTTGTCTTTAAAGCTCTCAGTGATCTGGGACCAGAAGACATCACACAGTCCCTTTAGATTTTTAATGTCAGGTCTTCTTCCACCGGTCTCTTATAATTAAACAGTTTCCCTCAAGAGGTAATTGGTATGTTAGCTTTTATGAACGACGGCCCTAAACTGTGGAATTTAATACCTAAAATTATGAGAGATGCAGATTCAGTTGACACTTTTAAACACTATTTCTAAACCTATTTATTTAACCTTGCTTTTAACCTTTGATTTTAACTAACATCTTTTTATCTTTTATTTTCATGCTTTTGCACTTTATCTCATTGTAAAACACATTGCCTGTATGAAGAGTATTCTGAAAATGGTTGTGTGGCTGTTCATACGATTCCTTTACAGCTTGGAGCTTTCTGGAGTTCAGAGTTTAATTCTGGTACCGTTCTGTAAGAAGTCTCTGTATCTGGAACGTGAGGGTTTTCTCCAGGTACTCCCATTTCCTCCCTCATTCCGAGGACTGTAGCCACTGTAAATTGTCCCGCCATTAGTTTAGGGTTAAACGGTGTTGTAGGGTGGCGTGGCTCGAAGGGCAGCATGGGTCTATTCCTTGCTTTAAGTAGATAATTTTTTTTTCAGATCAAGCTGGTAAGACCTGAGTAATGGCAATAGCCAAGCACACTGATTTGCCAGCTGCTAAGAACTTCGCGACTATTCTAGTGGTGTTTAGTGTTGTGGCTTTCTGAAGATTTACATTGATATTACTGTGTTGCCCTAATTGTTTAATGCTATTATGCACTGTCTTTGGGGTGATACCAGTTGTAGATATTACTGTTGGGACAATGTACACCTGTTCATGTTCCAAAGGCTTTCAGTTTCCACTTTTACTTCAGCTCATTTCTGGTGTTTTTCACTGACTGATTTCTGTAAGTTATGTGTGTTTGGAATTGCTATATCCATTAAATAAGTTGTTCTGGCTGGTTTATCCTGTATTATTATATCTGGACAGTTATTAAAGATTGTCCTATCTGTAATAACGGAACAGTGGTAATATAATGTGTGGTATTCTGACTGTAAAACTGGATCAGGCTTATATATATAATAAGGTGTGATTTCATTCCTGAGTTTAACTTTAAAGCAAGATTTTGATGAATGATGCTTGACACTTGATTGTGCCTGCACAAGTAATCAGATTGAGTTAAACTGCTACAGGATCCTGTAATGTGTTGGATTGTTTCTGGTTTTTCTCTGCATTTTCTACATTATTATTATTTTTATTTTTGCTTAGATGAAGCTGGTAAAACCTGAGGTACAGGCATAGCCAAGCACACTTATTTGCCAATTGCTAGAAATTTTAGACTATTATAATGGTGTTTAGTATTCTGGTTTTCTGAAGATTTACATAGATATTACTGTGTATCCCTAATTGTTTAATGCTATTATGTAGTGCCTTTGGGATGACACCAGTTGTGACTGTGTAAGAAATTTGATTATGATAAAATGCTACAGGATCCTGTAATATGTTGGATTGTTTCTGGTTCTTTTGGCATTTTCTACATTTATCAAGTTGAATGTATTGGTCTTTTATTATGTAGTTTTGAAAATTCTTTGTTTTAACCATCTGGTCCTGTATTTCCACAAGGAACCGTTCTGTTTTCGGGAGGAGATCTACAACTCTGAGCCAGGCATTCCACACTTTCTTGTTGACATCTAGTCTGCCCAAATCATTATTATTTATTTGTATTATTATTATTATTTATTTCCATCAAAAGGCACATGTGGAATAAAACAAACAAGCAAGGATTTTCACTCTAAACAATAAATAGGAATGAAAAAGAAATAATTTTCATCTGGGCTACTTTTGCAAATAGCGTGACTGAAGTAAAAATTAAACCATCATTTCAAAGTATAAGTACAAATAAATCTGTGAAGGGAATATTTTTAAAAAAGGGATGTTTAAATGGAAAGTTATAGAAACATAGAAAATTTACAGCACAATACTGGCTGTAAATTTGTAGCCCACAAATTTGTGCCAAACTTGTCCCTACTTTAGAAATTACTAGACTTCCCTATAGCCCTCTATTTTTCTAAGCTCCATGTACCTATCCAAAAGTCTCTTAAAAGCCCCTATTGTATCCACCTCCACCACCGTCGCCAGCAGCCCATTCCACACACTCATCACGCTCTGAGTAAAAAACTTACCCCTGACATCTCCTCTGTATCTACTCCCTAGCAGCTTAAACCTGTGACCTCTTGTGGCAATCATTTCAGCCCTGGGAAAAAGCCTCTGACTATGCACACAATCTATCCCTGGCATCATCTTATACACCTCTACCAGGTCACCTCTCATCTTCTATCACTCCATGGAGAAAAGGCTGAGTTCACTCAACCTGTTTCCACAAGGCATCCCTTCCAATCTAGGCAACATCCTTGTAAATGTCCTCTGTACCCTTTCTATCGCTTCCACGTCTTTCCTGTAGTGAGCACAGTACTCCAAGTGGGGTATACACAAGGTCCTATATAGCTGCAACATTCCCTCTCAGCTCCTAAGTTCAAGTCCACGATTGATGAATGCCAATATACCATACGCCTTCTTAACACCACAGAGTCACCCTGCGCAGCTGCTTTGAGTGTCCTATGAACTTGGACCCCAAGATCCCTCTGATCTTCCACACTGCCAAGAGTCTTACCATTAATACTATATTCTGCCATCATATTTGACCTACCAAAATGAACCACTTGACACCTACCTAGCTGACATCTACATCATTTATTACTGTACAGAAATTTGTCCTCTACTATGCCTATTGTCTTGTTTATTAACTATTAATGAATTAATTATTTTACTGCCCTGCACTGTTTTGTGCACTTTATATAGTCCTGTGTAGGTCTGTAGTCTAGTGTAGTATTTGTGTTGTTTTAAGTAGTCTAGTGTAGCCTTGAGTTGTCTCACATAGTCTAGTGCAGTTTTGTGTTGTTTCATGTAACACCATGATACTGGAGGAAGATTGTTTCATTTTTACTGTATACTGTACCATCAATTTATGGTTGAAATTACAATAAAAAGTGTCTTGACTTGACTTGAACTCCATCTGCCATTTCTCAGCCCACTTTTGCATCCTATCAATGTTCCGCTGTAAACTCTGACAGCCCTCCACACTATCCACAACACCCCCAACCTTTGTATCATCAGCAAACTTACTAACACATCCCTCCACTTCCTCATCCAGGTCATTTATGAAAATCACAAAGAGTAAGGGTCCCAGAACAGATCCCTGAGGCACACTACTGGCCTCTGACCTCCATGCAGAACATGACCCGTCTACAACCACTCTTTGCCTTCTGTGGGCAAGCCAGTTCTGGATCCACAAAGCAATGTCCCCTTGGATCCCATGCCTCCTTACTCTCAATAAGCCTTGCATGGGTTACCTTAACAAATGCCTTGCTGAAATCCATATACATTACATCTACTACTCTTCCTTCATCAGTGTGTTTAGTCACATCCTCAAAAAATTGAGGATGTGACTAAACACATTATATATGATGCAGCAAAATATTTGGAGGTGAATGTCTTCGTGTTCAATAACTTTAAAGCTATGACCATTGCTCTAGAGTACTTTATGTAAAGCTACACAATGTAGCAGAAGACATCTATAGTAAACTTCAGGCAGTTCATCAGATATAACAGTAGATTTGAGGAAGAAGGACAAATAAAAAGAATAGGGAACGTGAGCAGAGAGACAATCTTGATGAAGCGGTGAAGAAATGCAAAAATTCAGGGTTTGGAAAAAAAAATCGCAGGTATTCACATTTAGAGTGCAGGACTGACTGAAGTGAACCTATAATCTAGAGGATAGTGTGCATCATAGTGATTCGAATATTGAATTTAAATTATCCCAGAATGAAATGATAGTATCTGCAAAACTGAATACAATACTTGCAGATTGAAGTAACACACAGGCAATTCTTTAGTGTCCTTCAGGGAGGAAACTGCAGATTTGAACCCATCTCCAGACTTGACTCTTGATCTACATGAGCATAATTATCTCTGAACTGCGCCCAACATGCTGTATCTCGGGGCTATAAGGAATGAGTGTTAAATGCAAGAGACCATATCCCAAGAGTAAAAAATAACTTAAATTAGTGTAACTGACTAGACAGTACTTTGGTGCTCTAAAATTGTCCGTAGATGAATTGGTACATGATGACATTTACTTTATAAGCTCTATCCGATAATGACAATGTACCTGTATTTTAATCGTTTAGCTTGTTTTGTGGTTTGATTTGCCTTTTAATAACATGCAGTCAGGAAAGGTCACTAACTCAACTTAAAAAGCCTGGAAATCAAGACTATTTTAAGATTTGTAGCAGCTTTCCAGCTGCCAAGCTTAGAGCTGAAGTTAAGGAAAAGATCACACAAATGAAAACTAATTACTGTGAATCAGAGATATTGTGCAAAATGTTATAGCACTGACAATTTGACCTGTACATCCCAGCCCTCTTCACTCGAAAACTGCAGTCACATAGCAAACTGTAGGTCAAGTCAGGCTCCTCTGTGCCAAGACTCAGCTGAAGTTAGCTCAAAAAAATTTACAAGTCAAAAGAGCCAAGGAGGTAAACCCAGACATTGGCCCTCGAAAAAGATGCTAATTGCAAAACATCAGCATTCAGTTCTTAAGCCTAAATGTTTATTACAGGAACCCAGAGAAGACTGATATGCCCAGTCTTCTGTATTCTGGGTGAATACTGCCTATCACTCCGCCTCACTGTCACCAAACACCATCCTCTCACATCTTCAAGACTCTACATCGTTTTTGATGGACCTAGGTCATGCTCTCTTCTGGGGGCTTTGCTATTGCATGGTGGTTGTTGCAGGGGAGGGGAGTTGCTGATGTTCCGGCTGGAACAAATGGGGAAGGGAGAGGACTGCTGCTTGTCTGTGGGAGGGGCGCTTTTTGGGATTTAACGTTGTCTCTGTCTTTCATTTTTTGGGTTTTTTCTGTTTTGTGGATGTCTGTGAAGAATTTCAGGTTGTATGCTGTATTCTCTGATGTGAAATGGAACCACTGAACTTGCTTCAAGCTATTCTTAGAATCATAGAGAGATGCAAGCCATTCAGCCCACTGAGTCTGTAGTGACTCATTTACACTAATCCCATACTTATTTCTCACACATGCCGTCAACTCTCCCTGGACTTGACCACTCACCAACACACGTGATGTAACTTAAAGTGACCAGTTAATCGACCAACCAATGCATCTTTGGGGTGTGCGGGGAATCTGGAGCACCCAAAGGAAAACTACATGCTCACAGAAAGAACAGCGAGTAACAGAAGGTACATCAAGGGCAGATGTAAGTAGGAAAACTTGACTGAAATGAGCTACACTGGAAATGGTGAGGGAAAAGGAAACCGCAGGCAGTGTAATTATATCTATACACTTTTTGGAATGTGGACACCATGGCATTTTTGCTATCTGTATTTGTCTTTTTTTTAAAAAAAATGGTGGTGAGCTGTTTTCATGAAAAGCTGCAGTCCTTCAAACAGAAGTGCTCTGTCAGTGCTGGAGACAAACTGTCATACAGCACATAAATGCCAACTACAGCGATGCCAAATGTTTCTGTGTTAGTCCCATTTACTCATAGTTGGTCCATAAACTCCTGTACCTTGGAGTTCTGGAGGGAATAGAGTTCCAGGATTGAGATCCAGTAATAACAAAGATGCTGTGGAATATTTCCAAGTCAGGACAGTGGCGTGATTGGCAGGGACCCTGAATATGGTGTTGCACGTATGTGACTAAAGCCGATGTCCTTCTTGGTAGCCTCGTGTTTGTGAGGGACTAGAATACTGACAAGAAATGCAGTGAAATCCCGGCTATAAATAGTGTGAGAGGAAGTGCATTTAAGAGAGTGGAAAATGGTGGGCTTCTATTGGATGCTGGTTGCTAACTCATTTCCTGAAGTGAAGGCAAGGAAGTTAAGAAACAGGGAAAAGATAAAGAATAAAAGGTACAGAACATAAAAGTAGGGGTAAGGTAGATGAAACTTTGCAATTCCACTGGTCCAACATTTAAGCTGTGAGGCAGAAATTTTCAAGGAGCTGTATTGTTCTACTTTCTCTATAAGAGTAGGCAACAGCAAAAAGCTGATGCTGATGAACCAAAAAACTACAGGGCAAGGAAGAGGTCTAACGTGGTAGTGAAACTGATAATGCGTTATATCTCCTGCTAAAAGAGGTTACAGTTTGGACTCAGAGCCAATTCCTTGATCTGGAGGCCTAATGTGGTGCAGTTTTGTTCACCTAACTACAGGAAGGATGTAAATAAGGCTGAACTTGTCCAGAGAACATTCACAAGCACATTGCCAGGCCAGGACTGGAACCTGGATTATAAGGAAAGATTGAATAAGTTAGGACTTTATTCCTTGGAACATGGAAAATTGAGGGGAGCAAATTTGTGGATGACTCCCAAGATTGGGGATGTAGTGGACAGTAAGGAAGGCTATCATGACTTGCAGAAGGATCAGCAACAGCTGGATAAATGGACTGAAAATGACAGATGGAATTTAATGCAGACAAGTGCGAGGTTTAGCACTTTAGAAACATAGAAACACAGAAAACCTACAGCACATACAGGCCCTTCAGCCCATAATGCTGTGCTGAACATGTACTTACTTTAGAAAGTACATAAGGTTACCCATATCCCTCTATTTTTCTAAGCTCCATGTACCAATCCAGGCATCTCTTAAAAGACCCTATTTTATCTGCCTTAATCACCATTGCCAGCAGTCCATTCCATGCACTCACCACTCTCTGAGTAAAAAACTTACCCCTGACATCTCCTCTGTACCTACTTCCAAGCACCTTAAAACTGTGCCTTCTTGTGTTAGCCATTTCAGCCCTGGGAAAAAGCCTCTGACTATCTAAACTAGTGGTCACCAACATTTTTAAGCCCAAGATCCCCTACCTCAGCCCTACTGAAAGGCAAGATCGACCCTAGTAAATCGGTTAGTCACACGCATGCGCACCGGGTGGAAAATACCGGAAGTAAAACCCCACAACCCAGAGTAGAAGTAATCTATAAACACCAGGGGTCACTAACCTTTTTTGCACTACAGACCGGTTTAATATTGACAATATTCTTGCAGACCAGCCGACGGGTGTGGGGTGGGGGGTGTTAAACACGACCACAATACAGTGATACTTGAAGCATGTTCGTTATCCAGTCTACTCCGCAATTTAGTTTACGTGGCTCTCAGCACTTAGCTTCTGTCCTGCTTGCTCAAGATTTTTTTTCCGCTGAGAGAACTCAACAGGTTTGTCTTTAAGTGCTGGGTGCTTGGACTCAGGGTACCGAAGCAGTTTTGAGGGCTTCATTGCCTCATTAGACAGCCTCCGGTCCCAAACTCCAACCTCCGCCTGCCCGCTGCCAGACGCCTTGGCCAGGTGCGGCTGGTCGTGGGTGGGGTGAGAGGACAAGGTAAGGGTCGGAGGTCCCCGAGCTGGGGCTGCGGATGTCGCAGTCTGCAGTGAGTGACTGACCAAGCAAGGATTGCGACAGTACGTACACCCGCCCCCTTGTAGGATCTATCGGCTGACAAAAGTTTGTTTCAGTAGATCGCAGTGAGGTAGCTGCTCTGCTACTTACGAAACCCTGAGCCCGAATTAGGTGGTCTGCGAATATTTTAGCGCCTGGTTCCCCATGAACATTCAGTGTGCTAAACAGGTTTAAAGGTGGCGCCTATCTGTTCGCGCTCCATGCCAGTAGCAATGGCACTGCGAGGCGGATGGTTACCCGAGGCGTGAGGGTATCACTGTGTTTAGGCGATTGATGAACTTGCGTGGGAAAAGGTGCAGCTGACTCATATCGTTTCATATCGCCAAATCATATCCTCGCGGCCTTGTGGTTGGGGACCACTGAAGTACACTTTGTAGTACGTGGTGGGGTAGCTACACGCACGCGCACTGGGCAGAAAGAACGGAACTAAAACCCCGCAACCCGGAAACAATCTCTCAACAGCATTTGTGTATTTACTTTTCATTTTTTCTACTGGGAAAGTCTCAAAGGTTCACCAGTCGATCGCGATCGATGGGTTAGGGATCACTAATCTACCCGATCAATGCCTGTCATCATCTAATACACATCACCTTATCCTTTGGTAGGACTAACCACATTAGTTCACCTACAGTGAATGGTAGGGCACTGTGGAATGTGGTAGAACAAAGGGATCTGGAAATACAGGTCCAAAATTCGTTGAAAGTGGCATCATATGCAGATAGGTTTGTAAGACAGCTTTTGGCACTTTGTCCTTCATAAATGAAAGTATTAAGCACAGGAGATGAGATATTATGTTGAAGTTTTATGAGACATTAGTGAGGCCTAATTTGGAGTATCATGTGCTGTTTTGCTCACCTCCCTGCAGGAAAGATGTAAGTAAGGTTGAAAGAGTGCAGAGAAAATTTGCAAGGATGTTGAGGACCTGAATTATAAGGAAAGATTGAATACATTGGGACTGTATTCCGCAGAATGCAGAAGATTGAGAAGAGATTTGATAGAAATATACAAAATTATGAGGTGTATAGACAGAGTAAATGAAAGCAGGCTTTTTCCACCGAGGTTGGGTGGGATTATAACCAGAGGTCATGGGTTAAGGGTGAAAGGTAAAAAAATTTAAGGGGAACTTGAGGGGAAACTTCTGTACTCAGAGGATCATGTGAGTGTGGAACGTGCTGCCAGTGTAAGTGGTGCAGGTGAGCTCAATTACAAAGAGAATTTGGACAGGTACATGGATGGTAGGGCTATGGAGGCTGTGGCCTGGGTGCAGGTCGATGGGAGTAGGCAGTTTAAATGGATCAGCACAGACTAGATGGGCCAAAGAGCCTGTTTCTGTGCTGTACTTTTCTATGACTCTATAACTCTCTGGAGGAAGACAGTGCAGTTGAAGAAGTTGTTCAATGTGAGAAGGAGATCAGACCAGCAAAGGATGGCAGTGGAAGCGTTTCTGGTCATCAGCCTCTGACTGGTGTGTTCTGGAATAGAGCTGAAAAGGATTATAGCAACACACACAAAATGCTGGTGGAACACAGCAGGCCAGGCAGCATCTATAGGGAGAAGCACTGTCGACGTTTCGGGCCGAGACCCTTGGTCAGGACACAGAAAAGGATTATAACTCTGTTTAAGAAGTGCCATTTGGTTTATGAGACTGACCTGAAGGCAATCAGCAATATCATGGGCATACTGTAAGTGGGAAAAGGGTGAAAAAAGGAAGAGACAACCTTTTCTTTTACTTGTGGAGATGCAGCACTGCAACAGGCCCTTCCAGCTCATTGAACATGCGCCATCCACTTACACTCAAGTGACCAATAAACCTATTAATCTGTATGTCTTTGGAATGTAGGAGGAATCCAGAGCACTTGTTAGAAACCCATGAGGTCACGGGGAGAATAGGTGAACTCTTTACAGACAGCAGCAGAATTGATCCTGGCATTGTAACGGCATTACCCTAACTATTATACTACCATATCACCACAATAGTGGCAAAGAAGGGGGAAGTGAATACTGAGGGACAAAACAGGTGTACCAGAGTAGTATGGTGTATATTGATGGCTAACAGTGCTATTTAGGGTCACTAACACTCACTGGAGATCACACAGCTCCAGGTCTCACTGGAGTTTGGTCCAAAGATAGAGAAAAGATATCGAGTTAAGAGGATAGGTGAGAGGATAGGTGTCCTTGAGGTGACATTTGACCAACTGTAGCATTAGGCAGCCCCGGAAAAATCAAATTCAGTGAGAAGCAACAGGATCCACTCACCCCTGGCTCAAGGTAAGTAGTCAAAAAGAGATGTCTGTGGTTGTTGAAGGTCAATCATTTCAGCCACTAGGTGTGACTCCAAGATTTCCACATGCCATCTTCCTAAACTCCTATCAGCTACTTCATCATTGGCCTTTCTTTCACTGCATGTGGAGATATTTACTGATTCAAGTCCCATGAAAGTTATCAGACAAGTAGCCTCTCCAACAAAAGAGAGTGCAACTCCGTTACTTTGTCAATCAATGGCTTTACCATGATTACTATCCTAGGGATCATTATTGAACAGAAATTAAAATGGGCCAGAGATAAATGCTGTGACAAGTGCATGAGAGAATGGATACTTAGTGGTAATTCATCAGAAGGATGGCAACAGTACATGTAGCAGCTCACCACCACTTTCTGAATGACAACTATGGGCAGTCAATAAATGCTGGTTCAGCCAACAACATTCACATTCAATAAAAAACACCAAAGTTTATGTATTTTTCTTATTAACATGCTACTATTAAACCAGTTGTAATTATGGGAGTTAATTTGAAGCAGCTCATTTATTAATTGTTCATGATACTAAGGCATGTAGATCTAGAAGCCACCAAAACTGATCTTCCAATATCTTGCTTTGAGAACTAGCATCAAATGTAAAACATTGCAGATAGCTGCTTTAACAGTAGATACCAGTAAAACTCCATTCTATCATAAATGTGAATGTTAAGAAGAGAAAGGATGTCACACTATGTAGTTTGCAATTATTTACTATTTCCCAAGTACAAATTCTACATATGCTGTATCTTCCAAGATTCAGCTCTTCAGATATCCATTCTTGTTACAGTTCTAGTTTGATAATGCCTTTTCCTATTAATATCTGTATTATTTATATTCAGATAATTTTAGATATATAATTCTTATTCCAGTCAATATTACAGTCCATGAATTATTAAGAACATAATTATGGATAATCCTGGATGGGAATGATCAGAAAACTCAGACTTTAAAAATGTCAGGTTTTAAATCTAATGGGTGTAATAGTGAAGGACGTTAAAAAAGCACTTAGCAGCTGGACTGCTCCATTTGTTTTGCCTCTATTACTGGACAAGGTTGAGGCCAACCACAATCAAGATAAATGGTTCACTATACCAACCAATTCTGGTAATAGCAGAATAAATTATTAATTTTTTTTTAATTTATAAATTTATCAGAGCAACATTATAAAAACTGGATAAAAATCTAGTAGAAGTCCTGGGATTTCTGGGGAGTGGAGAATGGTTGGTTGGGGGTAGAAAAGAATAAACAAATTCAGGTAAAATAACTGATACCCCTTATATTTCATTCCAATCTAGTTTAGTGAGTAGACAGAAAGATGGACTGGAAATTTATTACCAAATTTTGATCTTACTGTAGACTTCAATTCTCGTCCATCAACTAATGGCTGAATTTGCAGTTTTAAATGTGCTTTGAACACATGGACATTGCAAGCATAACCCATCCCTTTTTGCCCCAAGCAAGTGATACTGAGCTTTCTTGATCTGCCACCTTGGTTGTGGTGATGGTAACTCACACTGTGCTATTTGATCAAACTTTCAACCAGCAAAGAGGAAGAGATCGTAATCTAAGTCAGGAATGGGTTGGTACGTCAGCTGGAGGGAACCTGCCGCTCATGTCTTTGTGGGTAATGGAGCTTGGTAGTTGGGGAAGTACAATTGAATAAGTCTTGGTAAGTTATTTTGCACCCTGTAGATGGTATGTACCATATTCAGACAGATACCAAAAGAATTGGTGATGTTGTGTGCACTTCTATAAACAATGACCTTTGAGAATGTGCTATCAAAGATCTCTCATTTCAGGCTCCTAGGTATTAAAAGCTTCTAGCTAGACATGTAGCACTCTGTACAAGAATACTCCAGCTGGAACTCTTCTGCCCATCCTCCCTTGGGATACATTAGCAAGGCTGCCTCTTATAAAGGTCTTTCCTCCTGTTTCTGATCAAACTGCATCTAGTCTCTGTACACTTGGTGGGACATTTAAAACTGAGATGAGGAAAAATAATCTCAGTCTGTGGATTGTGAAGCAGTGAAATTCTCTACCATACTGGGCTATAGATGTCAAGCCACTGAAGACAAGCAGGAGATAAATGGCACTAAAGAACAAATAATATGAGAGAGAGCATGAATACATTGTGTTGTTAAAGGTACAATCATAGTTATATTGAGTGGTGGAGCTGGTTCAAAGAGTAAAAATGCCTAATCCTGTTCCTAGATTTTGCTGTGCTATGCACTATTTAATGTGTTCCATGGCTCAGGTCAAATCAAATTTATTAGCATTTAACTACATACATGTATATAACATAAACAACCATATAATGTTTATAGAAATGAGACACCATTTCTCCAAACCATGGTGTAAAGTAGAGTAATACACATAACACATGATAACTTATCAAGGGAAGGATTAAATCTACTGATGAATCACACATAAGTAACAAATTAAAGTGCATTAATATTGAATATTGTAATGTACAGAGAAGGTTAAGCAGTAACACTTCAAAAATGATGCAGCAGGGAATGGCCTGGAGGAAAAAAACTGTTTCCTATCCTAACAGTTCTTGTTTTTATAGATCAGAGTCTTCTGCCTGGTGGTAGAAAGAGAAAGAGGATGCTGGACAGATGGGTGGAATCTAAGGGCCCTGCATACACAGCACTCCTGAAAAATATCCTCGATGGATGGTAGAGAGACCCTTATGGTCCTCTCTGCTGCTCTCACAGTCCTTTGTAAGGACTTCTGGTCCGATGCTCGACTGCTCCCATACCAGACGGAGATGTAACTTGCCAGGATGATCTCAATGGTGCTCCTGTAAAGCACCGTTAAGATGGCCTCAAACTTCTTAGGAAGTGGAGGCGCTGTCGTGCCTACTTGTTCAGGGAGGTGATGAGATGGGACCAGGTGAGGTCAACTGTGATGTGAACTCCCAGGAACTTGGTGCACTTAACTCTGTCTATGGAGGAGCCAAGTATTCACAGAGGTGTATGGTTTGTCTATACCTTCCTGAGGTCCACAATGATTTCCTTTGTCTTCATCACATTCAGGCTTAGGTTGTTCTTCTCACGCCAATCCATCAGCTGCTCCACTTCCTCTCTACACTCCGTCTCATCATTGTTCTTGATGAGGTCAACCACTGATATGTCATCCACAGACTTGATGACACTGTTGGAGCTGAGTCCTGCAACACAATCATACGTCAGCAGCAGGCTGAGTACACAGCCTTGGGGAGGGCCAGTGCTCAGCGCAATGGGACTACAGACATTGCTGCTCTCACGGACTGATTGTGGTCTTACTGTTAGGAAGTCCAGTATCCATTTGCAGAGGGAAATGTTGAGTCCCAGTGAAGACAGTTACACCACCAGTTTCTGGGGTATGATAGTGTTGAATGCTGAACTGAAGTCTATAAATAGCAGTCCAACATATGAGAGGCCATTTTCCAGGTGGGACAGGAACAGAGTGGAGGGCAGAGACTATTGCATTGTTAGTGGACCGATCTGAGTGATAAGTGAACTGGAAAGGGTCTAATGTAGCTGGGAAAAAGCTCAATGACCAGCTGCTCAAAGCATTTCATAATAATTAATGTTAATGTCACTGGATGATAGTCATTTAGACAGGTTACTAACACCTTCTTTGACACTGGAATGATGGTTGCCACCTTGAAAACCAAGGAGACAATGGATGGTTCCAGAGTGAAGTTAAATATATATTTTCGGCTTGATTTAGCTCCAGCATTAAAAAAAAAACAAACAACCCATGATGGAATTTTGTCGGGTGATGTAACCAAAATTTTAGGGTGGTGGGCTCTGAGGGAATATCTATGATGAGATAAGTAATAGAATTATGTGAGGAATAGACAGAGTAGAGAGCCAGTATCTCTTTTCCAGGGTAGAAATATCTAATGCTAGAAAATATGCACTTGCGGTGAGGAGGGAGATCAGAGGGAGATGTGTGGGACAGGTTTTTTATACATTTGCCAGGAATGGTAGTGCAGGCAGATATGGTAGAAACAGTTAAGAGGCTCTTGTGCAGGCATACAACCACGCAGAGAATGGAGTAATGTGGACTAGAAGTAATAGGCTGAAGTCAGCATAGTTTCCTTAAGGGAAAATCTTACCCGACTAATCTGTTAGAATTCTTTGAGAAAATAATTGGCAGGATAAACAAAGGAAAGCCAGTGGATATTGTTTATTTGGATCTTCAGAAGGCCTTTGACAAGCTGCCACACGTGAGGCTGCTCACCAAGATAAGAACCTGAGGTATTAAGGGAAAGTTACTAGCATGTATAGAACATTCACTGATTGGCAGGAAAAATGAGTGGGACTTTTCTGGTTGGCTGCCGGTGACTAGTGGTGTTCCACAAGGTTTTGTGTTGGGACTGTTGCTTTTCATGCTTATTGTCAATAATCTGGATGACAGAATTAATGGCTTTGGGTTCAAGTTTGTGGACAATAGAAAGTTAGGCGGAGGGGCAGGTAGTTCTGAGGAAATAGGGATTCTGGAGAAGGACATAGACAGATGAAGATAATGGGCAAAGAAGTGGCAGAGGGAATACAGTATAAGGACATGTATGGTCATGCACTTTGGTAGAAGGAATAAAGGGGTAGACTATTTTCTATATGGAGAGCAAATTAAGAAATCAGAGGCGTAAAGGGATTTGTGAATCCCAGTTCAGGATTCCATTAAGGCTAACATGCAGGTTTAGTCAGTAGTAAGGAAGACAAATGTAACATTAACATTCACTTCCTGTGCTGGACCCATCATATAAATATAACTGTGAATAAAGCATGACAGCGCCACTACTTCCTCCGGAGTCTGCGGAGATTTGGCATGTCATCAAGAACCTTGGAAAACTTCTGTAGTTGTGAGGTGGAAAGGATGCTGACTAGCAGCATTACAGCCTGGTATGGGAACAACAATGCAGAAAATCCTACAAAAATAGTACATCACAAGTAAAGCCCTCCCAACCATTGAGCACATCTATTTGAAATGTTGCTATAGAAAAACAGCATCCATCATCAAAGATCCTCACACCCAGACCATGCTCTTTTCTCACTGCTGCCACCAAGTAGAGGGTACAAGAGCCTCAGGACTCACACCACCTGATTCAAGAACAGTTACTACCCCCTTAACCACCAGGCTGCTGAACAAAAGGGGATAACTACACTCATTTAAGGACTCTTTATTCTTGTTATTTCATGCTTGTTATTTACTGTTATTTATTTATCATCCACATTTGCAGTTTGTTTACAATTAACAGTTCCTTTTTACAGTCTTGTGTCTATAAATTTGCTAAGTATGCCCACAGCAAAAGAATCTCAGGGTGGTATGTGACTACATGTATGTACTCTGATAATAAAATTTTACTTCCAACTTTGAACATTTCAAGAGGACTAGAATGTAAAAGCAAGCATGTAATGTGGAGGCTTTGTAAGGTATTGGTCAGACCATACAAGGAATATGATGAGCAGCTTTGGGCCCCTTATAGAAGAAATGTGTGCTGACATTGGAGACAGTCCAGAGGAGGTTCAAGAGAATGATCCCAGGAATGAATGGGTTAATGTATGCAGACTATCTGATGGCTCAGAGCCTGTACTGAGCTCAGAAGAATTGGTGGGGATATCTTTGAAATCAACTGAATAATGAAAGGCTAGATAGAGTGGAACTGGAGTGGATATTTCCCATAATGGGAAAGTCTTGGACCAGAGGGCACAACCTCAGAATACATTTCTTTAGAACAGAGAAGAGGGAGAATTTCTTTAGCAAGAAGGTGGTGAATTTGTGGAATTAATTGTCAGAGACAACTGTAGAGGGCAAGTTACTAGGTATATTTAAAGCAGAGGATGATGGGTTCTTGATTAGTAAGGTTGTCAAAGGTTACATGGAGACAACTGGAGAATGGGGTTCAGGGGAATAATAAGTCCTGTTAGAATGGCAGAGCAGACTCAATGGGCCGAATGCCTAATTATGTTTCTATGTTTCATGGTCTATGGACTACATGTAGGCAGCAGGGATTAGGTGCCATTAGCTTAATTAGTTTGACACAACTACTATGTTGTTCAAAGTTAAACAGCAGATACTTGTCACCACTGACCTGAACAGAGCATTGTTTTCCATTTAATTCTTCATTGCTTAAGGCCAGTAGTTTTTGAAATAATTGATGTTTCTATCAGACATGCACAGATTCACAAATTAATTAAATAATTCAGAATTTCCAGAACTGTTTGCTGCATTTTTCTTCCACTCTGATTGCAATGTCTGCCTGATTAAGGGAGAGTTTATCTCTACTTGTGAGGTCAGGGGATCAACTTTAATGAACAGAACAAATAAGCAAATAAAGATCCAACCATGTAAACTACTTGGACATGTTTACATGTTTAAGTAATCAGAATATTTCAGCTTAAGGTACATTAGACAATTGTATGATTAACTGTTGTTGTTGTTGTTGTTCGTCCTTCGGAGTCGAAGACGACCACGACTTCTGTCAGGTGGAGGGTTTGTGACTGTGGGTCCGGAGGTGACTGGTGAGGCCAATCTGGGCCCTGAAAGCTCGCCCACATGTGGGACACATGAGGGTAGGTGCTGCAGTGGAAGTGGAGGTAGCTCGAGCCTTGCGTGTGGTGCGTTTCCTCTGAGCCTCTGCTGTGCGTCTGATTTCTGCTACATACCCTCCTTTAGTGGTCCTGCTCCATCAGGTTGGTGGTCCAGAGCAAGCGATTCCCAGCGACTGGGATTGATGTTGAGGTCTTTGAGGGACACTTTGAGGCAGTCTTTGAAACGTTTCTTCTGCCCTCCAACTGAGCGCTTGCCCTGGCTCAGCTCTCTGTACAGCAGCTGTTTTGGTGGTCGACTGTCAGACATCCTGATGACATGGCCAGCCCATCTGGCTTGGGCTCTCTGTAGGAGGGTGTAGACACTGTGGGTGCTAGCCCGCTCCAGGACCTCCGTGTCTGGGACTTTGTCCTGCCATCGTATGTGGATAAGTCTGTGGAGGCAGCTCAAGTGGAAGTGGTTGAGCTGTTTAGCGTGTCTGCTGTAGACAGTCCAGGTCTCACTGGCGGAGAGGAGGGTGGTGAGAACCACTGCTCGGTAGACCTTCAGCTTGGAGGTAAGGCTGAGTCCTCTCCGCTCCCATACATTCTCACGGAGTCTCCCAAAGGCGGCACTGGCTTTGGCAATTCTGTTGCTGATCTCTGCACCTATGTTCACCGCTCATGATAGAGTACTGCCCAGATAAGTAAAGCTGTCGACTGCCAGTAGCTTCTGCCCCTTTACTGTGATGTGTGGTTCCTGGTAGGGCTTTCCGGGTGTGGGCTGGTATATAACTTCGGTCTTTTTTGTGCTGATTGTAAGTCTGAAGTTGTCACAGGCTCGTGAGAGGCAGTCCATTTCTCGCTGCATCTTCTGCTCTGTGCTGGCATTGAGGTTGCAATCATAAGCAAATAAGAGGTCTCTGACGACGGTCTCCTTTACCTTTGTAACAGCCTGTAGATGCCGGAGGTTGAATAATCTACCGCCAGTCCTGTATCAGATGTGTATACCATCCTGACAATCGCAGAAGGCATCAGTCAGCATCCCAGAGAAGACCATGCTAAAGAGTGTAGGGGCGAGAACGCATCCTTGCTTCACACCATTTGTCACTGGGAAGGCTTCTGACTGGTCATCATTATCCAAAACTTTCACCATCATGCCATCGTGGAACTGCCGAACAATCGGGATGAACCTGCTAGGGCAGCCAAACTTCTCCATTATCTTCCTTAAGCCATCTCTGCTGACCGTATCAAATGCCTTGGTCAGATCAGTGAAGATCGTAAAGAGGTCGCTGTGCTGCTCTTGACATTTTTCCTGGAGTTGGCGTGCAGCAAATATCATGTCGACAGTTCCACGCTCTGCACGGAAGCCACACTGGCTTTCTGGGAGGAGACCTTGCTCAAGGTGTTGGAGAAGGCGATTAAGCAGGACGCGAGCCAAGATCTTCCCAGCTATGGACAAGAGGGAGATGCCTCGGTGATTGTCACAAGACTGGTGGTTGCCTTTCCTCTTGTAGTTGTGGACTATGCTGGCATCCTTCAGCTGTTGCAGGACCTTTCCGTTGGTCCACAAAGACTGGAAGAGCTCAGTCAGCTTCTGCATCATGAATGGGCTTTCTTGCTTTGTAGACTTCAGCAGGGATTGCATCTGATCCTGGTGCTTTGCTACAAGAAAGTTGCCTGATGGCTTTTCTGATTTCTTCTTCTGTGGGGAGGTTGTCAAGGTCCAGGTTGATCTCCACCTGAGGTAGGCGAGCAATGGCCTCATCATTGATTTCGGCAGGGCGATTGAGGACCTGGTTGAAGTGTTCAGCCCATCTCTCCAAAATCTGCTTTTTTTCTGTCAGCAGCCGAGTCCCATCTGCACTGAAGAGGGGGGAGGAGCCAGAGGACTGAGGTCCATACATAGCCTTCAGAGCATCGTAGAAACGCTTGGTGTCATGACTGTTTGTGTAGCGCTGGATCTCATCGGCCTTATTGCTGAACCAGACATCCTGCATCTCACGGAGTTTCTTCTGCACTTTCAGTCTTCCACCGGTGAAGGCGTCTATCTTTGCTTGTGATGTGGGATCGTTCTGGTGTGCTCTGAACAGTTGGTGTTTCTCTGACAACAGTGCCTGTATCTCCTCGTCGTTCTCAGTGAACCAGTCTTGATGTCTACGGATTGCTGCTCCGAGGTGTTCGAGAGCGGTAGAGTAGACCGCATCTCTGAAAGCCGTCCACTGCTCTTCAATGCTGGTGTGGTCATCCTGGGGTGTGTCAAGCAGCCTGCTATCTAGGTCTTCATAAAATTCTTCTGCAACTACACTGCTCTTCAGCTTGGAGACATTGAGTATTTTTGCAGTCTTCTGACCTTGGGGTCTTCTCACAGGCAGGATGCGAAGTTTAAACTTGGACACTATGAGTCGGTGATCCGTCCAGCAGTCAGCACCATACATGGCCTTTGTCACTCTCACGTCTTGCCAGTCCCTCTTTCTGGTGATGACATAGTCAATCAGATGCCAGTGTCTGGAGCGTGGATGCATTCAAGATGTCTTGTTACGGGTAGGGAGGTGGACTAGGGTGTTGGTGATGACAAGGTCATGCGTAGCCTATGTCTTGAGGAGCAGCAGGCCATTGCTGTTACACTTGCCAATACCATGTCTCCAAGAATCCCTCTCCAGGTCTGGTAATCTGTCCCCACTCTGGCGTTAAAGTCCCCGAGGACAATAAGCTTCTCTGACTGTGGGACTGCTGCTATGAGGGCGTCAAGTTCTTCACAGAACTTATCTTTGATGTCATCTGGGTTGGTCATTGTTGGGGCATATGTGCTGATCAGCGTTGCACTCCTCTTATTGCCAAGTGGGAGCCAAAGTGTCATCAGGCGATCGTTGATGCCCTCTGGAAGCTTGGCAAGTTTACGAGCGAGGTGGGATCAGATGGCAAATCCAACACCAGCCTCTCATCGTTCAGTGCTGCTGCAACCGCTCCAGGAGAAAGTGTACCCACCACCACGTTCTGTAAGCTGGTCCTTGACTGCTAGGCATGTTTCGCTGAGTGCTGCAATGTCCACGTTATAGCGGGCTAGTTCTTTGGCAACCAGTGCTGTTCTTCTTTCTGGTCTGACAGCCTTGGTGATGTCAAGCAGAGTTCGCAAGTTCCACATGCTAAGGTTGAGCACCTTCACTTTAGTCTTCTTTGTCGTTCGACCGCTGACTGGGATCCCCGCCAACCGCGGTGTGCTGGCCAGGGTAAGATGAAGCAGGCTATGTTTGAGGCACCTTTTCATGGAGGTGAGCAGAGTGATTCCTAAAGAGGACTGCTCAGACACCCAGGGGGCTGCCGAGCTCCACTGCTGCTTCATTCCAGCGGAGAACAACCCAATGCCCTGGGCCGCCTGTGTGCAGGTTTGTGACTACAGCTTCCAGTGTATCCACACCTGCTGCTTTGCCACTCGCCCATCGCCACAGGACTTGGTTTTTTAGCGGAATGGGTTTGGAGTTGTGACTTGCGCTTGACTTGGATTAAAGTGAGGGAGAGTTGTGCAAATCGTCAGCCTCACTCTCTCGTCCCGACCCATCTGTATCCAGTTGCAAGATGGAGTCGAGACGGCTGGAGATAAGTTGGGATGCTGTGGATGGCCAGCAGTGTCCTACGTGTCTCACTGTGCCCTGATTGTGCTCCACAAAGCTTCGCTGGGTCCGCCTTTCTTCTCGTTGGACCGCCAAGTGGTGGTCTCCTCCACGTAGTCCGCCGAATTCAGTCTTCGCATGCGTAGGTAGACAAGCCCTAACTCACCGAGGGTTTGAGGCCCATCGGCTACCCTCACCAGGTTTTGCTGGCCAGTCGAAGCCGTTGCCCGGGGTGTGGCCGCTGTTGCATGCAAACAGCTACAAGGAACCACTGGTGAGAGCTGAGTGTCAGGTGAGGACCAATGCGGACGAACTACTCAGAAGAGTACAGCGTGTTCCCCGTCAGAGGTACTGCCTCTCCCTGACACCCCATGATTAACTAACATGCTAGGGAATGTCGTACCATTAAACAACACCAGGAACAATCAGATGAGCATTTATAAAATGTTCTTCACTTCTTTGGTGTTTGACAATACAGAGAGATTTTTGTAAAAGTTTTGTCTCATTTATAATGTTAACAAATACAAAAATGTGTTAGACATTATAATTTCCAACTGAACAATAGCAAGATAAATGATACAATGATCTGTTCCTAATTGAGGAGAAATTCAGTCAGAAGATCCGGAAAAAGAAACATTGGTCCAACCTTCATTGAAAAATGTCTTCTATACTCACAGCAGTTTTTTTTTGTTCATCTTAAGGTCTCCAATCATCTTCACTCTATCTCTTTGGTACTCCTTACATTTTATCAATACATGTTCAACTGCTTCTGGTTGATTACAGTATTCACATAACCCAGTTGGATGTTTCCCTATTTTATGTAATGTGTAATTAAGAATTGTGTGACCAATTCTTAAATGACTGATGATCACTTTTATCTTTCTATGTCCACTTAATATTCTTTTATATCTGACTTGCCTTTGTATTTGGTAGAGTTGTCTCCCTGATTCACTCTCATCCCAGTGCTTCTGCCATGTCTCAACAAGCCTCCACAGTGCTGGTCCAGTTAAGAAACTCTGTGAGTTGTTTAAAATTATAGCAATCACATGAGGGTCATTGAGAGTCATAAAGGTAATGAGAGGGTCATTAGTGTTATCTGGAGATGTGAACTGTTGTAGAGACTCTAGGGTAAAGTTGTTAGGACTGCACTGTAATTGGCTAATAGGTGGTGTCCTACTCCACCCCCTCTGTTCAGGGATGGTTTTCCAGTTTGACAAAGATGGATTCTTTAACCCCTCTTTCAAACCACCCATTCTCCCTGTCCAAAATGTGCACATTGTTACCTTCAAAGGAGTATCCCTTATCCTTTACATGTAGACATACAGTCAAATCTTGACCTGAGGTGTTAACCCTCCTATGTTGGGCCATCCGTTTGTGAAGTGGTTGTTATGTCTCACCGATATACAGGTCTGTGCAGTTCTCATTGCATTGGATAGCATGTGCAATATTGCTCTGTTTATGTTTCAGTGTAGAATCTTTGGGGAGGATGAGTTTCTGTCTGAGTGTGTTTGTAGATTTGAAAAACACAGGGAATTGGTGTGTTTGTTGAAAATTCTTCTGAGTTCCTCTGAAACTCCAGCTACGTATGGGATGACTATGTTTTTCTGTCTGTTGAACTGAAGAAGCCTCTTAGAGGAGTGGCAAAATGTTTTCTAGACAACACAACAAGTCTAGTTGCCTTTAATTACTACTGCTTGATATGCAATGGCCTGGATAAATGAGAATCTTCGTACACATTCAGATACAAAGTACATTTATTATCAAAGTATGTATGCAGTATACAACCCCAAAATTCCGATTTCCCACAGACAGCCACAAAACAAAGAAAACCAAATAAAAGAAAGCAATGCAACCCATTCAAAGAAAAGTATCAACACTCACTATTCTAAGCACAAAAAAAAACAGATCATGCAAACTGCAACAAGGGAAAAACATGCGAGAAACAGAATATAAAACACAATATCAGCAGAGTCCAGGCACATTCAGTTCAGCTCAGTTCATTATCTGCGAGCTGTCCCGATCAAGTTCGCCCAAATTAGCAACAAAAAAAGCATCGACCAGAAATCAAGTGTCAGGAACTGATGAGTATGCAAGAAAAAAGATTACTAGTAATTGAATGGGGTTTGAGACTGAGAACCAATATACACCTGATGGTTTGAATGATTTTCTTTGGTTATACTAAGAAATATGTAACAGATTGACACTACTGAGCCAAGTCTGATGGTTGGCACTAATGGTGTTATTTTTCTTCACCAGAATATGGGTATTTTCTTAATATTTGGAAACTTTGAGAGTGGGGTATTCCACGTGAATACCCAATACAAACGTGCCTACTGTTGGATTTGGAGAGGAGGCTCTCAGTCTCACAACTGGAGCTTTGTTCAAGACAGAGATATTTTCATAAAGCTGGTGCTTTAGTATCAAAATAGCTTACTTTCCCTTTTATAATTAATCCACAGTAGACTAGAAATAAAAACAAAGCCCCTGAAAAGCAATGGTATTATCTGATTTCTCCTTGGTATATCCTAAAAAAGGTAACATTAAATGGAAGTTTGTAAGAGAAAGTGCTGTTAATCTAGGCAGGCCTGGTGTAATGTTAGAGGCAGACTTGTGGAGACAAACTTCCAATTACCTTGAACAATGACTGGTTTTGTAATAGAAAGTTGTAAATCCACAAATTCAAAATTGCAGCTGAGTTGCAATGCACCATCCAGAATAGATATACCGTTATTTGTAGCACATTTTATGAGTAAGCTGTGGAGGGAATGGGAGCCAAGAGTGAGTGAAGGGATCAGACTCTTAAGAAATGATAACTTGAGATGAATGAATGAAGGAAACCTGAGTTGGTGGGGGGGGGGGTGTGGGGAGAAGAGAGAGGAGGTGGTGGGAAGTGAAATAGAGTGCAGATCATCAAGGGACTATAATCGTGCATACCTTATCATGTTCTGACCCAGTACACGGGGATTGTCTGTGTAGAAATCATAGCCATATTGTGTGTGAATTGCTTGTATCACATGCGCTCTCTGTTGGTGTTTATTATGTGTATTATGGTAACTCATCACTTTAGCGGGGGCATGGTAAAAGTGAAGGGAATAAGTTACGTATTGTTGCTCATTTCATGGCAGCTTACAGCATGGGGCTGGCGGACCTCATATCTATGCTGACCACTGAGATAACACTTAATAATGCTTAAATGGATGTTTGCTAAATGCTAATAAAGGATCAAAATAAGGATTTCAACATTTTAGAGAAATCATTTGAGCAGTGGATGTGTCACACAAGTATAATAAGTCCGTGTGGTTGCAGGCAGGTGGCAATTGTTTTGTTTTGATTTTGGGTCAGTTATGCTGCTGCATCATTTGTTGTATCAGAACTGCAGGCCAGAACTAGCCATAGTCCCCTTCAGCAGAGTATACTGGACTTTCTTTAAGCTGAGAGCAGGTCAGTTTCTTTTGCTGCTTGATGTGGCTAGGTATTTTGCCATTTGCATCCTCCACCACTACGGAATAAAATACATAGGAGGGGTGATTGATAAGTTTGTGGTCTAAGGTAGAAGGAGTCAATTTTAGAAAATCTAGCACATTTATTTTTCGGCATAGTCCCCTCCTACATTTACACGCTTAGTCCAGCAGTCGTGGAGCATACGGATTTTGGACCTCCAGAAAGTGTCCACAGATGGGTGATTGATAAGTTTGTGGCCTAAGGTAGAAGGAGATAAGTTATACAGCTCTCGTTACATGCACATGCAGTTCAGCTCTTTGAGTTTGAAGCTAATCTCCTTCTACCTTAGGCCACAGACTTATCAATCTCCCCTTGTAAGACTAGGGTGTGCTCCCAGATGAACTGACTTCTGATCATTGTCATTTGGCACCATTTCTCCTATTTATGCAGTCAAATGGAATCTGACATTTTTGAGCATCACCATTCCCCATCATCTAACAGGGGAGGTGAACAATCCCTCAGACAAGGATGAGTTTTGTATACCCCAGGAAGGACAGCTGAGGAATGAAGAGAACCCAGAAAGAATGGCACAGATCATAAAACCAGGAAAGACAATTTTCATATGAGAAACATTGTGAAAGTGATCCATTAATCAGGCTTTGGAAGTTTACCAGCATGGGTATGTGGCAAGGTTTTCTCAGGAGTCAAGATGTACTTAGTGAAAATGATTGAAAGATGTGGAAAAAAAATCACGTTGATCACTTTGATATGAGGTGATGGTAATCAACATTGTGACAAATAGCTTTTGTGTGGTTTATAGTACAGGATAAGATTTGGGATGCAGCCGTTTCCTGGCAGAACGTTTACTAAAGGACATCAGAAAAATGAAGCTGAAGAGATGACGTATAGCTGCAGGAGGTGGTGATCAATCAAGCTCAAGAGTGTCTGGACTGCACACTTCTGGAATACCAAATACACCTTGGCAGCCCATGAGATCACAGAAGAACCTGTAGATGGTTTAATTTATAGTTGCATTTATAGTTTATACAAATATATCAGAGTCATTGCTGAAACTACTGTCATATGCAGAAGTACACAGGTGCAATGAAAAACCTGCTTACAGCAGTGTCACAGGTATGCAGCATTCACAAGACAAACATAAATTATACATGAATTGAATGCAATTTTTACAAGGGAAAAACACAATAAAAACAGTTCATTTTAGTGCAAAGTGATCAAAGTAGTCATTGTTTTGCTATGCTGAGGTAGGGATTAGGGATGGTTCAAGGAACAAATGGTTGAAGGAAAGTAACTGTTCTTGAACCTGATGGTGTGGGACTTCTGTACTTCCTGCATGTTGGTAGCTGTAGGAGGATAGCATGGCCTATATAGTGAGAACTTTTGGTGATGGTTGCCATCTTGAGACAACATGGCATACTACATACCATAGATGGTGGGTATGCTGCCTGTAATGTATTGTGCAACGTCTGCACCATCTACTTAACATTCAAACTGCTGGACCACATTATGTTGCATCCAATCAGGATAATGTCAGCAGTACATCTAATATATCATCACATCAAATGCATCATCATATGTACCTAAATAGTTAATTAGCCATGTGTTTTCATTTTTTTGCGTGATGAGTCAGTTACTTTATTAAGAATTAACAGTGAAATACAAAAGTATGTTTCCACCTTAAAGATACTATGTATCATATTATGTATCAGCTACAATGGTCACTGAGCATCACTGAACTCTTCCAACAATCTATGAACTCAAGTTCAAGTTCTCACTTTCAGCGCAGACACCTAATGTAGATATTGGACTGCCTTTGTACAATGCTTTCAAAGATTGCATCCTCCAAATCTGAATTTTCATTGAAACATTCAAGATAATTGCTGACACCTTCAAATTCTTCGTAGTTCCTAACCTGTTGAAGCAGTGAGATTGTTTCTGGCAGCTCCAAGCTTGAATAACTATATAACCATATAACAGTTACAGCATGGAAACAGGCCATCTCGGCCCTTCTAGTCTGTGCCAAATGCTTACTCTCACTTAGTCCCACCGACCTGCACTTATCCCATAACCCTCCATTCCCTTCTTGTCTATATACCTATCCAATTTTTTTTTTTTAAATGACAACATCGAACCTGCCTCTACCACTTCTACTGGAAGCTCGTTCCACACAGCTACCACTCTCCGAGTAAAGAAGTTCCCCCTCGTGTAACCCCCTAAACTTTTGCCCTTTAACTCTCAACTCATGTCCTCTTGTTTGAATCTCCCCTACTCTCAATGGAAAAAGCCTATCCACATCAACTCTATCTACCCACCTCATAATTTTAAATACCTCTATCAAGTCCCCCCTCAACCTTCTACACTCCAAAGAATAAAGACCTAACTTGTTCAACCTTTCTCTGTAACTTAGGTGCTGAAACCCAGGTAACATTCTAGTAAATCTCCTCTGTACTCTCTCTAATTTGTTGACATCTTTCCTATAAGTTGGTGACCAGAACTGTACATAATTCTTGAAATCGTAGTGAGCAATACAGATCTGACTTGTATTACTGCTTATTTCTCGCCAACTATCAGTGACAACAGTCAATGCTTTTCAAATGCAAACATATGCAACTAATGCTATTTAAAATCCATTCACTGTAAGTACAGTGTAGCATCTAATGGCCACACAAGTGCACACAACTGATGCTGAGTTAGAAACTGTTCAGCAAAATTGTTCTGTCCCAATTAAGCAGCATTGTGCCCCAAATAAATGAAGGGAATCCCAACTATGTTCTTGATTAGTTTTGATCTTTAAGCATTGTCCCAAATAAGTGGCCGCCCAATTAACCAATGATTCAATAACTGGGCAAACACGAGGAAATCTGCAGATGCTGGAAATTCAAGCAACACAAAATGCTGATGGAACTCAATGGGCCAGGCAGCATCTATAGGAAGTACAGTCGACATTTCAGGCCAAGACCCTGCATCAGGACAAAGGGTCTCGGCCTGAAATGTCGACTGTACTTCTTCCTATAGGTGCTGCCTGGCCTGATGCGTTCCACCAGCATTTTGTGTGTGCCGATTCAATTAACTGGAATGCATTGTATTTAAGGTGAATCTGATAGGAAACTTCTTCACCCAGAGGGTGGTGGAAGTGTAGAATGAGGAGCCAGTGGAAGTTGTAACATTTAAAAGAAATTTGTAAAGGTACATGGACAGGTGGGATTGGAGCGATATTATCTGGGTGCAGGATGATGTGACGAGACAGAAGATCAGGTTGTCATGGACTAGTCGGGTCTTTTTCTGTGCTGTAGTACTCTGACCCTACAAAATAAACTGAAGGGTGTTAAATTGCCCCAATATTTCTTCCAGGCAATTAGAACTGTATCCAGGAGATTCACCCTTAACCCTTTATATTATGGAGCTTATCATGAAGGGCTTATAACTAGTTTCTATTTCCTTGTCAATGCTCCCTAAAGCCATTTCTATATTTCTCCTGCCAGCTGTTCTTGACACATGAACCTTGCAAAGCCAGCCATAACACTAAGGTAACTGCTTTGAATTACTGAATTCCATGATCTGAAGACTTATATTTCACTGGCGAATGTATCCTATATCTTCAGGGGAAATAGTTTACTGTATCTCATGTAACCTTACTGATGCACCATCAATAACTCTCGGAGACGTGAGGCAAGATATAGGCTTTTATTCACTGGAAGAGAGCAGTCAACAGCAAGAGGTCCCCATACGACATTCTGGAGACTGAGGGAGGAGCTGTGACTCCAATCGCCTTTATACTGGGGTTTGTGGGAGGAGCCACAGGAGCAATCAGCAGAGGGGGCGTGTCCAGACAGGTATATGTAGTTCACCACAGTACTGTACTATGTTCTATGTAATTATACCAGGGTCTGTGGGAGGAGCCACGGTCAGTGGGCGGGGCCACAGGAGCAGTCAGCAGGGGGCGTGTCCAGACAGGTATATGTAGTTCACCACAGTACTGTACTATGTTCTATGTAATTATACCGGGGTCTGTGGGAGGAGCCACGGTCAGTGGGCGGGGCCACAGGAGCAGTCAGCAGGGGGCGTGTCCAGACAGGTATATGTAGTTCACCACAGTACTGTACTATGTTCTATGTAATTATACCGGGGTCTGTGGGAGGAGCCATGGTCTGTGGGCGGGGCCACAGGAGCAGTCAGCAGGGGGGCGTGTCCAGACAGGTATATGTAGTTCACCACATTCACCCCCCCCCCTTTTGTTTTAAAAGAGGGTCCACAAGTGGCAAAGTTTCTTACAAGTATATTTACAGGTTAAGTCTATTGGGTGGTCGAATCTGTCACTGCAATCTGCGTAGCACCGGCTGTGATTGCACCGGAGACGGTGGTTGTGCTGGTTCCGGCCTGACTTAAGGTGTCAGCCCATTAGGTGTCAGTGATCCCTCATCTGTGTGCGAGGCGCCCGGTATGGGAGTGTCGTGAGGAGTCTGTGTAGGGCTTGGTGTGCGCGGTGTCAGGTGGGTATACCCCTCGGTGGGTACAGGGTTCATAGTTACCGTGGAGTGTTTGGGGTAGTGGTCTGCTGCTCCTGCGGGTGCCAGGTTGCAGATGGAGACTGTGTCCTCCCACCACGTAGGCATACTGGGGGTTCGCATGTAGAAGGTGAACCCTCTCGACCAGCGGGGAGTATTTATTACTCCTCACATGTTTCCGGAGCAGCACTGGTCCTGGGGACTTCAGCCAAGCTAGTAGGGTGGTCCCAGTGACAGACTTCCTGGGAAAAGAAAAGAGTCGCTCATGAGGGGTGACATTGGTGGACGTGCAAAACAGGAGCGGATAGAGTGGAGTGCCTCAGGGAGGACCTCCTGCCAGCGAGAGACCGACAATCCTTTTGACTTAAGGGCTAAAAATGTGGCCTTCCACACTGTGGCATTCTCCCCCTCCACCTGTCCATTTCCCTAGGGATTATAACTCATGGTCCTACTAGTAGCAATGCCCCTAGCCAGCAGGTACTGGCACAGCTCGTCACTCACAAAGGAGGACCCTCTGTCACTGTGGATATAGCAGGGGTATCCGAACAGAGTGAAGAGCTGGTGCAGGGCTTTTATGACGGATGTGGCAGTGGTGTCAGGGCAGGGAATGGCAAAGGGGAACCACGAGTACTCGTCGATAATGTTGAGAAAGTAGACATTGCGGTCGGTGGAGGGAAGGGGACCCTTAAAGTCACCACTCAGTCGCTCAAAGGGGCGGGTGGCCTTGATAAGTTGTACCTTTTCAGGATGGTAGAAGTGCAGTTTGCACTCAGCGCAGTCTTGGCAGTCCCTGGTCATCGTCCTGATGTCCTCAAGGGAATAAGGCAGGTTCCGGGCTTTCAGGAAATGTTAAAATTGGGTGACCCCCGGGTGGCAAAGATGTGCATGAAAGGCGTATAGCTGGTCAAGCTGTGCGCTAGCACACGCTCCCCGGGATAGGGCATCAGGGGGCTCATTGAGTCTGCCAGGCCAGTACAGGATATCATAGCTGTAGGTGGAGAGTTCTATACTCCACCACAAAATTTTATCATTTTTGATTTTGCCCCACTGTTGGTTGCTGAACATGAACACAACTGAGCGTTGGTCAGTCAGCAAGGTGAACCTTTTGCCGGTGAGATAGTGTGTCCAGTGCCTAATAGCTTCCACTTTGGCCTGGGCTTCTTTCTCCACCACGGAGTGCCGAATTTCAGGGCCTTTAAGGGTATGAGAAAAGAATGCTATCGGCCTTTCTGCCTGATTGAGGGTAGCAGCCAGCGCAAAGTCAGAGGCGTCACTCTGTACTTGGAAGGGAATGATCTCGTCCACCACATGCATCGTTGCTTTGGCAATGTCCCCTTTAATGCAGCTGAAGGCCGCTCGGGCCTCAGCAGAGAAGGGAAATGTGGTGGACTTGACCAGGGGGCGGGTCTTGTCTGCGTAATGAGGGACCGATTGGGCGTAATAGGAAAAGAAGCCCAGGCACCGTCTGAGAGCTCTGAGGGTGGTGGGAAGAGGGAGTTCTAACAGGAGGCGCATACAGTCGGGATCAGGGCCAATGACCCCGTTCTCCACGACATACCCAAGGATAGCGAGTCGGGTGGTTCCGAACACACACTTGTCCCTGTTATAGGTAAGGTTCAGAGCTTTGGCCACCTGGAAAGATCATTGGAGGTTGGTGTTGTGATCCGGCCAGTCGTGACCACAGATGGTGATGTTATCCAGATATGGAAATGTGGCCTTCAGTTGGCACTGGTCCACCATCTGGTCCATTTCCCTCTGGAAGACAGAGACACCATTCATGACGCCGAAGGGGATGCGCAGGAAGTGATAGAGCCTGCTGCCTGCCTTGAAGGCGGTATAGGGGCGGTCCTCTGGACAGATGGGGAGCTGGTGATAGGTGGATTTCAGATCTATGGTCGAGTACACCTTGTACTGAGCTATCTGATTGACCATATCCGCGATGCGGGGTAGGGAGTACGTGTCAAGCTGCGTGAACCTATTGATGGTCTGGCTATAGACCACAACCATCCTATTTTTCTGCCCAGTCCGAGCAACAACCACCTGGGCCCTCCAGGGACTTGAGCTTGGCTCAATGATCCCCTCCCTGAGCAGCCGCTGCACCTCTGACTGAATGAAGGCCCTGTCCCCCACGCTGTACCTCCTGCTTTCAGTTGCCACAGGTTTACAGTCGGGGGTCAGGTTGGTGAACAGCGGTGGGGGAGTGATCTTGAAGGTGGAGAGGCTGCAAGTGGCGTCAGTAGCGCAGCTGTCGGCATAGTGCTGGGTGGGATGTGCGGGTTGGGGGGTGTGTGTGGTCAGTAGCGGGGTATATGACGAAGTCCCACAAAACTGAGGATTCCTTACAGTGTGTGGTGGGAGGGGCCCATCATATGACATAGTCACACTTTTTAGGTGGCTCTGGAAGTTCAGCCCCAATAGCACAGGTGCGCACAGTTGAGGCATGACCAGTAGCGCAAAGAACCGATATTCTCTGCCCTGCACCACCAATGTCGCTACACAACCCCCCGGATGTCTGTGGATTGTGACCCAGAAGCCATGGTGACCCTCTGGCTTACCAGCCGTGTCACAAGTCTGCAACGTTGCACCGTGTCCAGGTGAATAAAACTCTCAGTGCTGCCCATGTCAAACAGGCAGCGAGTCCTGTGCCCCTCCACCAGGATGTCCATCATTGACCTTGCAAGCTGGTGTGAGGCGCTTTGGTCGAGGGTTACGGAGGCCAGAGTTGAATCGCCGTCTTGGTGCCCGGTAAGCACCCATGGGTCGGAGGCCCGGCAAGGCGGCGCCAACAAAGATGGTCGCCCCCCATTTCTCGCATGAGGCGAGCAGGCAAGATGGTGGCGACCAAGATGGCGACCCCCATGCCTCGCACGAGGCGAGCAGGCAAGATAGCGGCAACCAAGATGGCCACCCCCATGCCTCGCACGAGGCGGGCAGACAAGATGGTGGCGACCATGATAGCGACCCTCATGCCTTGCACGTGGCGCTGCTCAACCCCGCTCGTGGTTTAGACTTACTGACCTTGGCAAAATGGCCCTTCTTTCCGCAGCTGAAGCAGGTAGCTTCTCGGGCTGGGCATCATTTTCGGGGGTGCTTTTCGAGTCCGCAGAATTAACACTGCTCGGACTCGCGAGTGGCAGCAGCAGTGGTCGATTCGCTCACGGGTGGCGGGGTCTGTAGCATCCATGGAACCAGTGGAGAATCGCATGGCTGGATAGCGTCAGCGTTGCGCAGCGCGGCCTCCAGCGTGTCGGCCAGCTCGATCGCTGAGTGCAAGGTAAGATCAGCATTTTCCAGCAGCCGCTGGTGCACGTATACTGACCTGATCCCTGTGACAAAGGCGCCTTGTACCAGGAGCTCCGCATGCTGTTCCGCCGTCAGTCCCCTGCAGTCGCAGGCCCGCACGAGTGTCTGTAGGGCCCAGACAAACTCAGTGCTCGACTCTCCAGCCCGCTGCCGCCGTGTTGCTAAGTGATGTCTTGCGTAGACGGTGTTCACCAGCCGCAGGTACTGTCTTTTGAGGGCGTCCAGTGCCCCTTGGTAGGTTGGCAGGTCCCTGATTAGGGAGAATACTTACGGGCTGACCCTGGAAAGGAGGATTTTGTTCATGATAGCGAGCTCAGTCACGCGAATCTTTTCCAAGTATGATTGGAAGCATGCAAGCCAGAGTTCAAAGGCAAGAGCTGCTTCTGGAGCTTGAGGGTCCAAGTCCAATTTTTCTGGATGTAAAATACACTCCATGTTTTAAAACTACCAGTGAATAAAATTGTTGCACTATCAATAACTCTCGGAGACGTGAGGTGAGATATAGGCTTTTATTCGCTGGAAGAGAGCAGTCAGCAGCAAGAGATCCCCATACGACATCCTGCAGACTGAGGGAGGAGCCGTGACTCCAATCGCCTTTATACAGGGGTCTGTGGGAGGAGCCACAGGAGCAGTCAGTGGGGGGTGGGGGGTGCTTGTCCAGACAGGTATATGTAGTTCATCACTTACATAAGCAGTAGACTTTCTCCTCTGAGTTTTGTGAAGCTGCTCTCTAGCTCTAGAAAAACATACTGCATGAAAACAGGCCCTCCAACCCACTGTGTCTGAGTTTTCTGAAGTAAAAACAACTTTTTAGAAACACTCAGATCTTCAGCATCCGTGGAAAGAGAAACGGATTTAACGTTTCAGTCCAAAGACACTCACCGAACATCACTCACCCATTTAAACTAAGCTTTTCACTTCCCTCCAGAATTTGCCACTGACCTCCACACAGGGATGATTTACAGTGGCCAATTAATCTAACGACCCACACTCCTTTGGGATGTGCAAGCAATCTGGAGCACCTCGAGGAAAACTATGTACTCACAGAGAGAATGTGCAAACTCCACGCAGACAGCACCCATGATCAGGAATGAAATTGGATCATAGATGTTATGATGCAGTGTCTCTAACACCAGTGCCATTCTATTGTAGCAAAGATACTGTACTAGATATGGTTGGACCCAGACTTAAAGAACTAGTAAGATCAGCTTTATTTGTCACATGTATATCAAAACATTGAAACATAAACACACTGCTTCAAAGGCCAACCATTTTTATTATTATTATTATGTATTGCAATGTCTGATTATATGGCCATATGGCTGTACTTCTACTCTTTGAGTATACTCAGAGACTGAAGATTGCAGGACTAGTACAAGGGACCAGGAAGGTATGGACAGGGAGGTGGGGAAGCGTGTACAAGACAGTCTTGTATCGGGACCATAGTCCTCCATATCGTCTACCTTCCATGCACCTATCCAAGTTCTCTTAAACATTGAAATTGAGCTTGCATGCACCACTTGCACTGACAGCTCATTCCACATTCGCACAACCCTCTGAGTGAAGCACACACCTCAGGATTTGCTGGGAGACAGCCTGTGTGTTGCCACATGTTGTGGTGCCAACATAACATGCCCACAATGCTCAGCAGAACAACACAGAACACAACAGCAGCAAGGCAAGCCCCTTTTCTCCCTCCCACCCACTGTCCTCCAAATCAAGGACAAGCCTCCTGGCTTCAACCATCATTGATGCTGTCCTCAGTAACACAGGTGCCATGTTGCATCCACAGCAAGAAGTGAGAGAGAAATCTGCCTGACTCCGACCTCACCAATCTATTTACGGCTGTTGCATCTATCCATGACAGCAATGGTGAAAACAATGCTCAACAGTCCTTGAGGAGATCATGTCCCATTTGGACAATGAGGATACCCTCCTTCATGTTGAGTGAGACTGCAATCGTGCTCAATAGGACAGAGCCCAAAGACAACTGGCAGCTCAAAGCAGGACATTCTCCAGGCCATGTAAACTACTCGTGGCAGCAGAAATCCAAATCACTCAATCTTATAATCTGGCATAGGCCATTTTGCCTTCACTGTCAAATCAGAGTCTACTCTGATTCAATGAGCAGCACCATACATGTCTAAAAATAAGGTACCTATTTGCTGAAACCGCAATATATGTGTACAACAGCAAAAGTAATGTGTGAGAGTAAGATTTGAGCAATCGCACAAGCAAAGCTCTGCAGTGCAGAGCAAGTCATGTCTTACTAACTTGAGTGAGTTTTTCCAGAAAGTGATGACGGTTCTTGATGAGGATACAGTTCTTTGCATGGATCTTAGTAAGGCATTTGACAAGGTTACCCATGGTAGGCCCATCTAGAAGATTATGATACTTGAAATGCACGTGACTTAGCCATTTAGACTTACAATTGTCTTGACCTTAGAAGATAGAATGTGGTGGTCAAAGAAACTTATTCTGGCTCGAGGTCTGTGACTAGTGGTGTTCTGCAGGAGTCCATACTGGGACCTCTGCTGTCCGATATATCTGGAAGTGACCTGGATCAAAATGTCCATGGGTGGGTTAACACATTCAATAATTGATGGTGCTGTGGATAGTACAGAAGACTGCCAAAGGATACAGTAGAATACAACTCAGTTTCATATATTTGTGGAGAAACACAGGTGGAGTTTAATCCAGACAAATGTGAGGAGCTGTACTTGGGGAGATCAGATGTAAAGGGACGACCCTTAGTAGTGTTGACGTATAGATCTTGGGATCCAATCCCATAGCTACCTGAAAGTGCTGCACAGGTTAATAGAGTGGTAAAGAAAGCACGTGGTTTTGTTGCATTATTAGTGAAGGCACTAACTTTGAGAGTCAGGAAGTTAAGTTGCAGACTTTTAAAACTCTAGACCAAATCTGGAGTATTATATTCAGTTGTAGTTCCCCACAGTTGGAAGGATGTGGGTTTGGAGAGGGTGCAGGTCGTTGCCTGAGGACATGAGATTGGGCAAACTTGGACTGTTTTCTCTAGAATGGAAGAAGCTGAGGGGAGACCTGGTAGAAAGTTATCAGCTCATGGGAAGTATACATAGGGAAGTCAGCCAGTATCTTTCCTGAAGTATTGAAATGTCTAATACTAGAGGGCTTGCATTTAAAGCAAGAGAGGGTAAGTTCAAAGGAGATATTCCAAGCAAGTTTTAATAAGAAAATGGTGGGTGCCTGGATTGCACTGCCAGGAGTGACAGTAGAGACAAATATAACAGAGATATTTAAGAGGCTGTTAGGTAGGCACATGAACATGTGGAGAACAGAGGGGTGTGGATGTGATATTAATTTAGTTGGACATTTAATTACTAGTTTTATTAGTTCAACACAAAACCCTGGGCTGTAAGGCCTGGCCCTGAGCTCTCCTGTTCTATATTCTATGTTGTGTGATGGCCAATTGAACCAAAGTATGCTTAACTTCAGCAGATAGTTTGGGCAAGACCCCTGGAGGCATCTTTTCCATACCCCATCTCCTTACTGGCTTCCATGCCCATGGAAAGAGGAAAGCAGAGGTGAAGTAGGAGTCAGGTGCTGCTCGTTCTCATGGGAGCACCACAGCCGCTCAGCCCATCTGACAAGGCTGCCATGTATAACCATGTAACAAGGGACGAGTGCAAGCTGTGGCATTCAGAATTAGAATATGGGATTGTCAGTGGCCAGAAATAGAGGAGTCTTAACATTTTGGGTAACACTTGAGGGGGTTACTAAGAGAGGCTGTATGATTGTAATGGGATCTGAAATCAAAGACAGGTGCTAATATTGAACTTGAGCATTTGCCAAACTTAATTATCAGATCATCTACACTTTCATCCAAATAACTTATATAATTGCTAGATATCCCAGTACTAATGCTTGTGGAAAGCCACTGGTTACAGATATCCAACCAGATAAACTTCACTCCAGATTTACTATCCCTCTTCTATTTTCAAGCAAATTTTGCATCCTATTTACTAATTCACTATGGATCCCACGCGTCTTGACCATTGGGACCCAGTTCCTATGAGAAACGTTGCCAAATGCTTTACTGAAGATTACAAAGTAGACTGATTATGGTTCTGCTCCATTGATGAACTCTCTGGTGACCAACTTGTGCAACAGGAGATCAGGGCTCCAGTAATTTGCTTTAGACTTCTGCACAAGAGTGTGCATGTGCAAAAGTTTTAATAAGCTGAACATGAGAAGCTAGCCAGAGATAGCAAGCAACAAGAAAAGCATGTGGCAAGTTGGCTTTTTACAGTTATGGAGTCATGGAAACAAGTCCACATATCCATGTCAACCAAGATTCCTATCCAAGTCCCATTTGACCCTCAACCCTCTAACTTTGCCTAGCTGTGCACCTGTCCAAATGGCTTTTAATTGTTGTTATTGAATCTGCCTCAATTACTTCCTCTGGCAGTCCATTCCCTATATGTATACCTTCCGCGTGAAATGGTAAATTCAAAGATCAAAGTAAGTTTATTATTGATGTATGTAGTATACAAACTTGAGATTCATCTTCTCCACAGATAAGCATGAAACAAAGAAAACCATGAAAAACCATTCAAAGAAAAACATCAGCCTTGCCACATGCAAAAAAAAATTGCATAAATAACAACAAGGACATCAATTTCCCCCAATATCCCTAAGATCCCTTTTTAAATCTTACTCCTCTCACTTCAACAGGAAAGGAAGTTCTGTGGTGCGAAAGAAATTTCTGGATGGTATGTTGCCAGGGTCCGGCACATCTCAGATCAAGTCCTCAGCTTTCTAAGATTGGAGGGTGAACAGCCAGAGGTCATGATCCATGTAGGACATGGGTAGGACAAGTGATGGGGTTCTGCATAGGGAGTTCAGGGAGCTAGGTGCTAAGTTAAAGGGCAGAACCACCATGATTTTCATCTCCAGTTTGCTACTTATGCCATGTGCTAGTGAGGCCAGAAGATTATGCAGTTTAACATGTTGCTAAGGAGTTGGTGTAAGAGGGAGGACATAAGGTTTTTGGATCATTGGACTCACTTCCGGCAAAGGTGGGACCTATACAAAAGGGACAGTTTGCACCTGAACTGGAGGGGGACTAATATTCTGGCAGGAAGTTTGTTAATGCTGTACATTGGGGTTTAAACTAGAGTTGCAGGGTTATGGCAATCAGAGTCCCAGAACAGTTAGTGGAGAGTTTGTGGAGGTAGATATTGGTAAGACCTCAGAAAAGTAGGGAATCAAATGATTGAGCATTGTGCAGCTAGTGTCCTGAGCTACGTACAGTACTGTTCAATGCTGTAAGGATCGAAAGAAAGGTGGATGAGTTCAGGGCATGGAGCAACACCTAGAATTATACCGTTGTAACCATTAGTAAGACTTGGTTGCAGGAGGGGCAGGACTAGCAGCTCAGTATTGCGGGTTTCTGTTGTTTGAGGTGCGACAGTGGGAAGGATTAAAGGATGAGGGATAACATTACTGGTCACAGAAAATGCCATGACAGTGCTCAGTCAGAAGAAATCAACTAGTGAGGAAGCATGGGTGGAACTGAGAAATATGAAAGCTATGACCACGTTAATGGAGCTAAATTACAGACCACCCAACAGTCCAAGGGAATCTAGAGGAACAAATTTGTAAAGCGATCACAGACTGTTGTAAGCAACAGTGAGTGACCACCATACTACATCCTGGAGACTGAGGGCCAGGCTCAGGCCTCAATCGCCTTTATACAGGGGTCTGTGGGAGGAGCCACAGGAGCAGTCAGCGGGGGGTGTGTCCAGACAGGTATATGTAGTTCACCACAGTACTGTACTATGTTCTATGTAATTATACCGGGGTCTGTGGGAGGAGCCACGGTCAGTGGGCGGGGCCACAGGGGCAGTCAGCAGGGGGGCGTGTCCAGACAGGTACATGTAGTTCTCCACAGTACTGTACTATGTTCTATGTAATTATACCGGGGTCTGTGGGAGGAGCCACAGGGGCAGTCAGCAGGGAGAGTGTCCAGACAGGTGTATGTAGTTCACCACAGTACTGTACTATGTTCTATGTAATTATACCGGGGTCTGTGGGAGGAGCCACGGTCAGTGGGCGGGGCCACAGGAGCAGTCAGCAGGGGGCGTGTCCAGACAGGTATATGTAGTTCACCACAGTACTGTACTATGTTCTATGTAATTATACCGGGGTCTGTGGGAGGAGCCACAGGGGCAGTCAGCAGGGAGAGTGTCCAGACAGGTGTATGTAGTTCACCACAGTACTGTACTATGTTCTATGTAATTATACCGGGGTCTGTGGGAGGAGCCACGGTCAGTGGGCGGGGCCACAGGAGCAGTCAGCAGGGGGCGTGTGCAGACAGGCACACGTAGTTCACCACAGGGTGTGCAATACTGGATCTGCTATTAGGAACGAGACAGGGCAGATGACAGGAGTTTGTGCAGGGATACACTTGCATCCAGTTAAATATGGAAAAAGGTAGGTCTGGTACACAGATTAAAATTCTAAACAGGATAAAAGCTGAAAGGCCAATTTTGACGGTATCAGGAATAATCTGGCAAGTGTGGATTGGAACAGGTGTACTTGGTAAGTGGGAGGCCTTCAAAACTGAAATTTTGAGAGTACAAAACTTGTACATGTCTGACAGAATAAAAAAAATAAAAACTGTAAGGAACTTTGGTTGTCAAGAAATACTGAGGCCCTGGTTAAGAGAAAAAAATAGGTACATAGCAGGTATCGACATGCAGGAACAAATGACATGCTTATGGAATATAAGAAATCCAAGAGAACACAAGAAAGGAATCAAGGCGGCTAAAATAAGGCATGAATTTGCTCTAGCAGTCAAAGTGAAGGAGAATCCTAAGGGATTCTACAGATACATTAATAGCTAAAGGATTGCAAGGGACAAAGTTGGTCCTCTGGAAGAACAGAATGGTAATCCATGTGGGGAGCCAAAATAGATGGGGCAGATCTTAAATGATTTCTTTGCATCTGTATTTGCTCAGGAAATGGACACAGAGTCTGCAGAAGTGAGGCAAAGTAGCATCTACTTCATGGACCCTGTACAAATTACAGAGGAGGAGGTGTTTGCTACCCTGAAGCAAATCAGGGTAGATAAATCCCTAGGGCCTAACAAGGTGCTCCCTTGATGATGAGGCCATAAATTGGATTAGACATTGGCTTTGTGTGAGAAGCCAGAGGGTACTAGTAGAAGGTTGCCTCTCTGACAGAAGGCCTATGACTAGTGGTGTGATGCAAGGATCTATGCTGGGTCCTTTGTTGTTTATCATCTATATCAATGATCTGGATGATAATGTGGTTAACTGGATCAGCAGATATGTGGATAATAAGTGGATCTGCATCGGCTGGAAGAGTGGGCTGAAAATGGCAGATGGAATTTAATGCAGAAAAGTGTGAGGTTTTGCACTTTGCTGGACCAACCATGGTAGATCTTACACAGTGAACGGTAGGGCAGTAAGGAGTGTGGTAGAACAAAGGGATATGGGACTACAGGTCAGTAATTGTATTGTCATATTGGCTTATATAAATCAATGTATTGTGTACAGGAGATGGGATGTTATGTTGATGAGGCTTAATTTAGAGCATTGTGAACAGGTTTGGCCTCCTACCTACAGGAAAGGTGTAAGCAAGGTTGAAAGAGAACAAAGAAAATTTACAAGGATGTTGCTGGGTCTAGAGGACCTGAGTTATAGGGAAAGATTAAATAGATTAGGACTGTATTTCTTAAAATGTGAAAGATTGAGAGGAGATTTGATAGAGGTATACAAAATTATGAGGGGTATAGATAGGGCAAGTGCGAGCAGGCTTTTTCCACTGACATTGGGTGTGACTACAAGCAGAGGTCATGGATTAAGGGTGAAAGGTGAGAAGTTTAAGGGGAACATGAGGGGAAACTCTTTACTCAGAGGGGTCATGAGAGTGTGGAATTAACTGCCAGCACAAGTGGTGCAAGTGAGCTCAATTTCAATGTTTAAGAGACGTTTAGATAGGATGGTAGAGGTATGGAGGTCTATGGTCCCGGTACAAGTCATTGGGAGTAGGCAGCTTAAATGGTTTTGACATGGGCTAGCTGGGCTGATGGGCCTATTTCTGTGCTGTACTTCTCTATGACTATGACTCTATTATCTCTAGTATTTGATTCTCTTTCTCTGGGAAAAGCCTATGTCCATTGTCCATGTCCCACATGATTTTATAAATCTCTATAATAGTCCTATAGTCATACTATATGGAAACAAGCCCTTCTGCCTAATAGGTTCATGCTGAACAAATGCTCTTTGAAGCTAGTCCCTCTTGGCTAACTTTCTTGAAGTCTTCTATGTTACAAGGAATAAAATTCTTGCTTGCCCAAATCTCCTTAAAACTTCTTATTGGAATGTGATTTGTGTATCAGCGTACAGAAACCTTTTGCAATTACAGAGCAACTTTGAATACAGAGCTGTACTTCCTCTCAAAAGAGCAGTAAAAACAATGCATCAGAAATTCATTGGATTTCTTCCTGGTAGACGATTAGACCAAGAGGAAAAATAAAGAAGGCCGCCACCACGTTCTTTAGAATTTAAAAGAAGGAAAATTGATCTCAAAGTTTCAAAGGTCAAATTTAAAGTTAGAGAAGTGTATACAATATACATCTTGAAATGCTTATACTTTGTAAACATCAGCAAAAACAAAGTGCCCCCAAAGAATAAATGACAGTTAAACATGTGAACCCCAAAGCTGCCCCCTCAGCTCCATTCTCCCACACATAAGCGGCAGTGAGCAACAACTCCCCCTCCCCTCAATAGCAAAACAAAAAGTGCACCCATTACCAAGCACAAGCGTGAGCTAAGCGATAGCAAAGACACAGACCTTGCAGTTACCCCAAAGGCTTCACATTTCACAGGTTCTCTCTCTCTCCCTGTCAAGGGAGAGGCAGGTGTTCCCCATTTCATATTTCCCCCTCCCCTCACTACTTTCAAATCTCTTAATATCTCTCCTTTCAGTTAGTCCTGACAAAGGGTCTCAGCCCAAAAAGTCAACAGTGTTTCTCCTTATCTACCTGGCCTGCTGCGTTCCACCAGCATTTTGTGTGTGTTGTTTGAATTTCCAGCATCTGCAGATTTCCTCAGGAGTGTTTATTGCACTAATCCTGTTCATAAAATGAATACAAATGTGAAATTAATTACTGTTTGCAGCTATCAGTTGCATGTAATGACCATATTCTACAATCCACCTGGTCCAATCTTATTGCTTTAATTTGCAGTGATCAATGGAATTCATTTGTCAGGATTACTTTAGAAAGACATTTACTTCAATCATAACATTGTTAATCTACACAGCCTAGCAAAAGAATGATAATGGCATCAATAATAGGATGCTAATTGTTCTTAATTTAACTGCAATAGACCCAGTAAAACTCTGCTTATGGCTCAGCAAATGTTCTGCACCCAGAATCCCAACATTAAGGTGAAAGCAATAAACAGAACACAATTAAATCACTTTGGATCCTGAGCTGCTCATCCGCTCAGCAGCTATTTAATATGTGCTGGTGAGGTTAAAGAGAAACACACACATCAGGAATTACCAATCTGGTTTAATAATCAGGTAGATACAATGATTACTTGATTGATTGCTATAGTGAGTGCCCCTCCTCATCTGATTAGGAGGATGAGTTAACATGTAATTAGAGTTCCAAGTTGCTGAATATATTGTGCATGCTGTGAAAACCTTTAACAATCTATTTCTTAGCAGGTGTGTTGCATCTAAAACCTGGGAATCTGCTGGTGGTTCCTTCTAGTTATAGGCAAAAATCATTAATATCTCCTTTATGGAAAATTATGACAATGGAGCATTTGAAATAATTATATTTTGGAAAAGAGGATTTTGGAAGGGTAGAATGATAGTAGATTCAGGTTTGTATTCTGAAGATGATTTAGGAAAGCACATGTAAGTAAAGAGCCTATAGGAGTATTTCTGATATTGAAAAATCTTATGATATGCTATGGAAGGAATTTTGATTAAATTATGCAAATTAGGAGTGAGGGGAAGATTGCATAATATTTTTGAATTTTTTAATTGGACAGTCTGTGCAGGTAAATGTGGAATAGGGTATATTTGGATTTCTATTAGATAGAACTGCAAACCCAAGACAGTATTTGTAGCCTTTTTTAATTTAATATTATGATCTATGATGTTTTCCCTGAGTTAGGTACTGGGGTGGGTAAATCACTATATTCAGATAAAGGGCTTTATGGATTAGAGGTAGAAATTTCAATTTTATTGGATATAGAATACAATTAAGATGAGAGTAAATAGTTGAGGATTACAATTTCAGTAGTTAAAACAGTAGTTATGTGTTTTGAAGTTATATGGTGAAATTCTTGAGGCAGGGTCAGTGGTAAGATTTTTGGGTATGTGGATGGATAATAAGCTGATATGGAATCACCATATCAGTATGATAATTGATAAATGTAAACAAGTGATGAATATTCTCAGGTGTCCATGTGGGTATTCTTGGGGTACTATACACAATTCTTTGTTAGCCATTTGAATTTGTTTAATTAGATCTGTTAATTATGGTTGTGTTGCTTATGGAACAAATTCATCTTCAACTTTAAAAAGTGTGGGTGAGATACAAGCCCAGGCTTTAAAACTGTTGTGGTGCAATTCAGCTTTACTGGTTGAAATCTTAACAGTTGTAGATGTTGATGTTGCTGCTGTTAACTTGAGGCAAAGAAATAATCATCCTGTTAAAGGTGTGTTGGAGGACCTGTAAGGAGCATTACAAGAGTGTTTTTGGTTACTGGGCTCTTATCACGTGAGGTATATGGGTTTGTTGGGTTGTAACTTTCTTGATAACCCCAACTTGGTCTTTTTCCATTGACTTTAGTTGATTTCAGGTTATATGATTTAGTAAAGTCTAAGGACTCTGTTATGGCTGAGAATCTGTTGGTTCATTAATATCAAGTAAAATTTTATTATACTTATGGTAATCATTTTTACAGATGTTCAAAAGGTAATTTAAATAGGAATGTTAGGGTTGCTGTCTTTGTGCCTGAATTACAGGTAATGACAGGAATTTTTTTTTTTAGCATTTGTTTTTTGAAAAAAGAGTTGGTTTTATTTCCTAATTCTCTATATCCTGTCCATATTCTGTCCATTTGGTGGTAATTCACCTTTAAATTGGACTGCCAACCACCATTAAAAGTCAGAAGAAGATGTGCTGTATTAAATTTTGTAAAATACAGGATGAATGTTTGAAGAATTCAAAATGACTATTTAACTCTTTCTGAGCTTACAGAATGAGCATGTCCATACAAATAAACACTGTTAATATCTAAGGTTTGCTAATGGTGGCTGAATTCTTTCTTGGACTCAGGCAGGCACCATTAAGATGAGGATGTTAATGACTAAACATCTGTTGGTCACGTTGAGTGCCAGGTTGATGGATTCTTTCTTGGTGTCTGTCAAGTTGGCTTGATTTTTTTTTTGGGTTTGATCTTGTCACTTAAATGTTGTGATGTTCTTTTGTAACTAAAGGGATGTTAAGTCAAACATTGGTGGACTGATGGATAAGGAGTCCATTAAACTGTCTAATGATTTATAAGGGTATGCTGGACACTGTAAATGACTACCATTTAATTGAATGAAAGGAACCAGGCTGAATTAATGGCATGAGAACAAAAGAACAAAGATTCTATCTCTGTGTGTCTCTCTGGGCTTGTGAAATTCATGTTGAGGTATCTTTCTCTCAGTTCTTTGGACTTCATTGGACCAAGGAATCATGATGGGTCCTTAGCAACCAGGGTGATTTCATGAGTGAGATGGAATTCAGAGTTTCAGTGACAACAGCAACGATCAAGTGGTGACTAAGAATTTTGAGCCCTGTGATACCTAATGCAATATCTTATCAGCCAATTATGTGGCAGCAACTCAATGCATAAAAACATACAAATATGGTAAAGAGTTGGACTTCTGCACTGAGTCTGAGTGATGCAAGGAGGATGTGGGGAAGCTGACTAGGGTTGAGGCAAAGGACTCAGTCCCTTGTTGGGTGCTCTGTCTCAGGTAGAAAGAGGGGTAGAGGTTGTAGAAAGTGACAAAAAGGACAGTGATAGTGAAAGTGAAGTGGTATTGAGTGATAGTAGTTCTATCGAGGAAGATGAGTGGTAGGTTTCTGGAAAAATGAATAATGGGTGATGAATTAAGGATTGCAGTGGCTTATTGAGTGATGTAAATAAAAGATGGAAGAATTGAAAGGCATATTGACCTGTAAATAGTTCTGTTTCTGATATTAATCCTATTAGACTAAGTACAGATTTGATAAAAGCATTAGGAGATATTGTGGGTGAAAATCCTACAAGAGATGGAGCTCTGTTAATATTTTGTAAATATGAGCAATGTGAGAGAACTTTTTGGATAAAAGCTGTGGGAGGAAGGAAAGTAACACCAAGAATTGTATTGAAAGGCATTGGCTTTGATTAATTTTGACAGAATAAGTTTGTCAGTTAGGATTAACTTGTATTATGAGTTTTACAGTTTGAGTCTATGCCTCTCCATCTGAGCTGTTTTCCTTGCCAGAAGTTTGGTAATGTAGCAGCTGTGTGTAAGGGTGAAGGTGCTGTGGTAGATGTAGTGGAGAATGTGGTTATGACAATTAGGGAGAAAGTGTGAGGCTAAATTGTAGCAACTATGGAGGAGAACCTGCCTCTGCTTATTCAGCAACACGCACAGAACATTAGAGGAGCTCAGCACACCAGGCAAAAAAGTACAGCTGATGCTTCAGGCCGAAACCCTTCGGCAAGACTTTGCTTATGCACAGTGTCCTGTCTATAAGAAAACTGTGAAAGTGCAGCATGTTTGGGTGGAAATGGACATATCGTATGCACAGGTTCTGCAAAAACTACAGAACACTTAATATCCAGATTAGAAATGGGTTAAAGGCATCATAAAGTGCACAATTGTATAACAAAGGAACCTCTGATAAACTAAATTTGTCACTTTCATGGCAAACTGTGGTAAATTGGAGAGCACATACTGAAGGTAGGACCGAAGAAAAATTGTATTAAAAGCTGCAGAAAAACATCTAGAGGTTAACACTTATTGAGGTTAATGATGCCTGACAAGGAGGAGTAAATAATGTTCAGACTTCAAAGGAGGGTTATTAATGGTTTTTCTAATCTTAAAATGGAATGCTAGAAGCCTGCTAGCTAATGGTCAAGAGCTTTAAGAAATTTATTGAAGATTTGCCAAATAAAACTGATGCACAGAAAACCTGGTCGAAATATTGTTTAAGTTTTAAAATACAATGTTATGATCATATAAGAAATTATCGGAAAATGTGTGATAGAGGTGGAGTGGCTATCTTTGTCAAAAAATGGGATAGCATGCAGAGATTTGAGTTTAGAGTTGTTTGAGTAAACTGGTTGAAATTGTGGACAAAATAGTACAGACAATAAATTTTTATAACCCCTGTGAAAGGTTAACACCTGATATATTGGAAAATATGGGTGGGAATGGAGGAGAAATATAAGTGTATTGTGCAGGAATTTTAATACTCATGGTACTCTATGGAGTTGTGACAAATGTAAATGGGACAGTGCTGGAAGGCTTTCTAGATGAAAACTGGTGTGCTTGAATGATACAAGTACAAGGATAAATCTACTTAACACTCTTTCTGCGATAGATCTTGCATGTGTGTCTGAGGAAATAGCAAGGGTGTATAACAGTAAAGTGTATAATGATACAACAGCAGGGGGTAATCATTTCCTCAGTATCTATACAATGGGATTAGATCTGTTTCAGAGGAAAGGATCTCCTATTCCTAGATGGAATTTTAAAAAGGCAAATGGGAAAGTATTTAATTTATGTGAAAGTAGATTTCCTGATCTTCTGGTTCTGGAGGTCATCTGGTTGAGTAATTATACATTATGCTCTGTGCTCAACTCAATAGCTAAGGTATCAATTCCCAGACTTTTGGGAGGTAATAAAATGGCAGCTGTTCTCTGATGGATGGATAAATGTAAAGGAGCTGTTCAGGAGCAGAACAAAGCTTTTGGGGAAAATTGGGTAGGGTTTCTCCTATTCCTCTTTCACACAATATGAGGGAGCTCAAGCTATAGTTAGAAAAGTAGTGAGAAGGGCAAAGAAACTGTATCACAGAAAGTACTGTGATAGCTTTGGGAAAGGTGTCTAGATAGGTGAAGTCTGTGGTATGATTCAGAAAAAGGGAGAGAGGGAAAGTTAGAAAACAATTGTAACCCTCAGGTTCAGCTAGCAGCTTAATCTCGGGGAGAATGGCATCTGGCCGGCCAACCTTAAGAAATCTTCTTTGTGTGAATGCCGCGTGATCTGTTCCTCTGTTATAAATCAGTGCCACAAAATAACAAACAGTACACAATATGTAATTAAACAATTGAGCTTTATATTTCTTAATTTGACTATATGGTTAGTAAAGAAAACAAAGAAAAAGGGCCCATTCTCATGAACAGTCTAATGCACAATGTTGGAGCTCACTGTTTTCCTGTCTGTTTGCTCGCCATAGGTTTTTTAAATGATTCCCAACCCCATTCCAAATCGACTCCATCCTGTAGTCTACGACTTCCCCATTCTAGCATCTTTCTCCATCTTCTACTGAACAAAAGACCATGAAATCTTCTCCTGGGCACACAAAGAAAATCATCTCCCTTCATTGGCCAATGCACATTCCAAAGCCCCTGTAATCTCTAGTCAGAACCCAAAACACTGCACTACAGAGAAATCATTACATTGGCAGGGAAATCTTTCCTAGGTCGTTACACTCCCACCCCACCAAATTTAGTCAGTTCCTCATGATTTTGAGATAATTTTCCAACCCTTTCTGCGAAACAAGGCCCAACCCAGGTGTAAAAGGCAGTGACTTAGCTCCCCAAAACAGTAGAGGCCACACTCTGTTCCCTTGGTGCTACATAGGTCAGCCTATCCAGTGGTCTCCTGAAGCTGGGAGACCTCCGTACCCCTCATCTACCTCTTCATGTTCCAACACTGCTGGGGATACTACTGGGCGATGCCTCTCCTGGCCTATCACTCATGTCCACCTGTGACTCAGACCCCTCTGCCCCTTGGCTAAGCCCCGATTCATCCCCTGCAGAGTCCAACTGTAACCCAGGCTGTCTACAGATAGCACTCCCCACCCCTCCCCCATTTCACCTGATTCAGCGGGAGAAAGGTTGGGAGTCTTTTCCGCAATCAATGGAGAGTTAGCAAAAAGGCAGCATATACCACATCTCCAGGTCCTCATCCTCTGAATCAGTATCCCTCTCGGGGGCAAGGGCCGCCTTAACCTCTCCTGCTGTTGGACCTGCAGTTGCCCCGCTTCGCCGCAGAGTCCTCTTGCGAGGTGTAGGTTCCAGGTCAGGTCCTGGGTGAACATGCACCTCTTGTCGCAGAGGCAGAAGATGGTTCTGATGGAGAATATTGACAGGCCCATTCCCATCCTCTGGTTTCACCCAGAAAACTGGTAGGTTTGGCATCTGATTCCTCACCACAGGGCTTAGTTGCCCAGTGGTCAGCCATACATGCTTCCCAGGTAGCCCCAAATTCCTTATGAGGGCTTGATCTTCCAGCAGGAGTTCGGAGAACCTCACCTTTTGATCATAGCTCCTCTTATTCCCTTGATTCTGCTTGGCAGTCATGACCCCAGCTAATTCATAAGCCGTTTTCAGCTCCCTTCTCATATCTGAAGTATGTGTCTGATAAACCTTTGGTCCCAAAACATAGCTTTCCCAAAATCAGTCCCAAAACAAAGGTCAATTGGCAACCTTGCCTCACGCCCAAACATGTAGTATGGCAAGTAACGGTAGCTTCATTTGGGGTACAGCTGTAACTGTAGACCAGATGTCCAAGATGTTGATTCCACCTGCTCTTCTTGCTGATCTCCAAGGGCTTGGTCATGACTAGCAGGGTCTGATTAAACCTTTCATCCATGTGCCTGTCCAAGAGGCTCTTAAAATACCCCTAATGTTTTTGCCTCCACCACCATCCCTGGCAAGTCATTCCAGGCACCCATAACCCTCTGTGATTTTTTTTTTATATATATATATATATATATATATATATATATATAAACAACTTAACCTTGATGTCTCCCATAAACTTCCCTCCCTTAACTTTGTACATATGTCCTCTGGTGGTTGCTATTCATACCCTTGGAAACAGGTACTGGCTATCCACTGTATCTATGCCTCTTGTAATCTTGTAGACCTCTACCAAGTCCCATCTCATTCTTTCCACACCAAAGAAAAAAAGACCCAGCTCTGCTAACCTATCCTCATAAGACTTGTTTTCCAATCAAGGCAACATCCTGGTAAACCTGATCTGCACCTTCTCCATAGCTTCCATATTCTTCCAATAATGAGATGACCCCAATAATCTAAGTGTGGTCTCACCAGATATTTGTAGAGTTACAACATGACCTCTCTATTCTTGAACTCAATCCTCCTATTAATGAAGCCTAGTATCCCATTGGCCTTCTTAACTATCCTATCAACCTGTGCAGTGACCTTGAATGGATTTGAACCCCAAGGTCCCTCTGTTCATCACACTCTTAAGTAACCGATCACTAACCCTGTATTCGGCCTTCTAGTTTGTCCTTCCAATATGCATCACCTCACACTTATCTGGATTGAACTCCATCTGCCACTTTTCTGCCCAACTCTGCATCTTGTCTATATCCTCTTGTAACCTTTGACAATCTACAGCTCCATCCACAACTCCTCCAATCTTCGTGTCATCCACAAACATACTTACCCATCCTTCTGCCTCTTCATTTATAAAAATCACAAAGAGCAGAGATCCCAGGACAGATTGCTGCGGCATTCCAGTAGTCACTGACCTCCAGGCGGAATACTTTCCTTCCACTACTACCCTCTGCTTTCTTCCTGTAAGCCAAATTTTTATCCAAACAGCCAAGGTTCCACCAATCCCATGCCTTTTGACTTGGCTGGATGAGTCCCTCGTGGGGGACCTTGTCAAATGCCTTGCTAAAATCCATGTAGACCACATCTACTGCCCTACCCTCATCAATTTCTTTTGTTACCTTTTCAAAGAAAAAACTCAATTAGGCTCGTGAGGCACGACCTTCCCTTCACAAAGCCATGTTGACTCTCCTTGAGTAGACTGTACTTCTCCAAATGCTCGTAGATCCTATCTTTAAGAATCCTTTCCAGTAGTTTGCAGACCACCGATGTAAGACTCACTGGTCTATAGTTCCCAGGATTCTCCCTATTACCTTTTATTAAACAAGGGAACTACACTTGCCATTCTCCAGTCCTCAGGCACCTCCCCTGCTGCCAAAGAGGATTCAAAGATCATAACTACTGCTCCAGCGATCTCTTCTCTCACTTCTCACAGCAACCTGGGGTATAACATGTCCAGCCCTGGGGACTTATCGATCTTGATGTTGAAGATCCAACACTTCTTCCTTAATCTCCACATTGTCCAGCACACAGGCCTGCTCTATTTTGACCTCACCCTGATCAAGATCCTTTTCACTTGTGAATACTGAAGCAAAGTATTCATTTAGGACCTCCCCAACCTCCTCTGCCTCCAGGCACATGTTGCCAACTTTATACTTTAGCGGCCCCACCTTCATTCTTGTCATCTTTCTGTTCTTCACATATGCATAGAATGCGTTGGGGTTCTCCTTAATCCTACATGCCAAGGGCTTCGTATGCCCCCTTTGAGCTCTCCTAAGTCCTTTCTTAAGCTCCTTCCTGGCTACCCTATATTTCTCATGAGCTCTTCCTGCTTCTTATATCTAACATATGCTTTCTTCTTCCTCTTGACGAGTTGTCTCGTGTTTCGTCAGCCACGGTTCCCTTTTCCTACCATTTTTTTCCCTTGCCTCAGTGGGACAAACCTATCCTGAACCCAGCACAAGGGGTCCCTAAACTTCCACTGCATTACTTCTGTGCTTTCACCCTTGAACATCTGTTTCCAATTTACTCTTGCTTGTTCCTGCCTCATCCCTTCATAGTTAACCCTTCTCCAGTTAAGCACTTTCACATTTTGTCTGTTTTTACCCTTTTCCATAGCTATGCTGAAGCTAAGGGAGTTGTGATGCCTGTCACCAAAATGTCCCCCCACCAAGAGGTCTGTCACCTGACCAGGTTCATTACCTAGAACTAGATCCAGTATGGCCTCTCCTCTTGTTGGCCTGTCCACATACTGTGTCAGGAATCCTTCTTGAACACACCTGACAAATTCAGCCCCATCTATCCCCCTTGCACTCAGGAGGTGCCAGTCAATATGAGGGAAGTTGAAATCACCCATAACTACTACCCTGTATTTCCTGCACCATTCTAAAATCTGCCTGCTTATCTGCTCCTCGGTGTCCCAAAGGCTATTTGGGGGCCTATAGACTACTCCCAGTGGAGTGATTGATCCCTTCCTATTTCTGACTTCTACCACACCAACTCAGTGGACACTCTCTGCAGCGTCCTCCCTTTCTATAGCCATGATACTATCCCTGACCAGCAATGCCACTCCATCCCACACACCTTTTCTACCTCCTATCTGATTCCTTTTAAAGCACCTAAATCCTAGTACCTGCATCATCCAATCCTGCCCTTCCTCCAGTCAAGTTTGAGTAACGGCCACAACATCATAGTTCCACGTACTGACCCATGCTTTAACTTCATCCCCTTTATTCCTAATACTCCTAGCATTGAAATAGACACATTTCAACCCCCCGAACTGGCTACATTTATGATTTGTCCCCCGCCTGTCCTACCTCACCAACTCAGAACACATAGCACCATGCCTTTGTCCTTTTACCCTAATCTCTGCACTCACATTCTGATTCCCACCCCCCTGCCAAACTAGTTTAAACCCTTCCCAACAGCTCAAGCAAACCTGCCCACCAAGATATTGGTCCCTTTCCAGTTCAGATTACAGTAAACTTGTGGAATGGTATTATCAAAAGCTCCCAATTGATCTACAGCTCAATCCTGCCCCTGTTTTCCTTCACCATGATGGCAAACTGACACATGGCCTTCACCCCCAGGGCAGGAACACTCTCGCACTCGTCATCCCTGTCCAGCCCTTCAGGCGCATGTCAAGACAAAGCATCAGCATCGATGTTCCTTCTTCCCGGCTGGTATTTCAGGCTGAAATCCTAGGCAGACAACACTGCCAACCACTGATGGCCTGTGGCATCCAATTTTTCCAAAGTCAGGATATACATTAGGGGACTGTTGTCTGTCCCTAACTCAAACTTGGCACCATAGAGTAAGTCACTCAACTTATCCACCACAGCCCATTTCAATGCCAGACACTCCAATTTGTGTGTGGGATAGTTTTGCTTGGAGGGCAACAGACTCCAGCTGACAAATGCAAAGTGTCTCAACCTGGTGCCCCGATCCTTTTACATGACACCCCCTAAGCCCTCTCCGCTGGCATCCGTATTCAGTATATATGGCAAACGGGTCTGCAAAAGCCAGCACTGTCGCCTGGGTCAACAGCTCCTTCAGCGACTGAAAGGCCTCTTCACATATCGCATCCAAAGAGCTCCAATGGGCTAAGAACCATACAGAAGCTGAGTCAATGGGTGACCTTCATGAACCTCCGACAGTAACGACAGAACCCAAGGAACAAACAGAGTGCTCACAGTTTGGGGCCTTGGCCAGGTGGTCACTGCCTCAATCTTAGTCAGATCTGTAGCTACTCCATCTGTGAGACTATGTGCCCAGCATAGCTAACAGATGTTTTGCAGAACTGGTACTTGTCCAGGGAAAGTATTAACCGTTCAGTTTTCAGTCGGCCCAGCACCTTCAGTAGCCTTGCTTTGTGTTCTTCCAAGGTGGACCCAAACACTGAGGTCATCCAGATACACCAATACCTCAAGCGATTTCATATCCCTCACCATCTTCTCCATGACCCTCTGGGAGTTTGCAGGGACTCCCGATATGCCCTGGGGCATCCTTCCGAACTGGAAGAATCACAGGGATATACAAATGTCATCTCCTCTTTGTCAGCCTCACTCATGGGGATCGGGTAATATCCATTCCTCAAGTCCAGCACACTGAACCACTTTGCACCACTCAAACAGGCCAGCACATCTTTGATCCTCAGTACCATACACTGGTCAGGGACAGTATGCCTGTACAGAGTCCTGTAGTCTACACACATCTGTACATTCCCATTCCTCTTTCTGGCCGCTACTATTGGAGATGCACAGGGGCTTCAAGACTCCCAACTTCCTTCAACTTACACAAATGTTGCTGAACATCTTCCACCCCTGCAGGGGCCAGTCGCCACAACCTCTCTGTGAGCGAGATATCCTTGGTCACCCGGATAGTGTGACGAGTGTTCTTGGAACAACCCACATCAAACCCGCCAGTGGAAAAGACCTCTTCCAGCTACAACATCTTCTCTACCAGCCTCCTCTTCCAACCTCCAGGAACTGGAAAGTCCCCAAAATTGAATGACTTAGTGGTCAACTTCCTCCCCCCCCCCCCCATATTTTTTCCCCTGGCTTATCAACAGAGACACTATACATCACTGTCACCAGGAACAGATGCCTCAGGGGTATTCTCCTCCCCTCCCCCACCCCTCGAAGGTGACCTTCCTCTTCGTAGTGTTCCTGACAATCACTGCCATCCTGCTCGCCTGTACAACTGAGGACTTCTGCAGTTCGGGTCTCACCAGTACCCCAGCAGGAAATCCAGACTCCCCCCTCGTGGTCTTCTGGAGCACCACTAAGAGGGCCTTCCCCTCAGGCATTCCAGGAAATTTGGGGTTCCCATCAGTCTTGCTACTTCCCTGGACCATAACACTATTGGCTTCGACTGGGTGAATCACACAGTCCCTCATCTAAAGTCGGTTTCTGACCCAATGCAGCCACGCACTTACGCCAAAAGTAGCTTGAAATACCGGGTGCACGGATAAAGCTCTCCCAGCCTACTCCGTGCAGGCCCCCATGAGCCTCCTCACCGGAGCAGTGATGGTCCCCACCAGGATTGAAACACTGCCCTTTTCAGTGAGTTCCCGACAAACCAGCACCAACATATCAAGGACCTCAGTCAATTCCACATCTGCCCCTTGATGCACCATCAATAACTCACTCTGAGACATAAAGGCGAGATATCGGCTTTTATTGACTGGAAGAAGGAACAAGCAGTGAGTGACCATCATACTACATCCTGGAGACAGAGAGGCCGGGCTCAGGCCTTGATCGCCTTTATACAGGGGTCTGTGGGAGGAGCCACAGGAGCAGTCAGCAGGGGGCGTGTCCAGACAGGTATATGTAGTTCACCACACCCCTGAAATCTCCAGTTTCACTGGCAAACAACCATCGTATGGATAATCACCAACATTATAACTCCAGATCTCCAGTGCACTGAATCGTGTCAATCATAAAAGCATCAGATACTGGATGTAACATGAATGGTGCAGCAACGTGACCTGCGACCCTGTTGTCGAGTATGGCTTTAGCATAAATACCTGCTATCCATAGTGATACACTGGTCCCGCTAAGCCTTCAGGAATAGGGTCTTTCGTTCTTGGGGGTTCCTTTGTAAATTGCTGGGTATGGGTTCCCCCAGAGCCAGCAAGCCATTCCCTCACTGGGTCTTCTCTAGGTTTTCCCAACAACTCTCTCTGCTTGTGTACCCGGGGACTCCTCTCTTTCTGGCATGATACTGGCTGCTAGCAGCCCTCCACCTTGTTCATTCTCCCCCCTCCCCCCCCACCATCAGCTCCATCAAACGGGGGAGTCAGCTGACACATCTCAGTTCTCAACGCTGCCACAATTTCCTCTACCACTCCCCGAGACCGGCTATTCGTGGTCACTTCGCCACAGGGGATCACTACTGAGGACTGTACCCTGCTGACTGAGGCCTCCTGCGCCTTCGATACAGTCTCCTCCTTTTGTACTTCGCTGATTAGCTCAACAAACGGGGAGTGGGATGAGTCTTACGAGATGGTCAGAGACCCCGAGCAATCAGGTCCTGGGACTGGGCTTCCCTGGCTACCTGATCCACCTCGGCCACCCGAATGGCCCCTCCGCACCACAAGCTATTTAGCTGTCTCTCCAGCCAAAAAATAAAAGCAGAAATCTTCTCCTCCCCCCTGCTGATGCATGCTCTGAAACCCTGCCGTGGTCTTCACTGGGCTTCTTATCACGCCAAAAGCATTGTCCAGTGCTTTCATGTAATTGACAGCTTTGGCTACGGGATACCATAACCTGACAGCTCTCACAATGTCAGCAACCTGTCCACTCAAACTCTTAACCGAT